>NC_142881.1:26775000-27135000 GCF_051225735.1 Oryctolagus cuniculus | reverse complement strand
GAGGGGCAGTGCAAGTACTTAGGGACATCCTCAGTTCCTCCCTTGCATCCTTTGTTTCGTTGCTGTCACTCATTTCCACCTCTCTGCTCTATTATCCATCTGTCCTTAGATTTGTTGTGCACTTTTTCCTTTGGAGTCCCTCGTGTCTTAGTCATGGTGATTTTAAATTCCAGGTCTGACAATTCCAATATCCCTGTCATACCTGAATCTGGCTTTGATGCTTGATCTGTTTTTTTTTTTTTTTTTAATAATTTTTTAAAAGACTTATTTATTTGTTCAAGAGTTACAGATAAGCAGGAGGAGAGAAAGAGAGAGAGGTCTTCCATCTTCTGGTTCACTTCCCAGTTGGCTGCAATGGCCAGATCTGGGCCGATCCAAAGCCAGGAACCTGGAGCTTCTGTTGGGTCTCCCACACAGATGCGGGGCCCAAGCACTTGAACCATCTTCTGCCGCTTTCCCAGGCCATAAGCAGGGAGCTGGATCAGAAGTGGAGCAGATGGGACAGGAACCAGTGCCCATATGGGATGCCGGTGCCGCAGATGGAGGCTTAACCTACTACGCCACAGAGCTGGCCCCCAGTCTGTTTCTTCAGGCTGTGTTTTCTTTTGCCTTTTAGTAGGCCTTGTAATTTTTTGTTGCAGCTGGACGTGATGTACCCGGTGAGGGAAACTGAGGTAAATAGGCCTTGAGGGCGTTTATCCGGCCAGGAGTTAGGCCACATTCGCTGGTTCGCTGTGTGCTGCCGCTACTGTTTCAAAGGCATCTGAGAGGAGCCCTGCTGTGCGGCGAGGTCAGGAGGGCATGCTCCTACAGTCCTGTGATTAAGTCCCGGTCTCTACTGAGCCTGTGCCCCGGCACTTCCCCAGTGCTTCTCACTCTCCTCTCCCCGTAGGTGAGGCAGGAAGGCTAGAGGGGTGGGGTTCCCTTCCCCCAAATCAGTTAGGTTCTGCTAAAGCCCCAACTGGTTAGGCTCTGATACAATATTTCCTTTGAGGGTAGGCCTGGTTAAGAAGAGTGCTCTGGGTGTATTTATTTTATTTTTAAAGATTTACTTATTTATTTGAAAGGTAGAGTTATAGAGAGGCAGAGAGAGAGAGAGAGAGAGGTCTTCCATCTGCTGGTTCACTCCCCAAATGGCTGTAACAGCCAGGGCTGGGCCGATCTGGAGCCAGGACCAGGAGCTTCTTCTGGGTCTCCCACATAGGTACAGGACTTAGGCCATCTTCTACTGCTTTCCCAGGCCATGACAGAGAGATGGATTGGAATTGAGTAGCTGGGACTTGAACTGGCACCCATATGGGATGCCAGCACCACAGGCGGCAGCTTTACCTGCTATGCCATAGTGCTGGCTCCTGTATTTATTTTATAAAAGATTTATTCATTTGAAATGCAGAGCAGCAGAGAGACAGAGAGAGAGAGAGAGACAGAGAAAGAGAGAATCTTCCATCTGCTGGTTCACTCCCCAAATGCTTGAAACAGCCAGGGCTGGGCTAAACCACAGCCAGGAACTAGGAGCTCCATCCAGGACTCCCTCATGGGTGCAGGGGCCCAAACACTTGGGCCATCTTCTACTGCTTTTCCAGGCTCATTAGCGGGGAGCTGGATTGGAAGTGGAGCAGCTGGGACTTGAACCGGCGCTCCCCTATGTGATGCAGGCATCACAAGCTGCAACTTAAGCCGCTGTGCCACAACGCTGGCCCTCTGGACGTATTTAAAAATGGCTACGTTCCCCGTCTCTGCCAAGGCATCAGGGACTATCATGTATTACATATACTGCTCTTATTCCCCAGACAGACCCTGAGCTCCCCAAGAACAGCCTTGGGACGCTTTTCCTAGTTATCCCAGTGTCGTGCAGCACAGGCCTGGTTGGCAGCAGGCGCTTGGGAAACACAAGTTGACATCTGGCTCAGCCTGGAGAGCTGCGCCGGGAGACGCCTGTGGCTGGGGAAGTAGGCAGCCCAGAGCAGTGGAGCAGGGGCAGGCTTTGGCTGGGGGGTAAGCCCCTTCTTTCTCCATCCCTTCCGTCCTCAGTCTCGTGGGTGAGCACCATGAAGGCTGACCTGTCCGGCTTTAATATCGACGCCCCCCGCTGGGACCAGGGCACTTTCTTGGGAAGGGTGAAGCACTTCTTCAACATCACGGACCCCCGCACCATCTTTGTACCGGAGCGGGAGCTGGACTGGGCCAAGGCGACAGTGGAAAAGAGCAGGTGAGTGATCAAGGGAGAGGAGCGGGAGGCAGTGGGTGACACTGATGGGGTCCTCCAGGGAGGCGGCGGCGGCTGCGGGTGAGCGAATAGACAGAGATCTCGGGCGTGGGTCAGGCCGGCAGTAACCCCCTGCTGTCCTTGGGGGAAAGGTTGGGGGTCATGCCCCCAGGCACCCAGGTGGAGCAGCTGCTGTATGCCAAAAAGCTGTACGACTCGGCCTTCCACCCTGACACGGGGGAGAAGATGAACGTCATCGGGCGGATGTCCTTCCAGGTCCCCGGCGGCATGATCATCACGGGCTTTATGCTGCAGTTCTACAGGTGGGTCCGAGAGCAAGGCGGTGGCAGGTGCAGCTGCCCGGGGCTGCGAGATGGGGAGCCGTGTTAGGATGATGATGGATACTGGGAACCGCGCTGAGTTCTTTGCGTGCATTGCCTCATCCCACCCTCTGAACACCCTGACACACACACGCCTCTATCAGCTCCATGTCACGCATGAAGAACAGAGAAACTTGTCCAAGGAGATGTGGGCGCCTGGATCCTAACCGAAGCAGTCCGCTCCCGAGCGCTCAACAAGCCAGCTCTCCCGATCCCTGCTTTAAAGAGTTCTTCTCCTACAGTGCAATTTAACTATTTTTATTTTTTTGACAGGCAGAGTGGACAGTGAGAGAGAGAGACAGAAAGAAAGGTCTTCCTTTTGCCGTTGGTTCACCCTCCAATGGCCGACACGGCCGGCGCGCTGCGGCCGGTGCACCACGCTGATCCGATGGCAGGAGCCAGGTGCTTTTCCTGGTCTCCCATGGGGTGCAGGGCCCAAGCACTTGGGCCATCCTCCACTGCACTCCCTGGCCACAGCAGAGAGCTGGCCTGGAAGAGGGGCAACCGGGACAGAATCTGGCGCCCCGACTGGGACTAGAACCCGGTGTGCCGGCGCTGCAAGGCGGAGGATTAGCCTAGTGAGCCTCGGCGCCGGGCTTTTTTTTTTTTTTTTTTTTTTTATCAGTAACATCCCAATAAAAAATGCAAAGAGCCTTTTCCTCATCCCAGCTGGGGGGAGGATTCCCTCTGTGTGGAGCTGCTGGATGTGTGACTCCCCTGCAGCCCGGCCGCCTCCTGCCCCTGTGTCTGCTCACTTATGGAGCTGAGCCCAGGGCCTGGTGTTGGAAGTGTGCACCAGTTTCACTGAGGAGCCCAAAAGTAAGGGCTAGACTAGGGGAGCAGGGAGCGCTGAGTGACTCCCTCTGTCTCTGGAGGGGCAGTGCAGTTCCAGAAAGTTCCAGGGGGGGAGTGGTCTCTTGCAGAGCAGGATCTTGCCATGGATGGGAGGAGGAGGGGCACTCCAGGCACGGGAGCTGCAGATAATGCGATTTGATGGGGGACCTCAGCCCTCCCTCCCTTCCTACGCCCCGTCCCTTCCTGGCCTCCCTTCCTGTTAGGACGATGCCGGCGGTGATCTTCTGGCAGTGGGTGAACCAGTCCTTCAATGCCTTAGTCAACTACACCAATAGGAATGCTGCTTGCCCCACATCTGTCAGGTAGGAGACCCGGGCCCCCAGCCATCCTCTTGTTTCCCCCGGGGGCAGCCCCTGGGGGCGGGCAGGAGAGGAAGGCGGCCTTTGCCAGGGGCTGGAAGCATTTTCTCAGGCTCCCTAGGAGAGTGTCTTCCTCACCCATTCAAAGTGCATCCACTCCTGCTTTCTACAAATGCTTCTTGACCGTAATGTGTCACAAGTGCTCTGGGTGCTGGTCCCTGTTCTGGTGGGGCTGAAGGTGCTTTAAGAAACCAAGCATAGTGATCCTGGGTGAGGTTCACTGCCATTGAGGACAGTCTCGGGGTGACAGGACAGAGAGCAGTGAGGGGGCAGCCATCTGCAGAGATGGCATGTCAGCTGGAAGCTCGGAGCCCAGGGAGGGATCCCCAGGCAGGAGCTGCAGACTGCACAGGTTCTGGGGTGGGAAAGAGCTGGCATAAAGGCCAAGGGGGTGGGGACATTGTGAGTGAAGCAGGGAGGGTCCCAGAGGAGCCTGGGGGCAGATCACGTGGTTTTTAGGCCTGGAGCCGCCTCACCGGGCTTTGTCCTGGCCAGCAGGGCACTGAGTTATGAACACCTCTCTCCTCCCCCAGGCAGATGGCCCTTGCCTACTTTACAGCTACAACCACCGCAGTGGCCACGGCTGTGGGCATGAACATGTTGACCAAGGTATGGTCTGGGGCTGCTGTGGGCCAGGTGGCCACTGGGGGGCAGCAAAGGCTAGGGGAAAATGGCAGGGCTGTCCCTGGTTGGGTCCTTCCTGGGCCTTTGTAGGGGTTTGGGACTCCCAGGCTGGATTTCCAGATCCATGGCAGTGGCCAGGTGTAAAGTCCTCTAATGATTTCTAGTCCCTAAACCCCTCTACCCCCAGCCTCCCAAGCCTGAACCACTCCCACTGTCCTTGCCTGGCAGAGAGCTCCACCCTTGGTGGGCCGCTGGGTGCCCTTTGCCGCCGTGGCTGCAGCCAACTGTGTCAACATCCCCATGATGCGCCAGCAGTGAGTACAGAGACCCCCTGCCCTCTGCACACCACCAGGTCGGCGGGGAAAGGGCACAAGACCAAGGCCGGGGGTGGATCCTGGGGACCAAGCTGGGGGGGTGGGAGAGCTGCTCCCTGCGTTCCTGTGGTGTTGGTCCAAGGGGTGTGAGTGCCTTGGGCATCCTTTCTGGGGTGGTGGGTGGTGGGGGAGACAGGGCGGCCCTTCCAGTGAAACCATGGTCCAGTCGAGAACTCTGCCTGTGTCTCAACCCCGGGTGCCGGGTACTGGCTTGCAGAGGGTCTGTACCAAGGCTCTCTGAAGGAAGCCACAGGAGCAGGTGGATGCTTTCCAGGCGCCAGCACTGAGCTTTCCAGCAAAAAAGAGGGAGACACACATCTCCTGGGGCCTATTCCCTGACCAGAGAAAGCACAGGTGGTCCTCTGTTAGGAAGCTGTGCTGATGTGGTGGCCGTGACAAGTGCCACGCAGGGTGAACAGCGTCTACACATTTTCTTGGGGCTACTCACGGTGGAGATTGATCGCGGCCTGTCTCGGAGAGAGCACCCGCTCTGCCCGCCTTGTCTCCCTCCCCGCCACAGCGGCTCTTTGTCTGCAGATGGGTGCAGCCCAGCCACCACCCTGGTCTGAGGCGCGTGCCGTCCAGAGCAGGCCTGGGCGTAGCCGCAGAGTAGCTACTGTTTGTGGAGGGGTCGCTGTGTGTCCAGTGCCCCAGCAGCTGTTTTGCGGGCACCGTCTCGCTTCATCCTCACCAGATCCTAAGAAGGAGATACCAGGATGATCCCTGTTTAGGAGGGTGAAGGACCGTGCTGCAGGTCACACACACGTCCGGGACTCACCCTGGGCAGTCTGGGCCCAGGGCCAGCTCCCTTAGTCACTGCCCTTGATTGCTTCTGAGATACCTCTCACTGGAGGGCAGAAGGAAGGTCAGCAGGCCAGCTCGCGGGAGGCGGCTTCCTGGTGCTGGAAAGCCTTGGCTTTGGGCCCTTGTGAGTCACGTGGATGGCAGGCTTTAGCGCTCCGTCCCCCACGTCTAGCATCTCCTGTCTGTGTTTAGGGAACTCCTCCAGGGCATCTCCGTGAAGGACAGGAGCCACAATGAGGTCGGCCAGTCCCGGGTGAGCACAGGCCTCCCTCTGGGGTGGGAGGAGGGAATCCTGGCTCAGACTCTGTCGGCTCCGCAGTGAGCAAAGCAGGCCCAGGCGTGGTTAGAGGATTGAGGAGCCTTCTCTCTGAGCCTCTCCCGATTGTCCTTGAGTTTACCCCCCAGTTCTCTGTGCACAGCAGGCCTCTGATGACCTCGCTCTATCATTTCTGGTCTGGCTGGGTGGGAGAGGGTTGGGTGAGGGTCCCATCCCCTTCACCACCTCAGACTTGGCCATGACCCTGACCTAGCCCTGCAGTGCACTAGATACGTTGTTCCTGACAGCTCGCTCCTTCCCGTCCTCAGAGAGCTGCGGCAGTGGGCATCACCCAGGTGGTTATCTCCCGGATCACCATGGCAGCTCCTGGCATGAGTAAGAGGGGGAAGTCTTTCCATCCCTGGGCACCTAGTGCAGGTCCCAGCCACACTCAGCCATGAGTGGGCGAGGGACCCCTGTCTCCACAGCTGTGCTTCTCACGCGGGCGTGCTGAAAGGCCTAGAACACCAGCGAACCGGAACTTTGGGGGAGAACGTTCTTTTCATTGGTGTGCTAGAGAGACAGTGGGAGAGGGAGTAGACGCCCTGCCTTGGTTTGCTTCTCACAGGGGTGTATTCCAGAGGGTGTGCCCGCAGGTGGCTTTGAGCTTTGGGAAGGACACTTTGGGCCTGATGGCACATGTCCCATGATTATTGCAGGTTACAGGTGTGCACAGTGGGGGGTTTGGAAGCACTGCACTGGGACTTGGGGGGACAGGCTGAGGGTGACCGTGCCTATGCAGTCTTCCATTCTTCCAAATGAAAGGGGTTTTCTGGGGCTTCTAGGGAGGGGAGAATCACTCAGCCCTGATGTGGCTTCACAAGGGCTCTTGGGGAGAGTCTTCCAGGCCTCCCTAGCTGCTCATGGTCTCTTCCAGTCTTGCTGCCAATTGTCATGCAGAGGCTGGAGAAGCTGCATTTCATGAAGGTAAATGGGGTCTCCCTTTGCATCTTCCCTGCCCAGAGGGGCCCCCTAGACCCCTGTACCTGGGACTCCTGACCTCCCTCCCTTCCCGCCAGCCAGCACCTCAAGCAGAGCCCATCCCAGTGCCTGCTGGCCTTCGGTCCTAGACATCATAGCAGGCTTCCCGACTGTTGCAGAGAGCAAGGAGAAAACCCTTGCCCCCACCTCAGGGCGGGGAGATCCCTGCCTCTGGGTTCCTGTAGCTGGCGGATCTGTGGCGGGACAGGCGCGGGGTTCACCTCAAGGTCTAGGAGTCCCACGCGGGTCTCTCTTTTGTTTCTATGCAGAGAGTCAGGGTCCTGCACGCCCCATTGCAGGTCATGCTGTGCGGGTGCTTGTGAGTATCGTGCTCTGACGGTTTGGGTTCTGTGGTGGCTGGGGAACCTAGGTCCTGTCTTCTTGCAGCATTGGAGAACGTGTGCTCCTTTACCTGACTTTAAAAGCGGCCAAGCTCAGGAGTGGGCGTTTGGCCTAGTGATTAGGATGCCCATGTCCCATATTAGAAGGCCCGGGTTCTATACCCTCCTCCAGCCCTGACTCTAGCTTCCTGCCTTTGCAGACCCTGGGAGGCAGTGGTGATGGCTCAAGTAATTGGGTTCCTGCCACCCACAAGGGAGACCTGCATTGAGTTCTAGGCTCCCAGCTTTGGACTGGCCCAACCTGGGCTGTTGTGGGCATTTGGGGAGTGAACCAATGCATGAAAGATCTCTTTCTGTTTCTCTCTTTCTCTCTCTGCCTCTCTGCCTCTCCAGTACATTTTAAAATATAAGCAATTTTGTAAATGGCCAAGCTCAGAATACCCGTGGCCCATTCGCAGAGTTCACACCCGTCTTTTGTAAAGGCATGCGGCTAGCGAGGCTGTGTGCACGCATTCCTGTGGAAAACAGAGTGATCTCCTGTCCCTCAGACCGCAAATCCGGACCTGTGTTAGAGAAGAGACAAGAGCGATGAGGTATAGCTCTGTCTGAGGCTGTCTGTCAGGCGTCCCAGCCTTGCGAGCAGGAAGAAGCCGCAAGTCGCGTCGGCATCCTCAGGTGCCTGCCTCCGGCCGGACATGTTCCCAGCGTGAATCACGCCCGGCGAGGCCGCGGGGCTAATGCTGACAGCAGTAACAGCTGGCATTGGTTCAGGGTCTTCTGCGTCCCTGCCAAGGGACTGCTTCGTGTCTGTAATTTCACTTAGCACTGTCTGCCCTGGCGGCATGTGTGTGTCCTGTTAGCATCTTCCACAAGTGACGAAACGGAGGCTTACGTTAAAAAAAAATTGCCCCGGGTGTATGGCTGGTAATTGGTGAGGCTGAGATTTGATCTTCAGTGCTCCAGCACTGCGCTGTACTAACTCCTGCTAATTGCCGGCCGGGCGCTTTACGGAGTCTCACCGACTCCTCCCGGTAGCCCTGCCCGGCGGGCACCGCTGCCCTTCCTCTGCTGGCTCGGAGGTTATTTGCTCAAGATTGAGTAGCTTGCAGGTGGCGAAGCTGGGATACAAAGGCAGGTCTGTTAGACTCCCACATCTTGTCATTTGCATCCCCAACTCAGGCCTGTCTCAGAACTTGCTGGAAATAACGATCGTGGAGTCCTTGGCCCCGGACCTCTTGAGTCAGCAGCATGGACCCACGAGCTCCTCCAGCCACCTGTGGGTGCCAAGAAGGTGCTTAGTCTCCACCCCTTGGTGGGTGCTAGCAGCCGAAGGAGCTGGGCTCTAGGATTCACGCCATCGCCCCTCGCCCTGCATGTCTGCTGTGTGCTGTCACTCCTGCCCCTCCTCCCTGCATTCTCTCTTCATCTGCTGGAACCTGGGGCTGTGGGATGGGAGTGGAGGGGGTTCTGGTTTTGTCCCCATAGCAGGATGAGTTTCCCAGCACTCAGAGGCCAGGGAAGGCATTGGAGGAAGGGGGCTCTGGGGCTACCTGGGAGGACAGGCCTGGTGCACAGGCATTGAGGGTGGGGTGTGAGGGGCCACGGGAGCCTTGGTTTCTGACACCTTGGTTTCTCTTTCCTCGCAGCCTCATCTTCATGGTGCCAGTGGCGTGTGGGCTCTTCCCGCAGGAATGGTATCAGCCTTTCACCGAACAGCCTGCCTGGGCGCGCCCTGACCTGCCTGCTGTCCAGGAGGGGAGAGGGAGGGGACAGCAGGGGCAGCGTTTGTCCAAGGCCAAGTGCCCAGCAGCTTAAGCTTGGGGCCTCTTAGCATGGGGAAGGGCCAACAGAAACAGATGGCCAGGGGCCAGAGGAGGCCAGAGGAGCGAGGGCTGCCCGGAGAGGAGCGGCAGCGAGAGGCATTCTCCCACTGCCGCCGGGTTGGGAGGAAGGGCTCCCTAGCTGAAGCCGCTCTGTAAAGTTAAACAAGGGCCCTGGCACTTATTCTGACTTGGGTTTGCCAGAGGGTTGGCAACTTGAACCTCACCACTTGCTTTGTGTGTCCTTGTTGGGGTCGGTGGGTGGGGGGAAGGGGTGGGAAGCATCGGGCCAGGCACTGGAGGAGGAGGCCTGGCTTGATCAGATGCTGAGAGAGGCGCGGTCTCTGCTGCCTCAGTGCTCCTTCTCAGGACCAGTTCTGTGGTCACCTGCTAGACATGGTGTTCTGAGCACGGTGCTTGTCACCTTGTGGGAAGGCGAGAAATTTAAACCAGAGAGAATGGAGTTGGGCCCGAGTAGAGGTAAAAGCAACATATTGTGAGATCAATAACCCTTCTGACTGGACAAATCAGGAAGGTCTTCTTGGAGGTGGCGTTTGGGTCGGACTTTATCTGAGGATAACTCGCTGCTTGTCCCAACTAGCACGCGCATCGCCTGCTTCTTGCTCTCGTTCCAGTGAATTGCCGGCTTCCTTCCTGGAACCAGAGCTCCGAGACACCATCAAGGCCAAGTACGGAGAACTCATGCCTCACGTCTACTTTAATAAGGGTCTCTAAGCGCCCCACCCCAGCCAGGACCAGTGGAACCCCTGTTCACCGGCTCCACCTTAGCCACCGTTCCTCAGGCCTGCGGCTGGGGTGGGTGGGTGGGAAGATGCCTCATGCAGGCACCTGGACTGTTGGACTCCTCTAGGGGGTACAGATGAAGAGGGGAGCAGAGACCCAAGCCCTCGCTCTGCTTTCTCCTTAACCCTCGGCCCCAGGAGACCAGCGCTGAGGCCCTCACAGGAAGTTGCTGGGCCTGAGGCAGGCAGTCAAGGAAGTCATGTGGAGAAATGAGGAAACTTCTAGGATTCTGGCTGCAGCCAGGCCTGGGGAAGAGCCTCAGGGCCTCCCTTCTTCCTCGTCCTCTCCCAAGTGATGGGACCACTCTCCCGGCCACTCCAGCCTGACGGAGGAGGCAGGGAGGACATCCGTGTCCACCTGGAGCCCACCGTCCTCGCGCTTCTCCCCGTCGCCCAGAGCCAGAGAGCCGCCTCGGGAGCGCTGCCCCGCCTGAGCCTGGCGGGCCCCGGCAGTTCGGGGCCGCGGGGTTCCATGGTGCGCCACGCCCTGTCCGTGGGCACTGACTGTTCCGTCTTAAAATCGTGCCTGAGTCTTTCCTTGGCGTCTTTTTCCATTGCCGTGGAAGTTCTCATTCTTCATCGCCTCCGGCCTCTGTTATAAAAGATAAACCCACTCGCCGTGAGGGACAAGCACGGAGGGAAGCGTTCATCACACATTTCCGTGGGGGTCATTTCCTGGCTGCCTCCCTTCCTCAGAGAAAGACCACTGTGTCCGGATAGGAAGGGGAAGTTTTACTTGGACACCTCTAGGAGGACGTCGGCCAGGACCAAAGAGCCTCTCAGACCAGGCGCAGGGCGCAGCCGCTTCCCTTCTGCTGCCCCTGCGGGGTCGCTGGCGCTTACCTGGGGTCGGTGTGGGTGCGTTCTGTCTGGTAGGATCTGCTGGCTCTGTGCCGAGGACGTCACTGTGACCTGAATAAATCACTTGCGAGAGCATGGGAAACTGGTCCCCAGACCAAGTTAATAAAGCCTCCGTGGGAAGCGGGAGCTGGGCTTGCCTGGTGCTGGCTCCTCTGAGCCGAGGCTCTCAACTCTGAGGGGAACCTGTGCCTGCCTCGAGGCCGCTGTCTGCTTCCTTGATGAAGCGGAGGAATCTGCCTGTCCCGGAAGCGCCGGAGGTTTCCCAGAATGGGAGCAGGGCTCAGCGGACTGAGGCCCAGGGCTAACACCTGCTACCTGCTTTTGTCCACCTAGGATCTCAGTATTTGCATCCTGTTAAAAAGACTGGGAACGTGTGGCTGAGACTCTACATAGGTGATGTGCAAAGCCTGCGACATTTGCTCTGTGGCCCTTTACACAAAAGGCGTGCACACACAGTGCATCAGATTCACCCCAGGACCTGTTAGAACATGGGTCCCAGGGCCGGCCCCCGGGTGTCCCTGCCATAGGTCTTGGGGGAACCTGAGGATGTGCTTTTCTATTTCCTGGTGCAGATTTTTGTTGCAGCCCACACCTGGAGGAATTTTGCTCCAACAGGAAAGAGCCCCCTCCTTGATGGCAAGATCCTGGCTACAACTTGATCCACCTTTCCCCCACTGATTACAAAAATTGTAATCCACATATCATAAAATTTATCTTTTATTTTTAAAAGAGATTTATTTATTTATTTTATTTTTTGGACAGGCAGAGCGGACAGTGAGAGAGAGAGACAGAGAGAAAGGTCTTCCTTTTCCCGTTGGTTCACCCCCACAATGGCCGCTGCGGCCGGCGCACTGCGCTGATCTGAAGCCAGCCGGGTGCGTCCTCCTGGTCTCCCATGGGGTGCAGGGCCCAAGCACTTGGGCCATCCTCCACTGCACTCCTGGGCCACAGCAGAGAGCTGGCCTGGAAGAGGAGCAACCAGGACAGAATCCAGTGCCCCGACCGGGACTAGAACCTGGAGCGCCAGTGCCATAGTCGGAGGATTAGCCTATTGAGCCGCGGCACCGGCCTATCTTTTATTTTTAAAAGAGATTTATTTATATATTTGAAAGAGTTACAGAGAGAGGGGGAGACAGAAGGAGAGATCTTCAATCTGCTGGTTCACCTCCCGGATGGCCACAAAGGCCAGGCCTGGGCCAGGCTGAAGACAGGAGCCAGGAACTCTGTCCCAGTTTCCTGAGCTCAGGGGCCAGGCACTTGCGTCATCTTCCTCTGTTTCTCAGGCATATTAGCAGGGAGCTGGACGGGAAGGCAGAGCGGTCAGGAATCAGTACTCCAGCACGGGATACCAGCAACCCAGTGGCAGCTCAGCCCACTGCGCCACAAGGTCAGCCCCACACATGCAGCCTTTGTGTGTGGCTTCGTTCACTGGGTATTTTCCAGTCCATCCGTGTTGTAGCGTGTGCAATGTGGTTTTAGCTGGTGTCTGAGCAGAGGAGTCCGTTTGAGTAGCTTCCTACAATAGGAGACGCCTTTTGAAAGCGTTTGCTGTGACTGCTTTTCTGCCCCATTTTACAGCATCTCTGTCTTCTTTGAGGTGAATCCTGCGGAGTGTTGACAGGGAGGGGGCTAAGGTGACGAAAAGGCCCTGGTGTGGAAAGTGCTGACGCAGACTGCACAGTTTAATATTTGTCCTGTCGGCCGGAGCCACGGCTAACTAGGCTAATCCTCTGCCTTGTGGCGCCGGCACACCGCGTTCTAGTCCCGGTCGGGGCGCCAGATTCTGTCCCAGTTGCTCCTCTTCCAGGCCAGCTCTCTGCTGTGGCCAGGGAGTGCAGTGGAGGATGGCCCAAGTGCTTGGGCCCTGCACCCCATGGGAGACCAGGAGAAGCACCTGGCTCCTGCCATTGGATCAGCGCGGTGCGCCGGCCGTGGCGGCCATTGTGGGGGTGAACCAACAGCAAAAGAAGACCTTTCTCTTTGTCTCTCTCTCTCACTGTCCACTCTGCCTGTCAAAAAATAAATAAAAATAAATAAAAAAATATTTGTCCTGTCTGGTAGCTCCCTCTCAGGTAAAAGGAGAGGGGGGGAAGTTCTGACAGAATCCTGTGTTTGCCAAAAATTGGGGTTTCCTGATATGATGATACTTGGCTTTTCTGTGCAGCACTTATAACTCCCTGAGGCCAGGATTGGGAGACCCTGTGCCGTGAAAATAGTTCGGCCCTTGCCTATCATCTTTATTTCTCCATGGGGGAGTTTGACTTGTGGGACCAATGGATTTCTGAGAATCCACAGATGGGCAGATACACTGGTCACCTCTTGTAGTCCTTGGGAATGCAGGATCAAGAGGCAAAACTGGATACTGTGAAACTGGGACAAAATGGATTCCTTCACTCTTACCTGTTTTCCATTTTACCCACATTTAAGCTAAGGACAGCTCCCTTTGGGCTCAATTATGGGCTAGATTGGGCCAGGCTATAAATCCTTTTGGCAAGTTTTTGGTGGGAGAATTTGGTTGCTAGAGGCAGCTGGCTTTTCTGCCATGGTCTTCATTTGTCATTTACTTTACCAACATTTATTGAATTCATGGTTGACATCCCTGTTTGGGATGTTGTGGAGATACTTTTTTTTTTTTTTAAGATTTATTTTATTTATTTGAAAGAGTTTTAGAGAGAGAGAGAGAGATGGAGAGAGAGAGGTCTTCCATCCGCGGTTCATTCCCCAGATGGCTGCAACAGCCAGAGCTGCACTGATCCAAAGCAAAGAACCAGGAGCTTCTTTCGGGTCTCCCACGCGGGTGCAGGGGCCCAAGGACTTGGGCCATCTTCTACTGCTTTCCCAGGCCATAGTAGAGAGCTAGATTGGAAATGGAGCAGCTGGGACTTGAACTGGTACCCATATGGGATGCCGGTTCTTCAGGCCAGGGCTTTAATTCACTGCGCCACAGCACTGGCTCCCGGAGAGACTTTTTTAAAAAAACATTTATTTATTTGAAAGTCAGAATTACACAGAGAGAGGAAAGGCAAAGAGAAAGGTCTTCCATCCCGTGGTTCAATTGGCTGCAACAGCCAGAGCTGCAAAGCCAGGAGCCAGGAGCTTCCTCTGGGTCTCCCACATGGGTGCAGGGGCCCAAGGACTTGGGCCATCTTCTACTGCTTTCCCAGGCGAGAGCAGAGAACTGGATCAGAAGTGGAGCAGCAGCTGGGTCTCAAACCGGTGCCCATATGGGATGCTGGTGCTTCAGGCCAGGACGTTAACATGCTGTGCCACAGCGCTGGCCGCACTTACTTTTTTTTTTTTTTTTTTTTTTTAAATTTTTAGAATAAAATCTAGGGACTGGTGCTGTGGCACAGCAGGTAAAAGCCCTGGCCTGAAGCGCCAGCATCCTATATGGGCGCCAGTTCGAGACCCAGCTGCTCTACTTCCCATCCAGCTCTCTGCTATGGCCTGGGAAAGCAGTGGAAGACAGCCCAAGTCCTTGGGCTCCTGCACCACGTAGGAGACCTGGAAGAAGCCCCTGGCTCCTGGCTTTGGATCGGTGCAGCTCTGGCCTTTGTGGCCATCTGGGGAGTGGACCAACAATTGGAAGATTTCTCTCTCTGTCGCTACCTCCCTCTGTAACTCTGTCTTTAAAATAAATAAAATAAAATAAATAAAATCTAGTGTGCTGTAAAAAAAAGCTACACATCAGGTGGACAGATACGGATTACACTGTGTGGCAAAGTGTTGTGTGAATCCAGAAGAAACAGGTTGGAGCTAGGAGCTTGCACTCACTGGGAATGTGAGGTGTAAGTGAAGCTATTGGACACTGAAGTGCTCACGGTGAGTGGACTGTGTGGGAAAACGTGGCGGGAAGAGAGAAGTAGGTAGGAGCCAGGTCCTAGAACCCATGAGGTCACTGAGAAGTTTGGACGACATGTCCTGTAGGTAGTTGAAGTATTTTCACAGAATACTGCTGGTTTTATGTGGCGTGGCTGTTGCCGCGATTTGTGGGAGGGATCTGAGAGGGAAGAGTGGGTGACCCCACAGAGCAGCAGGGAGGCCATTTGTATTCAGCAGGAAGAGCTGTGGATGGAAGCAATGAGGGGTGGGTGGATGGGTTTCAGAGCTTTTCTTCGGAGAGTCACTAGAATTTTGTCCCTTCTGAAGCTGGAGGTGACAAAGCACTACGCCTCAGATGGACGTATCTCATGAAGAATTCAGGTGAACTGAGCTGCTGTTTGGGCAATTTTGAGAAGGGAAAAGGGACCCTGGTAATGGGGCTGTGCTTCAAGACAGAAGACATCAAAAAAGAGTGCTAAATTGCAGTTGTTTTCCTCGTTAGGAGAGTCCATTACTTTCTAGAAATAACATTTTCTAATACCCTTTGGAATTATCATACCTCTTTTTGTGTTACACTGTGGAAACCTAGTACTTCCGCCACACTCAAGATGGGTGCATCCGATGTAGCCTTTTCAATACTCTCCCTGGGTGGCCCCGCCCCTGTGGAAACCATTTCCGCCACACTGTGCGAAGTGGGACGAATTTTACAGTGTCTCTCAGCACGCAAGATGGCCCGGTTCCTCCTACTTTTCATTGGTTGACTCACTCGGGTCTTCCTCGTGAGGGGCGGGGCTTACATTTGATCGACGGCTACTCTGGTCAATGGGCGAAGAGCAGGGACCAATGAGGCCCTGGAACTGGAGCCCCTTCCCCGTGGTTGGGCGGGTGTTTTGCGTGGGGCGGGGTGGAGCAGAGCCGGAAGCGGGAGGGGAGAGTGAAACAGGAAAAGAAGGGAAGAAGGAAGAAGAGGGAAGAGAAGGAGAGGGAGGAGGAGGAGGAGGAGGAGGAGGGAGGTGGCGGCGCCGTGGCGGAGGAGCAGGAGCAGGAGCAGGAGCAGGAGGGGGATGGAGAGGAGTAGGCTCCTGGGTGGCATGGCGCTCCTGCTCCTCCAGGCGCTGCCCAGCCCCCTGTCAGCCAGGGCTGAACCCCCGCAGGTAAGGGGGAGGGGGCGTCCGGGCCAGGCTGGGGGCCTGGGAGTCGTCGAGGCCTGGCTGGAGAGGTCTGGAGGAATGTTGCTGTTAAAGAGTTGAGGGGTCCCGAGAGGGGCGCCCATGCCTGGCGTGCACAGGGTCTGAGGGGGCGTCGGCGTTCAGCTGAGCGATACCTGTGACGGTTTGGGGTTAGGAAGGTGGTAGAGGCGTGTTGCCAAGCGTCCGAGGAGCCTTTGAGATGTGGCAGTTAGGTGAGGGGCTCTGTGGGAGTGGCTGGTGATGCCGAGCTGGGGCCTCGGGCTCATTTGTGCCCCCCGGTGGCGCAGGTGGCCAAGAGGGCTGTGCTATGAGCCCGGCTATGTGGGTAGGGGTACCCAGGCTATTGAGCTGTCCTGGGGAGAGGAGGGCCTTTCAGGCTGGACGGGGAGAAAATTCTGTGCTTCATTTTGGCCCCATTTTTCATGGCGTGAGTCAAGGCACTGTTGGTGGCAGGTTGTTGGTGGCGGGGCTCTTAAGGCAGGTGGGAGGAAGCGGTGGGACCGCACTTGGTTTTAGGAGCGCATGCTGTTAGGCCGGTGGTCCCGGGAGGGCAACCAGTGATGTTGATCTGAACCTGCTCAGGGCTTTTGAGCGAAGGATGGTTCTGATGCCAATATGGGCAGCAAATGGAGCACCCTTGCTTTTCTTGCTGGGTGGCTTGCTCTGTGTCCAGGCAGAGCTTGTACTGGCGTTTCGAAACCCTGCTGGGAGTGTTACTCCTGGTGCCAAGTTGGGTGGGGTGCAGGAGGGGGAATCACCCCTCCTTTCCTGCTCTGGCAAAGCTTTAACCTTCATTTTCTTCGTTTTCTCTTCCCTTCCCTGTCTTCCGAGAGAAGTGAGCACCCACACACAGACAGCATGGTGGCAAAGTCTGTTAACTTAGCACTTGTTGTGGTCAGGAGCAGAAACAGCATGCCTGCAAAAACTATTCCCCAGGGGGTTTGAATGCTGCCTTTTCATATATGTAAATATTTTTTCCCATTAGTATCCTCTATTTAAAATGAATGTTTAGTGTGTTGAAGTTCCTTTAATAAAATTAGCCATTTTCAAGTGAACAGTTCAGCAGTGCAACCATCATCCCTATCTAGATTGAAAACACTTTCACCTCCCTGAAAGAAAACTCCATCCCTATTAAATACTGACTCCCTTTTCTCCCCTGGCCCCAGCCCTTGGCAGCCACCAGTCTGTCTTTTGTTTACGTGAATTTATGTATTCCAGATATTTCATATAAATGGAATCATATGATACTCATATGTGGTCTTTTGTGTCTGGCTTCTTTCACTTAACAATGTTTTCAAGGTTCACTCACAGTGTAGCATGCACCAGTACTTTGTTCCTTTTTATGGCTGAATAGCATTCTATTGTGTGTATATACCACAATTTGTTTATTCATTTATCTGTCTCAAAGTATCTAATTTTTCCTCAGAATAGATTTGTATGTGTTACAAATACCATGTTGAAAGGGATAGAGCTCATTTTCTGGCCTAGAGCATTCTCTTTTCCAAGGCTGGCACCCTTCAGTTTAGCCTTGTTGGAGTTTTTTCTTTTCCTAGTTAAAAATACCCTGGGTGGTGGTGGTGGGAGAGTGGGGGAGCAGCAGTGCTGTGGTGTAGCGTGTAAATCCACCTGTGATGCCGGCATCCCGTATGGGCACTGGTTCGTGTCCTGGCTGCTCCACTTCCAATCCAGCTCTCTGCTGTGGCCTGGGGAAAGCAATGGAGGATGACCCAAAGTTTGGACCCCTTCCACTCTTGTGGGAGACCCGGATGAAGCTCCTGGCTTTGGCTTGGCTCAGCCCTGGCTGTTGCAGCCACTTAGGGAGTGAACCAGCAGATAGAAGATCTCTTTTTCTTATTTATCTGTAACTCTGATTTTCAAATAAATAAGTTTTTTTTTTTTTTTTTAAGATTTATTTATTTATCTGAAAGGCAGAGTTACAGAGAGAGAGAAAGATCTTCCATTCAGTAGTTCACCGCTTAAGTGGCTGCAGTGGCCAGGTCTGGGCCATGCAAAAGCCAGGAGCTTCATCCGGATCGCCTACGTGGGTGCACGGACCCACATCCTCCACTGCTTTCCCAGCTGTGTTAGCAAGGATCTGGATTGGAAGTGGAGCAGTCTGGACTCAAACAGGCATCCCTATGGAATGCTGGCATTGCAGGCGGCAGCTTAACCCATTAAGCCACAACGCCAGCCCCTAAATAAGTCTTTAAAAAAAAAAAATACACAGGCAGGCAAAATACATTTTTTTCTGCTAGAAAATCTAAAACTCTCAGAATTGGTAAAGTTAGAAATGCATTGACAACAAAATGTGGAGTGAACTTACTTTTGCTTTGCACGTGTCTATTTGTCTAAGTGTCTTAAAGGCTGTTCCCAGTAACCAATAAAAACTGTTGCTAAAGGGCTGATTTGGGGTATCAGACGTTCTGAAGGGGTGGCTGGTGATAGGAATGGGTTGCAGTTCTTCTGCAAGTGTAAGGATGGAAAGTGGGGTTCCTGCCAGGTCTTACCCCTGGGAGGTGGTGAGGAGAGGGGAAGGACTGCGCTGTAATTGCAGTTTGTCAGTCAAATCCGCTGTCACCTTGGCTCTGACACGTTAATACTTTCTGGGGACAGGATGGCGTCTGTACTTGGTTGCATTTGGGTGGATGCTAGCATCAAACAGCTATTATGTGGTTCCAGTTCCTGCAGAGAAGGGAGCGGTTTTGTGAGGCACAGCAGCCTTCTTCCTAACAGCTCCTGGTTCCCTCACCGCCAACACCCTCCATCCACTCTGCCCCCACCTCACACCCTTGTTTCTTTCCGTCTGCGAGTGCTAGATATCCCAGTCAGATTTGAGTTCTAACCTTTGGAATGGAAGTTACTATATAACAACCGTGAATTCACCACAGTTTAGTCCATTTAGGTTTTTTTGTTTCCTGGCCTGTTCAGATCAGTAAGAGGGGAAAAAAATTCTAGAGACCATGTTGGCATAAAACATAACTCAGGTCCTCCCTGTGGTTGATTTCAACACTGACTTCCAGCTAACTCTGAATTGTGCTGCTCATTCTGTATCGAATCGCATCCTGCTCCCCACCCATGGATCTGCTAAATATACTCTTTTAAAAATAAATAAATTTATTTATTTATTTGAAAGGGAGAACAACAAAGGGAGGGGAGTGGAGAGAGAGAGGGATCCAGGTTCATTCCCCAAATGAACGCAACAGCCAGGTCTAGACCAAGTAGAAGCCAGGAGCCAGGAACTCCATCCTGGTCTTCCACATGGCTGGCAGGGTCCCAAGCACTTGGGCCATCTTTTGCTACTTTCCCAGGCCATCAGCAGGGAGCTGGATCACCAGTGCAGCAGCTAGGACTCAAACCAGTGCTCCAATATGGGATGCCAGTGTTAGAGGCGGTGGCTTAACCTGCGCCACAGTGCTGGCCCCCTGTAATCTTTTTTATGTATACATTCTATATCAGACATACACCCTTTTAAGCATTGTGGTTTTGCTGTTAACCAGCTCTGATCTGAAATAGCCTTGTTTTGCCATGTAGGCCCGGGAATGTTCATCCACCTTGCTCACCTCTGTGATTAGGGACTTAGATTGATTGCTGTAGGTCACTGTGACTCACAGATGTGATTCCTTGCATCTATAAAGAATAAGAAAAGCAGTTTCCAAACAGGAGGACCTTGGCATTTGTTCCTTCCAGTTAAATTATGATTAAGATATGGAGAGTTTGTGTTGTTATTTAGATGTAACCAGAGTATTTGAATATTATTTACAGTAAAGTTTGCTGTAAGGTGAGTGAGCCAGTGGTCTGGACAGATCTCTAGAGCTGCAGGCCTTTCCTCCCTGCCACGCTCACATGGGCCCCCGTGTCTACTGTGTCCGACAGTACCCTCCCCTCAGTAGTCAGCTCTGCCCCTCTGCCCGCACCTCACCTCTGCTCACCTCCATTGCCCTGTCTTCAGTGTGGAAGTCCTGCTGCATTTCCCCTTCTTAAAGCAGCTTTCGTTGCTCTTGCCATCAGTCCTGCTCATCGCCTTTTCTGATTTACTTAAACTGCTTGCTGTCCCAGAGTGAGTATTTGTCAAAGATCAGTACTTCAGTTTCTGAGAATCCTTGCAGTGAAATTTGGTCGAACTCAAAAAATGGACATTTACTGAAGTGTCCACTCTTTCTTTTTTTAATAAAAAATTTATTTCTATTTATTTGAAAGGCAGAGTTACAGAGAGAGGTAGAAGCAGAATTCTTCCATCCACTGGCTCACTCCCTAAATGGCCACAACAACCAGGGCTGGACCAGGCCAAAGCCAGGAGCCAGAAGCTTCTTTTTTTTTTTCCCCCCAGGAAAGCTAGGGTTTTTTGTTGTTGTTGTTGTTGTTGTTTAGATTTATTGATTTATTTGAAAGTCAGAGTTACAAAGAGAGAGAAGGAGTGGCAGAGAGAGAGAGAGGTCTTCCATCCGCTGGTTCACTCCCCAATTGGCTGCACTGGCTAGAGCTGCACTGATCTGAAGCCAGGAGCCGGGAGCTTCCTCCAGGTCTCCCATGTGGGTGCAGGGGCCCAAGGACTTGGGCCATCTTCCACTGCTTTCCCAGGCCATAGCAGAGAGCTGGATCAGAAGTGGAGCAGCCGGGACACGAACTGGCGCCAATATGGGATGCTGGCACAGCAGGTGGCGGCTTTAACCGCTACGCTGCAGCGCCGGCCCTGACCAGGAACTTCCACTGGATCTCCCATGTAGGTGCAGGGGCACGAGGACTCTGCTTTCCCAGGTGCAGCAGCAGGGAGCTGGATTGGAGGTGGAGCAGCTGGGCCTCAAACTGGAGTCCATATGGCATGCCAGCACTGCAGGCAGTGGCTTTGCCCACTGTGCTGCAACGCCAGCCCTTGGAGTGTCCACTCTGTAGCAGGCTGTTACGGCTTGACTCTGGGATCTGTCAGGTGACTGTCACAATGCGTGTCCTCAAGGAGCTGGTCATCTTGTAGGAGGACAGAGAACATACACGGCGAAGTGTAATCCAGAGGGATCGGTGTGGTGACGGACCTGCAAGCAAAGGACCATGGGAATAAATGATTCTGCTAGGGCAAGAAGAAGATGGGCAACAGGGAAAGCTCCCTCGAGGGTGTGCCTCTGGACTTGGCTTTCCGTGAAGGTCATTGAGGAGGAGCAGGCTAGCATGGGCTAGGAAGAGGAAAAGGTGTCTTCCAGGGTGGAAGAGTGAAAATGGAGGAGGTGTTGGGAGGTGGCAGGTGGTGTGTGGCAGAGGCTGTGTGGGTGGGTGCGAAGGCGGGTGTGGGGCTGTGGGCAGATGGGAAAGAGGCCTTTCATCCATTCATCTAAGGCTGCACTGTCCTATAGAACGTTCTGTGGAGCTAGAAGTGATCACTGTACGTCACTGTATGTGCTGTTCATTTCAAGTAGCTCTTAGCTGCCTGTGGCTGCTGAGCACTTGAAATGTAGTGAGGTAACTAAGTACCTGAGGTGCTTTTTCATTAACCTCTTGGAATTTTTTTTTTTAAATTGGTTTGGTTGAAAGGCAGAGCAACAGAGAAAAAGAGAGAGAGAGAGAGACAGACAGGTATCTTACATCTGCCAGTTTACTCCCTAAATGCCCGCAACAATCAGTTCTGGGCCAGGCTGGAACCAGGAGCCTGGAACTCCATCTGTGTCTCTCACAGGGTGACAGGGACTCAAGTACTTGAACCATCATCTGCGGAATTTTTAGCTTTGTTTAATTTTTATATCAACTTTACTGAGCTATCATTCACATGCCAAAAATTCATCCTTTTAAACTGTACCTAGATATCTTTATTAGTATGGTCATGCAACCACCACTGCTATCTAATTTTATTGTTTGTTTTTAAAATTTTTATTTATTTAAGGGACTGGCACTGTGGCATAGTAGGGTAAGCCTCTGCCTGTGGTGCTGGTATCCCATATGGGTACCAGTTCATGTCCTGGTTGCTCCTCTTCTGATCCAGCTCTCTGCTTATGGCCTGAGAAAGCAGTGGAAGATGGCCCAAGTACTTGGGCCCCTGCACCCATGTGGGAGACCTGGATGAAGCTCCTGGCTTTGGATGGGCCCAGCTCCAGCCATTGCGGCCATTTGGGATAGTGAACCAGCATATGGAAGATCTCTCTTGTGTCTCTCCTTCTCTCTCTCTAACTTTGTCTTTCAAATTAATTAATTAAAAAATTTAAAATTTACTTGAAAGGCAGAGAGATAAACACAGATGGCTCCCAACTGCCAGTTCACTCTCCTTCAACTGCCTGCCACTGTCAGGCCCGGGGACATGAAAACTAGGGGCCTGGCACTCCATACAGCTCTCTCAGATAGGTGGCAGGGACGCAATACTTGAGCCATCAGCCGTCACCTGCTGCCTTGCAGGGTGCACCTTAGCCTGAAGCTAGAATCAGAAACTGAATCAGAACTAGAATCCATCTAATATAGGATGCAAGTGTTCCAGGCAAAGTCTTAACCACTGTACCTAATGCTCACTCTTATCTAATTTTAGAATAATTTCATCATCCCCAAAAGAAACCCCATAAACATTAGCAGGCACTACCCATTCCACTCCCTCTCTGCCAGCCTGTCCCAACCACTAATTCACTTTGTTTCTATGGATTTACCTCTTCTCAACATGTCCTAGAAAAGGAATCATACACTGTGATCCTTTGTGACTGGTTTTTTTTTTTTCTTTTTTAAAGATTTATTTATTTATTTATTTGAAAGGCAGAGTTATAGAGAGGCAGAGGCAGAGAGAGAGAGATGGGTCTTCCATCCGCTGGTTCATGCCCCAAATGACCGCAATGGCTATAGCTGTATGGATCCGAAACCAGGAGCTTAGAGCTTCTTCCGGTCTCCGACATGGGTACAGGGGCCCAAAGACTTGGGCCATCTTCAGCTGCTTTTCCAAGCCATTAGCAAAGAGCTGGATCAGAAGTGGAGCAGCCAGGACTTGAACAGGCACCCATATGGGATGCTGGCACTGCAGACTGTGGCTTTATCCTCTGTGCTACAGTGCTGGCCCTGTGAATGGTTTCTTTCACTTAACATAATGTGTTTAAAGTTTATCCTTGTTCCAGCATTGTATCAGCAGCACTTCATTCCTTTTTATGGCCAATAACTATTCTGTTGTGTGCATTTACTATGTTGTATTTACACATTCATCAATTGGACATGTGAGCTGTTACCACTTTTTGGATATTATGAATAGTGCTGTGAACGTGGAGTACAGGTTTTGAGAGGACGTGTTTTTGGTTGCATGTACCTAACAGTGGAATTGCTAGGTTGCATGGTAACTCTTTGTGTAATCTTTTTAGGAACTTCCAAACTGTTTTAAAGTGGTGTGATACTCAACTTAAATCAAACAGCACGTGTGCTGGTGACTACAGCTTTCCAGTGTGGTGGTTTGATACAGTGTGACATAGTGCTTCAGTCCTGGTCTCTGGGGTCAGTCCACTTGAGTTCCAGTCCTGACACCATAACTATCCTGGAGCCAGTTTCGTAGCCTCTTTTTGCCTCATTTTCCTCTTCTACAAAATGGGAATAGTACTAGTCCATATCATAGGGTTATCTGGGTTGAAAGATAATGTAAAGCTTTTGGGATATACTTAATGATTAATGACAGTAATTATCAGTATTGTTATTGGTTGTCCTCAGTGCATTGTGGTAGGCCCGAAAAGGTCAGCTCCGAAACTAAGTTTGGAAACAGATCGGGGAGTTTGCAAGAACCTCCTCGCTTCTCTTCCGTACTGGAGTTTAGATTCGTCCCTGTGTTCCTTTTTTTGCCTCCTCCAGAGGACATTTGTCAGGGTGTGGAAGTATTTTTGGTTGTTACCACTTGGGAATGCTGCTGGCATCTGGCGGGTGAGGGCCGAGGATGCTGCTAAACACGCCCGGCTCAGGACAGCTCCCCTGCCCCACCCGCCGCACGCGAGCAGGGCGTTGTGAGAGCCTCCCTGCCAGCAGTGCCGACGTGGAGAAACTCTGGTTTACTGGCCCCTGCTATCGCCTTTCCGACTCTTGCTCAACACGTAGGAGTCTGAGGTCAGCCTTCCCACGGAGGGAGCGGGAGCGGGAGCGTAGCATTCGGAATTGCGTGACGTAACCCCTGACAGCAGTGCTGGGGGGACAGTTGAAAGCTTTCATGTGCTGACGCCTGATTACGCTCAGGTTTGTTGACGCAGGATACCGGTCAGCTCTGTTTTGTCTGCCAACACCCAGCTTTTTTGGAGAGGCACTTTTTAAATCTGTGGTTCGTCAGCAGGTGAGCCTGTCTTACGCATCTCGAACTTTGCTTTGCTCTTCCTTTGATCTGCCCTGTGGCTTCATTCTGAGAACTTGATTTGTTCTGTCCCAGTGAAAGCCTGATGACCGGTTTCTCCTTTCTCCGTGTCCTCCATGATCCCGTAGCCAATCTGAGTCATGTTTTTAGAACTTTTTCCTTTTCTCATTCCAAGTCTTGGCCTTCTCATTTCCGGCCTCAGGAACCTTGTTTTGTTCTCAGATACCCTTAGCCTGGGAAACCAGTCTATGTTCTCAGGGTCACCCGCAGGAAGGCCAACCTCCTGTGTCTCGGGCTGGGTTTGTCTGGAGACCCTTTTCTGGGTATTCGGCACTAGCAGGCAAGTCTTTGTGCGGCTGTGTGTGTCTTGGACAGCAGTGCCAACTGCTCTTTGAGTGCCTGGCCATCCATACTCCTGAGAGGGCCTCTTGCCCCTTGCCAACTTCAGTTGGACTTAATACTTGAGGGGTCATCGGGACCTGGGTAGTCCCTACAAGCTGTCATAGATACCTGGGGGCCACTGCACCTGCACAGGCAGTAAGGGCAGCCAGCAGTGAAGGCAGGTCTTGGTGACCGGTCTATTCACATAATATACAAGCCGAGGTCTGGCATGTGCGCACCTCCCTTGTGGACCATCCTTGGCAGTTCCACTAGGTGGAGCAAAGTCTGGCCTACAAACTGCATGGCCATGTAGAAACCACAAACAGAAACACAAATAAATCCTGAGCATTGCCATCTGGGAGGTCAAGAAAAGGAAAACAGACCCAGTCCTGTCGCATTCTAAGGCTTGTCACTGCAGTTCTGGGCTTTCCTAACATGGGGGTTAAAGTAGGTCATCCTCAGACTTGTGGATCGCCAGTCTTGCTTGGAGTGGGTTTTTGAGATATTCTTGCTTACTCAGTTACATTCCCATAGCTCTGCTTTATTTACTTTTGGTTTTCCTCTTGCCGCATTTCCTACTGTGGGAAAATAGATGAGATGGGTAACTTCTCGTGGTGCCATCTTGGTCCTCATTGTGTCAAGGCTAAGGTTTGAGTCAAGATCTCAGATGTTTTAAAGAATTAAGCTTTCTTTCTCTGTATAACTCTTACTTTCAAATAAATAAATAAATCTTTAAAAAAAAAAAGGAGGGGGAGCGTGCTGTGGTGTAGCCGGTGGAGCCGCTGCCTGTGGTGCCGACATCCTAAATGGGTGCCAGTTGAGACCCAGCTGCTCCTATTCCGATCCAGCCCTCTGCTATGGTCTGGGAGAGCAGTGGAAGATGGCTCAATTCCTTGGGCCCCTGCACCCACGTGGGAGATCCGGAAGAGGCTCCTGGCTCCGGATCGGCGCAGCTGCAGCCATTGCAGCTAATTGGGGAATGAACCAACAGATGGAAGACACCCCCCACCCCACCCCACCCCCCGCCTCTTCTCTCTTTTTGTAACTCTGTCTTTCAAATAAATAAATAAATCTTAAAAAAAAAAAAAAAAGAATTAAGCTTGTTTTGGAAGAGGTGAAAATAAGAAGTTGCAAAAGTATTTGTGGCTTGCAAGGGTGGGTCCTGGAGTGAAATGTTATGTAAACAAGTCTGTTTTGATTTTTAAGTATCTAGCAAGACAGATCTTATGTTGTAACACTGTTTTATTATACATTCTTTCACATCAGTGGCATGCATTCATGGAGAAAATACTCATGTTTTTCAAAATTCTTTGGTTTGCCACTTGCTAATTTATCCTCCTCATCTAAACTTCCACCTGGCAGTTTCACTGAACAAAGATATAACAACAAAAACCCACAGCTTAGTTTATTAATTAGATCTAAGTATTTTCTCTCTTGGTGGTTCATATGGGAGAGGAAGTTAATACTTATCTTTCTAAACTAGAATATTAGATTATTGTAGTTTTTTGGGACTTGAATATGCAATTGAATAGTGGGTTCTGGCATTGTGGCACAAAGGATTAAGCTACTACTTGCCATGTATGGAGCGCAGTTTCAAGTCCCTGCTGCTCTGCTTCTGATCCAGCTCTCTGTTAATGCACCTGGGAAATCAGCAGAAAAGAGCCTAAGAGTTTGGGCCCTTGCCACCCATCAGGGAGACCTGGATGGAGTTCCAGGCTCCTGGCTTCATCCTGGCCTACCCCTGGCTGTTTATGGGCATTTGAGGGGTGAACAAGGGTGGAAGATTTCTGTCACTTATTCTCTCTCTGTCACTGTGCCTTTCAAATAAGTAAAAATACATCTTTTTAAAAAAAGGAGTTGGTGGGTCTAGTGCTGTGGCATAGCAGGTAAAGACACTGCCTGCAGTGCCGGCATCCCATATGGGCACTGATTCGAGTCCTGGCTGCTCCACTTCTGATCCAGCTCTGTGCTATGGCCTGGGAGAGCAGTAAAAAATGACCCAAGTCCTTAGGTCCTTGCACCCGCATGGGAAACCCGGAAGTTCCTGGCTCCTGGTTTCAGATCGGTGCAGCTCCTGCCATTGTGGCCAACGGGGAGTGAACCAGCAGATGGAAGACATCTCTCTCTCTCTCTGTCTCTCCTTCTCTCTCTATGTAACTCTGACTTTCAAATAAATAAATAAATCTTTTTTTTGAAGATTTTTAAATAATGTATTTATTGGGGCTGGTGCTTCAGGCCAGGGCATTAACCCGGTGCACCACAGAGCTGACCCCAATAAATAGATCTTTTTTTTTTTTTTTTTTTTGACAGGCAGAGTGGACAGTGAGAGAGACAGAGAGAAAGGTCTTCCTTTTGCCGTTGCCAATTTTGCCAATGGCCGCGGCGGCCGGCACACTGTGGCCGGCGCGTCGCGCTGATCCGAAGCCAGGAGCTAGTTGCTTTTCCTGGTCTCCCATGCGGGTGCAGGGCCTAAGGACTTGGGCCATCCTCCACTGCACTCCTGGGCCATAGCAGAGAGCTGGCCTGGAAAAGGGGCAACCGGGACAGAATCCAGCGCCCCAACCGGGACTAGAACCCGGTGTGCCAGCGCAGCAAGGCGGAGGATTAGCCTATTGAGCCTGGCAATAAATAGATCTTAAAAAAAAAAAAAAAAGGCCGGCGCCGCAGCTCACTAGGCTAATCCTCCGCCTTGCGGCACCGGCACACCGGGTTCTAGTCCCGGTCGGGGCGCCGGATTCTGTCCCGGTTGCCCCTCTTCCAGGCCAGCTCTCTGCTGTGGCCAGGGAGTGCAGTGGAGGATGGCCCAGGTGCTTGGGCCCTGCACCTCATGGGAGACCAGGAAAAGCACCTGGCTCCTGGCTCCTGCCATCGGATCAGCGCGGTGCGCCGGTCGCAGCGCGCTGGCCGCGGCGGCCATTGGAGGGTGAACCAACGGCAAAGGAAGACCTTTCTCTCTGTCTCTCTCTCTCACTGTCCACTCTGCCTGTCAAAAAAAAAAAAAAAAAAAAAATTAAAAAAAAAAAAAGGAGTTGAATATTGTGACGAGTCAATCCTGCTCATTCCTTTAAGTTTGCAAGTTCCCTTGCTATTTTGTGGGGACAGAGAACCTGCTCCATTCTGACCTGGCACAAGGTCCACTGTGGCTGTCTTCCCATTTTCCTTTTTTAGAGCTGATTGATAGTTTTCTTTGAGTGATAAATAATAGAGAAATACAAAAATATATAAAAAGTGAAAGTTTCTGTTTTGCTATATACCTTTAGTGGTTTCTCTGCTAATGTTGCACTTTCATGGATATAATAATACAAGAGAGGTTTCAAAACTTCATGGAAAAATAGAATTAAAAGATAACGCATAGGGTGGGTGTTTAGTGGCTGTGATGCTGGCTAAGGCACCTGTGTCTCACACCAGAGTACCTAGGTTTGATACCTGGCTCCAGTTCCTGACTCCAGCATCCTATTAATGCCGACCCTGTGAAGTAGCAGTGGTGACTCAACTGGCTGGGTTCCTACCACCCATGTGGGAGACCTGAATTGAGTTCCCAGCTCCTAACTCCAGCCCCCACTTCACCCCAAGCCCAGACTTGGCCATTGTGGCCATTTACAGCAGGAAGTAGTGCCTGTTGGCTAAGATCAAGTGTGGCACCTTCTTCTGTCTGTCTCTGCCTCCCAAAAAAAAAAAAAAAAAAAAGGTAATGCATATTTTCCATGAAGTCGTTGAAGCTCCCCTCATGTAATTTACAAATATAAACAAATTTAAATCATTGTGTTCTTTTTTTAAACAAAAATGAGATGTTTTATATGTAATATTTTATAACATGCCTTTTTTTTTTTTTTTAAAGATTTTACTTATTTACTTGAGAGGTAGTGTTACAGATAGAGGGAGGGAAAGACAGAGAGAAAGGTCTTCCATTCACTGGTTCACTCCCCAAAGGGCCACAACAACCAGAGCTGGGCCATTTGGAAGCCAGGAGCCAGGAGCTTCTTCCAGGTCTCCCATGCGGGTGCAGGGGCCCAAGGACTTGGACCATCATCCACAGTTTTCCCAGGCCATAGCAGAGAGCTGGGTCAGAAGAGGAGCAGCCAGGACATAGACTGGCACCCTTATGAGATTTCTGGCACTGCAGATAGAGGCTTAGCCCACTATGCCACAACACTGGGCCCACAACTTGCTTTTTTAGCCTTCACAATATGTTGTGTACTAATTTCTGTATCACATATATATAACTGATTTATTTAAGTGCCTATATGCTATTGCTATTTTCCATGATTGATTTACCCTCTCATCTATAAGCAGACCTGTTCGTATCCAAGTTTTTGCCATTTTCCACATTGTTCTACGGTGAGCATGGCTGCCCCTGTTTCTGCAGTTGTGCAAGATTCAGATCCTAGGTGTGGAATTGATTGTGGGGTCATGGGCGTATACAGTTTGAAGTTGGGGTAGTGAGTGACAAGGGCTCCTCAAGGTGTTTGTGTCGGTTTATGTTCCCGTCAAAAGTATAGGCAAGGGCTCATTCATCTCCCCACATGGGAGTAAGCTAAGCTGCTTCATGCTTTCCACTTGCCCTTGAAGATTAGCTGTCTTGCTCTTTAACATGGGCACCTTGGAAACACTTGGATTTACTTCCTCCTAAGCCTGTGGGTTGTCGTTTGCTTAGCTTCTAGTCGCCCCCTTGTCTACTGTGGTTCCCTTTATTGTGGAGCCAGGTTCACCCCAGGACAATGAGTCGGTCGCTGAAGGGTAGAAATGCTTGACCTGTGCTAACTGAATTGGTTTCTGGTCCCCCTGAAAGATATTAGGCAAGTGATCTGGAGTGGGGGCCAAGTGCTGTATGGCATGCATGTCTAATTGTGTGCTTGACCAACTGCCTTTCCGTGAGTGGTGTTCATCACAGAAGCAGGGACTCTGGAAAGACGAGGTGCTGGGAGTGCAGACTCAGGAGCCTGCCTGCGTCTGAGGCCTGCCTCTGCCCGCAGTGTCTCTGTAACAAGGGGCTAGTTGGTTACCTCAGCTTTCTCAGCTGTCAGGCGGGGATCATAATACCTAACTTTTAGGTTATCCTGAAGGTTAATTGAGTTAATATTTAAAACAGAACACTGCCTGCTGTAAATTTGTATGTATGTATTTCTAGAAGCTTTAGGACCAGGCCAGGGCTTTAACCTGCTGCGCCACAGTGCTGGCCCTGGCATTTTTTTTTTTAAAAAGATGTATTTATTTACTTGAAAGTCAGAGTTACACAGAGAGGAGAGGCAGAGAGAGAGAGAGAAAGGGTGGGGGGGGGGGAGAGGGAGAGGGAGGCCTTCCATCTGCTGGTTCATTCCTCAGTTGGCTGAAATGGCCGGAGCTGTGCCAATCCAAAGCCAGGAGCCAGGAGCTTTTTCCAGGTTTCCCACATGGGTACAGAGGCCCAAGAACTTGGGCCATCTTCTGCTGCTTTCCTAAGCCATAGCAGAGAGATGGATTGGAAGTGGAGGAGCCAGGACTCGAACCAGCGCCCATATGGGATGCCGGCACTGCAAATGGTGGCTTTACCTGCTATGCCACAGCACCGGCCCCTCAATTGGCATCTTCACTGCTATGCCAAATGCCCGCCCCCTATTCCTTTTTATGGCCAATTAATATTCTGTTGTATACATATACCACATTTTATTTATCAATTCATTAATTGAAGGACTTTTGGGCAGTTATGAATAATGCTTCTGTAAACAAGTTTTTATGTGAACATACATTTTCAGTCCTCTTGGGTACATAGCTAGGAGTGGAATTGCAGGGTCTTGTGGTAATTACACATTTAGCTTTTTGATAGTCTGCCAGACTGTTTTGTGAAGCATCTGTACCATTTCACACCCCGCCAGCAATGTTTGAGGGTTCTGATTTCTCTCTCTCTCTCTTTGTTTTTTAAAGATTTATTTATTTATTTGAAAGGCAGAGTTACAGAGAGGCAGAGGCAGAGAGAGAGAGGTCCTTCATCCGCTGGTTCACTCCCCAGATGGCCACAATGGCAGGTGCTGTGCTAATTCAAAGCCAAGATCCAGGAGCTTCTTCTGGGTCTCTCTCGTAACTGCAGGGGCCCAAGGACCTGGGCCATCTTCTACTGCTTTCCCAAGCCATAACAGAGAGCTGGATCGAAAGTGGAGCAGTCGGGACTAAAACCGTCCATATGGGATGCTGCCGCTGCAGGCAGTAGCTTTTACCCACTATGCCATAGCACCAACCCCATTATTATCTTTTTTATGACAGCCATGTTAGTGAGTGTGAAGCAGTTTTTTTTTTTTTTTTTTTGATATGCATTTTCTTAATGACTAGTGATGGTGAACACTTTTTCATATGCTTTTTGACCATTTGTGTATCCTTGGAGAAATAGTGATTTAATTCCTTGCCCATTTTAAAGCCCCTTACCTGACAGAAAGAACAAAGATCATTCTCTGGAACTCCAGTGAGTGATGCCCAGGGAGAGATTTTCCATTAAAGTAGACTTTCAGGGCTGTGGCATCTCAGACCTGGCCAGGCCACCACCTATTTTCTTGTGGCCCTGGGTTGGTGAACCCCTTTGAGCCTTCCTTGTTACTGTCAGCATTTCTCAAAAATAGTGCCAAGGCCTGCCATTCCTGTGATAAGAGACCCATGTGGCCAAAGAAGTGGACCATCTTGTTTGGTGAGTCACAATTAACCTGCTTACGTTTAAGAAATCTGTAGGAGTCTCTTATCAGACATATAAGTTGCAAATACTTATTCCTGTTCCATGCTGTTTTCCCACCTACTTTCTTGGTGTGTCCTTTGAAACATGGCCTTTTTTTTTTTTTTTGGACAGGCAGAGTGGACAGTGAGAGAGAGAGACAGAGAGAAAGGTCTTCCTTCCATTGGTTCACCCTTCAATGGCCGCTGCGGCCATCGCGCCACGCCGTTCTGAAGCCAAGAGCCAGGTGCTTCTCCTGGTCTCCCATGCGGGTGCAGGGCCCAAGCACTTGGGCCATCCTCCACTGCCTTCCCGGGCCACAGCAGAGAGCTGGACTGGAAGAAGAGTGACTGGAACAGAATCCGGCACCCCAACCGGGACTAGAACCCGGTATACCGGCGCCACAGGCGGAGGATTAGCCTAGTGAGCTGCAGCGCCAGCCTATGGCCAAATTATTTTAAAAATCGTTTATTTGAAAGGTGGAGAGAGAGATCTCCCATCTGTTGGTCCACTCCCCAAATGCCTGCAACAGCGAGGTCTGGGCTGGTCAGGTTAAAGCCAGGAGCCCAGAAAACAATCTGGGTCTCCCGTGTGGTGGCAGGGACCAACTTACAGCCATCACCTGCAGCCTCACAGGGTGTGCATTGGCAGGAAACTGGAATCAAGAATGGAGCAGGGATTGGAGCTAGACAGTCATGTGGAATGTGGGTGTCACTAGCAGTGCCTTAACCGCTGTGCCGAATGCCTGCCTGATTTTTAGTTTTTATGAAATCCAGTTTATTTTTCCTTTTCTTGCTATTGCTTTTGGTGTTCGTTAGTTCTTTTAAAGGCTCAGAAAAGTGGAGCCAGTTTTGTGGTACAGAGAGCTGAGTTCTATTTCTGTGATGCCAGCATCCCATATTAGAGCACTGATTCCTGTCCCAGTTGCTCTGCTTCCAATCCACCTCCCTCCCTACTAATGTTCCTGGGGAGGCAGCAGAAGATGGCCCAAGTACTTGGGCCACTGCCACACATGTGAGAGACCTGGCTGAAGCTCCTGGCTTTGAGCTGGACCAGCCCTGGCCATTGAGGCTATTTGGGGAGTGAACCGGTAGATGGAAGAGCTCTCTCTCTCTCTCTCTCTCTCTCTCTCTCTCTTTCAAATAAACAAATACATACTTAAATCTTTTTTAAAAGTAGACTCCGAAAAGCTTCATATTATTTTTGGATCAATAATGAACATTATTTAGAATGTGTAGAATCCTTTATTTTTTTTACTCTGAAAATTTTAAACAAGTTCAGAAATACAGAGAAAGAGAATGGTATGATGAACTCCCGTATATGAATTATTCAGTTTCAGCAGGGTATTAGGTCATGGCCAGTCTTGTTTTAACTCTGTCCATATTCACTTCCATTTGTTCTCAGTGAAATTATTTTGAAGTGAATTGAAGATTCCATATAATTCCAACTATAGTCAGGTTTGAATCTCTAAAAGAAAAGGATTCTGCTCTTTCAACATACCCATCATACCATATCCTTCCTGAAAAATTGACACTAATTTGCTAATGTTGTGAGATAAGATCTTGCATATATGAATTTAAATAAGATGCCAGGGTAAAAATATTATTAGAACACAGAGCTAATTATGATAGTTCTTCAGTTTTCATAAGTAATTAAAGCTAAGTTTTCCTCTCTCTCTCTTTTTTTTTTAATTTTTTATTTACTCCCCAGCAGTTTCCTGCGATCCCAAGTATCAGAAGTGTTCTTTTGATAGAGCAGTGAAGACACTAGTAAGCTTGCATCCCATATAAGAGTTCATGGGTTTGAGTTCTGGCTCTGCTTCTGATTCCAGCTTCCTGCTGATGCTGATGAGCACCTTGTGTGAGGGAGCAGGAGATGGCTCTAGTACTTGGATTCATGCCTGAGTTCAAGGCTCCTGGTTTTGGCCTGGCCTAGGCTGTTGTGGGCATTTGGGGAGTGAACCAAGGTCTTTCTGCATTTCTGTCTGTCTCTTTCCCTCTCTCTGCCTAGTGTTCTTTCAGCCCAGCTTTCTCATTTTTACGTGAACAGGAAGAACCTGTTATTTTTCTCTGACCCACATATCCATTTTTAACCTTTGCCTAGTGTGTAAAGTAAAAGATTAAAAGATTAACTTAGGACTTTTGCACTCAGTTTCTAGTTTAGAGAGAATTTTTGGAAAAACTCCTATCTGAGATTACACAAATGTTCAGAGGAACATGGGACAATGAAAAAGCTCTGTCAGCGTGTTTTCTCCTGTTTCAGCTCCCAGGGGTGGCTGTGTGTCCCCAGCCCATGCCTGGCTGACTGTGCCTGCTCAGTATTGGGTGTTTCATGGCACTTGAGCTTCACTGCTGAGGGAGAAAAGGCACATGGAATTTGGAGGCTGAAAGACACCAGCGAGGTAATGATGCTGTGAACAGATGTTCAGTGAGAAAGGGGGTCTGTGCTGCTCAGAGTGCGAGAGATTGGGAGTTGGACAGGCTTCTGACTGTGGCGCTCTTCAGAGGCTTAACTGCAGGTATGTGCACTGTGACTCCCCAGATGAGACTGTAGACTTACGTGACCACATGGGCCTCTTATCACAGAAATGACTGGCCTCAGACCAGGCTCTGGGCAGTGCTGATAAAAGTAAGGCAGGCTCAGCAAGGTTAAGTAATCAACACAAGGTCATAAGACTGGTGGTGGCATGGTCACATCTAGGATACCAGAGCCATAACAGAGTCGAGTTGAAAGGAGAATCTCCCACAGGCAGCACTCCTTAGGGAAGGACTATGCCTTCAGAAACCTGGGCAGAGCTAAGTCATTTCACATCTTCAGATCTTCGGGGTCCTGGTCTGGCAAGTGGGGTCAGTAATACCTTGATTCCAGCTGTTGTAAGGGACAGCTAACGTGGATGTGAATGTAGTGTAAACCTTCAGTTCGGATTTTATTGAATTATCTCTGCATTTATTTGAAAGACAGAACAACAGACAGAAGGAGACATACATGTGTGTGCACGCACATGCAGACGCACACGCGCGCACACACACACACACACCTTCCATTTACTGGTTCATTCCCCAAATAGCCATAACAGCCAGACATGGGCCAGTCTGAAGCCAGGGCCAGGAGCTCCATCTGGGTTTCCTACATGGGTGGCAGAGGTCCAAGCATTTAAGCCATCCACCTCTGCTTTCCCAGGTGTATTAGTAGGAAACTGGATCAGAAGCAGAGTAGCCCAGTTAGGCAGCTGCTTGGGATGCCTGCGTGCCATATGGGAGCGTTGGTTCAAGTTCTGGCTCTTCTGCTTCCAGTCTAGCTTCCTGCTAATGGGCATGGGGAGGCAGCAGCAGATGGCCCAGTAGCTGGTTTCCCGTCACCCGTGAGACCCAGATGGAGTGTCAGACTCCTACTTTCAGCCTGACCCAGCCCCGGCTGAGTAGGCACTTAGGGGAGCGAACCAGCAGGTCAATGACTTGTGCACGGTGGTGGCTACTTTCTGAAAGGCACTGTGAGCTTTTCTTCTTCAGCTCTAGGTGTAGTAGATTGTTGGTTCCCATTCCTTCTCTTGGCTCATGATTTGGACCCTGGATTAAGGTGGTTTTTGAAGAAGGTTTCCTTACTGCCGTCATGCTGTGTTGTCTCATGCCTGTGGCGTGGAGGTGTGACTGTGGCTGGGCATTCCAGGACAAAAGGCTCAGCGTCCTCTGCATCTGATGTGCTACCCTCTCGAGTTCTACCACCTTTAGTCATCATTTCCCAGGAGGTGTGGGCACTTGTGATAAGTTGTCTGATGTTTTCTTCTGGTGTTTTTGACCATGAAATCTCAGACCTGGAGTAGATTGTGTTACCAAATAGCCAAAGGAGGGAGGATGTAATATTTGATTTACATAATATCCAGGAAATGAGGGAAGGCATGATGCCATTAGCTGTGTTTCCAGTCAGACTTAGGAAGTTTCACAATCGTTTATTCAGAAAAGATGAAGGCAACTTGCAGGTGTTGCTGATGGAGTTAGTTACTTGCTGAAGAGGAGACAAAACCAGGAGCAGCTTTGTTTCATTCCTCATAATTGTAAAGCCATTACTGGGGAGTTAGGTCATGTCCCCCCTTTACCTTGCGAAAGGGAATTTTTCTCCTGAGGTGATTTCAGTGCTTTAAATTCCTCGGCTGAAATTGGAGACTCACAGATAAATGAGACATATAGAAGGCTTCCCAGTCCCTGCTTCCAGCCTCATGAAACCAGGGTTCCACGGCCAGGAACATGTCACCAGCACTGACGTTTAGGGGTTTGGCTGATTAGCTTCATTTTTATGATCACTTCTTTAGTCACCAAGTCTTTTTCTCTTTGTCCATCTCTCTCTCTCTCTCTCTCTCTCTCTCTCTTAAAGTTTATTTACTTGAAAGGTAGAGTTATACAGACAGAGATGACAGAGTTGCAGATGTAGAGACAGATCTTTCATCTGCTGGTTCACTCCCCAAATGGTCCCAATGGTGTGGCCAGGAGCCAGGAGCTTCATCCTGGTCTCCCACGTGGGTGCAGGGGCCCAGGCACTTGGGCCATCTTTTGTTGCTTTCCCAGGCGCATTAGCAAGGAGTTGGATCAGAAGTGGAGCAGCCAGGACTCAAACCAGTGCCCATATGGGATGCTGGTGCTGCAGGTGGTAGTTTAACCTGCATGCCACAACGCCAGCCGCAGTGCTATTTTTTTTTTTAAAGATTTGTTTATTTGAAAGGCAGAGTCACGAAGAGCAGAGGCACAGAGAGAGAGAGAGAGAGAGAGGGAGAGAGGTTCTCCATCTGTTAGCTCACTCCCCAGATGGCCATAGTGGCTGGAGCTGGGCTGATCCGAAACGAGGAGCCTCTTCTGGGTCTCCCACCAAGTGCAGGGGCCCAAGGACTTGGGCCATCTTCCACTGCTTTCCCAGGCCATAGCAGAGAGCTGGATCAGAAGTGGAGCAGCCAGGTCTCAAACCAGCACCCGTAAGGGACGCTGGTGCTGCAGACGGCAGTTTAACCTGCCTGAAAGGCAGAGTTAAAAAGAGGGAGACATATACACACACAGGAATCTTCCATACACTCGTTCACTTCCCAAATGGCCACAATAGGCTGGGCCAAGGCAATACTAGAAATCTGCAACTCCATCCTAGTTTCCATGTGGGTGGCAGAGGCCCAACCAAGCACTTGGGCCATCATCTGCTGCTTTCCCAGGTGCATTAGTAGGAATGCTGGATCGGAAGTAGAGAAGGGGCTGGTGCTGTGATATAGTGGGTAAAGCTGCTGCCTACAGTGCCAGCATCCCATATAGGCACCAGTTCAGGTCCTGGCTGCTCCACTTCTGATCTAGCTCTCTGCTATGGCCTTGGAAAGCAGTAGAAGATTGCCCAAGTCCTTGGGCCCCTGTACCTGTGTGGGAGACCCGGAAGAAACTCCCGGCTCCTTGCTTCAGGTTGGTGCAGCTCTGGCCATTGCAGCCAACTGGAGAGTGAACCAGCGGATGGAAGACCGCCCTCCCCGCCCCCCGTCTCTCCTTCTCTCTCTGTGTAACTCTGACTTTCAAATAAAATAATAAATCTTTAAAAAAAAAAAAAGATTTATTTTTAAAAAAAGGAAGTAGAGCGTCTGGCACTTGAACCAGTGCTCATATAGGACGCCAGTGTGGCAGGCAGTGGCTTAACCTGCTGTGCCACAGCATTGGCTGCTTATACTTTAGAAGAGGAGGTATGCCTGAGTATAAACAATCAAAACAAAGTATAAAATGTCTTTGCTGAGTTTATGAGGCACATACAAGTGCATAAATTCTCCCATGAAAAACAGCCAGGATGGTTTTTCTCTGGGAAATGAGAACGACTGCTCTGATGATCTTGAACTCAGAGCACCCAGAGCCACTTCCAGGGACTCAGAGTCGAGGTGCCTATAGTAAAGCGACCTTGCTGTTAGCCTTCTCCATGGGTCAGCCATCATGCACCTACATTTCCACTGAAAATAGACCACATCTCTCTTTATCTTGCCCAAAGTTTAGATCAAAGTGAAAAATGAAGTGAGATTTGGTAGAGACCTTAGAGCCCAGTTTTCCTAATGGAGTTCTCGTTCCCGGTTGTGTGTGGGTGTGCAGTTGGTGTGACCTACATCCTTCCTTTTGCTCTGATTCCAATGATCTCTGATTTAGAGAGAGTTGATGAGGAGGCATGAGCTGTGTCTGGGATCAGCCCAGAAGTATAGACTGCTGATTTTCATGTAATTCTTGGTTACTTGCCAGTTTGGTTGGGGTTAAGCTGTTTCCAGGGTAGGAAAAACAAACAGCATTTTGGTACAAAAACAAAGAAGGTTGCTTTGTACTTGGTGAAGCTCAAATTGCAGATCCAGTGAGAGCCCATTAATCTTCAGTGGTAAGTTTCAGAGACCTCTGTACTCTCTTGAGATGGAGTGACTTCTCTTTCATGAAAGTAAGATGTATGTGTGGAGTAATTGTCAACTCCAAAAGGATTTTCTTGTTAGGAGACAAAATAAGAGGCAGAAACCTTAGGAGCACTGTAAACTGGTTTTAGCTTCTGCTACTTTTATTTTTCTCCTTCTGAAAGACTCAGACTGTACCATTGATACAGATACCTTTCCTCCATCGCCCCTGATCTCTGCAATAGAACAAAATCCATTCCAAGAGGGCCAGCATTGTGGCGCAGTGGGGTAAGCTGCCTCCTGCAAGGATGCCAGCTGGCATCCCATACTGGAGTGTTGCTTGACTCTTGCTGCTCTGCTTCTGCACCTGGGAGTGCAGTAGATGATGGCCCAAGTGATTAGACCCCTGTCACCTACATGGGAGATCTAGATGGAGTTGCAGACTTCTGGCTTCGGCCTGGCCCAGTCCTGGCTGCTGTAGCCATTTGGCGAATGAACCAGCAGATGGAAGATCTTTGTCTCTGTCTCTCCCTCTCCTTCTTTCTCTGTCATTCTGCTTTCCAAGAAAATAAATAAATATTCAGAATCCAATCCAAGATTTATCATATTTTAGCAGTAAACCAGACAAGCAAAATGAGGGCCCAAGATCCATAGTAAAATAGAAACTCCTGTCTTTGCTTGTTATTAATGATACCATACTCATCAGAGGGAAAATGATGCCCATCAGAGGCACTCACTAAACACACGAGGGTAGAGGGCCTGGCCTCTACATTCCACCTCCCACTGATCTTTTTTTTATTTTCAAGATTTATTTTATTTAAAAGGCACAGTTAGAGGATGAGACAGATCTTCCATGCACCATAGGCTGCCAGTGTTTGTTTCTGTGTGTTCATTCCCCAAATGGCCACAATGGCTAGGGTTGGATCAGACCAAAGCCAGGAGCTAGGAGCTTCTTCTGGGTCTCCAGAAGTGGGAGTGCAGGAACCCAAGCACTAGGGCCATCTTCTGCTGCTTTCCCAGGTGTATTAGCAGGGAGCTGGATTGTAAGTGGAGCAGTGGGACTCAAACCAGAAACTCTATGGGATGCCAGCATCACAGGTGTCAGCTCTCCCTGCTACACCACATTGTTGGTGCCCCCTCCTCCCCCCTTCTTTGATTTGTTGCTCCCTTTTCATGTGTCCCATGTGTCCTTGTTGCCATGCTTTTATCCCCACTTGGCCCTGCTATGCCTGTGTTCCCTGCCCAAATCCTGCCTATTGTTTTAGTTCCCATATGTTGATCAGGGCTTTTTTGGCCGCACTTTCCCTCAGCAGTGTCCCTTCTTTGCACTCTTTTGTGTTACTGTCTCCATTCCTGCTCTCCGTATTTGTCACAGGCTGCCAGTGCCTGTTTCTGTGTGTGCTCATCTTTCCTCCCAAACCGGATAACTAAATAAACCAATCCCGTAGAGCAAGACTGATTCATCCAAAAGTACGTCTTTGTCACCCCCACCGTACATCCTGGGTGGTTGGGTGTAACTGTGAAGGTCAGATCACAGACAAATGTTTAAGCCGTTTTGGAGCCACACAGTCCGGTTGAAATGCTGACTCCGCTGCCACCTAGGTGTGTGTCCCTGAGTGAGTGACCTAATTTCACTGAACCTCAAGTTTTTTATCTGTAAAATGTAAGATACCAACATCCGCTGGACTCTTCTCTCCCTGCAGTGTGGCATTTGCTGTTGAACACATGATTGCTTACTGCAGTTCTGGACTGTTTGCCCAGCCTTTCTTCCCTGAAATACTCAAAAGTAGGAAAGCAACCACAAAGTTTTTATGGATATCTTGCTGCAGAAGTAAGCCCTGTGACTGGCAGAAAACTGTGTCCTGCTCAGAAACCAGGAGAGGTGTGTGTGTGCTTGCCCCAGCAGGCCTGCTACATGTCAGCCTTTGAGCCCAGGACACAGATCAGCTGGTGTTGTTGGTTTCTGGCAGCTGAGCAATTCTTAGCATTTCTGTGGAGAAGTACTGCCAGTCTTCATTCTGGATTTGGAGCTCATCCCATGGCATCCCCCAAAATACTTACTTCAGGATCCTTTTACTGCTGGCCAGTCTCACGTTCATGACATACAGATGTCTCTGTTTTACTTTTACTGTGGCACTCGTGTTGGTTTGGGGTCTGAGTTAATATCCACTTCTCTTTATGTTTGAGTTAGAACTCTAAGGCGTTTAAGTAGGTCTGTGCCCAAACCTGAGGAAGGTAAGAAGCATCGTTTATCTTAGATGTTCCCAGTCGCCTTAGCTGCCTCTGCTCAAAGCTCCTGGAAGTCAAGTGGTCTTCAATCTAGAGGCTGTCTTCTGTGCTAGGAGCCTGGCAGTTGCTGTCCTGTTCTGACAAAACCCCCTTTCCTTCAGATTCTTTGATTGTGAAATAAGATACTACAGCTCTCCTTCAGCCTCAATTGGCCAAATGACATGGGTGTGAGAACAGTGCACCAGGCTACCTGAGAGCCAAGGCCTGGGAGGGTCTCTATCTTGCACCCTGTGTGGGGATCTAACATGTGTTGGGAGCAGATGGGAGCCTCAGTTCTTTCCCGTTGTTTGCCTTCAAGAGCTCTACTGTCCACATGGGTCTGAATAAGAGTCATGGACCTGGGGGCCCTGACTCCACACCCCAAAGCACCTCTTTCACAGGTGGCCGTCTTCTAAACAGTTCCGTAGGACACTGCTCAGGAATCTGCATGTCTGCTAGGATTCTTCTGGACCCCCAGTTCTGGTTTTTGTGGTTTGTTTTTTCCCTCTTCTTTTAAAGAAATGGTGTGTGTGTGTGTGTGTATATATTTTAAGAATTATTTATTTTTATTTGAGAGGCAGAGTTACAGAAAGAGAGGGAGACAGAGAGAGAGATATCTTTGATCTGCTGGATCACTTTCCAAATGGCCATAACGGCCAGAGTTGGGTTGCTCTGGAGGCAGGAGCTTCTTCAGAGTCTCCCATATGCATGGCACGGGCCTGCTTCCCCAGGCATATTTGCAGGGAGCTGGATTAGAAGTGGAGCAACCAGGACTGGAATAGGTGCCCACATAGAATGCCAGCGTCACAGGAGGCAGCTTTACCCACTATGCTGGGTAATACACTGGCCCCTGAATTTTCCTTCTTCCTTCTTGATAGCTTCCTTTTTTTTTTTTTTTTTTTTAAGATTTTTTATTTATTTGAAAGTCAGAGTTACACAGAGGAGAGGCAGACAGAGAGAAAGAGAAAGGTCTTCCATCCTATGGTTCACTCCCCAATTGGCTGCAATGGCCCAAGCTGCGCTGATCCGAAGCTAGGAGCCAGGAGCTTCTTCCGGGTCTCCCACATGGGTGCAGGGGCCCAAGGACTTGAGCCATCCTCCACTGCCTTCCCAGGCCACAGCAGAGAGCTGGATCGGAAGTGGAGCAGACAGGTCTCGAACTGGCGCCCAGGCCAGGGTATTAACCCACTGTGCCACAGCGCCGGCCCCAACTCTTAGTAATTTTTGATCTAATATCTGAATGCTCTATCATTGGGCGGAACCTTTGGAGCCAGAGACCGTGTTCACATTACTTGCTGTGCCACAGCCAGTGGTGTGACCTTGGGCAAGTTACAGAGCAGCCCTGTGCCTTGGTTTTGCAACTGAACAAGTAGGGATAGTGATGGTTAAATCACGGAGTTGTTGTGGTGTTAAGTGAGATGTTGGTTAGATGGAGTTCCTAGCACATAGTGGCTCACAGTCAGAGTCAAACAAATAACTACCTTTTTTTGCTTCTATCCCAGAATGTAAAGATTACAAGGATATAGAAATTGGCAAGAAAAGTGTAACCAAAAGATACTGAGATTGACAGTATTAAAAGAATGAATTCTACTCATGAGCATATATGCTGTAGCATGTCTTAAATGAGAAATTAATCAGAATCTAAAGGATATTTTTGGTGGCACTGTCTTGGGGGGAGGTTCTGAATAGGGATAGTGGGGGCTGGGTCAGTGGAAGGGTATCTCTTAAACAATGGTTAACCAGCAATGTTCTTTTTAAAATATTTATTTTTTAATTTTTAATCTACTTGAGAGGCAGAGCGACAGAGAGACAGATCTTCCATCTGCTGGTTCTTTCTCTTTTAAATTTATTTTTATTTTTTAAAAAGATGTATTTGTTTATTTGAAAGGCAGAGTTACAGAGAAAGAGAGAGATCTTTCATCTGCCGATTTACTCCCCAAATGGCCACAAAGGCCAGAGCTGGGCCAGTCCAAAGCCAGGAGCTTCTTCCAGGTATCTGATGTGGGTGTAGGGGGCAAGTACTTGGGTCATCCTCTGCTGCTTTCCCAGGCTATTAACAGGGAGCTGGATTGGAAGGGAGCAGCCAGGATTTGAACTGGGATCCTGACTTTGTAGGTGGCGGCTCCACCCACTATACGATAGCACCGATCCCTACTGGTTCACCATCTAACTGCCCACAACACCCAGAGCTGGGCCAGACCAAAGCCAGGAACCTGAAACTGCATTGAGGTCCCTCACATTGGTGGCAGGGGCCTGAGCACTTGGGCCATCATCTGTTGCCTCCTAGAATGCATTAGCAGGAAGCTGGATCTGTTCTGGGACCCAAACTGGTACTCCAGTAGAGAATGTGGATATCGCAGCAGTAGCCACAACACCAGCCCAAACCTGTGATATTTTGACAATATAATCCTGTTTAATTCTAGTTTAGTGTGACCCCCCCCCCCTTTTTTTTTTAAGATTTATTTATTTGAAAGGCAGAGTAACAGAGCGGCAGAGGCAGAGAGAGAGATGCCGTCTTCCATCTGCTGGTTCACTCCCCAGATGGCCACAATGGCTGGAGCAGTGCTGATCCGAAGCCAGGAGCCAGGAGCTTCTTCCGAGTCTCCCACACGGGCACTTTCCCAGGACACAGCAGAGAACTGGATTGGAAGTGGAGCAGCTGGGACTCGAACCAGCACCCATATGGGTTGCTGGCACTGCAGGTGGTGGCTTTACCTGCTACGTCACAGCGCCAGCCCCTTCTTTATTTTTTTATTTTAAAGATTTTTATTTATTTATTTGACAAGTAGAGTTACAGACAGTAAGAGAGAGAAAGAGACAGAGAGAAAGGTCTTCCTTCTGTTGGTTATTCCCCAAATGGCTGCAATGGCCAGAGCCACGCCAATCCAAAGCCAGGAGCCAGGTGCTTCCTCCTGGTCTCCCATGCGGGTGCAGGGGCCCAAGGACTTGGGCCATCTTCTGCTGCTTTCCCAGACCACAGCAGAGAGCCTGACTGGAAGAGGAGCCGCCGGGACACGAACCTGTGCCCAAATGCGATGCCGGCGCTGCAGGTGGAGGATTAACCTAGTGCGCCATGGTACTGGCTCCTGGCCCCTTCTTTTTTTTAAGTTAGTGAATTCAATATTGAGCTTAGTTCTACATTGGGAGGTAGATAGCTAATTTTTTTTTTTTTTAGATTTATTTACTTATGTGAGAAGCAGTGTTACAGACAGAGACAAACAGGAGAAAGAGATCTTCAATCTGCTGGTTCACTTCCCAAATGGCTGTAGTGGCCAGAGCTGGCCCTATTCGAAGCCGGGAGTCAGGAGCTTCTTTCCGGTCTCCTATGTGGGTGCAGGGGCCCAAGCACTTGGGCCATCTTCTACTGTTTTTCCAGGCTGTTAGCTAAAAGAATCATTTTTGTTGTTCAGGCTAGCAGAAATGGCTAATGATTATCTTACTTCTTAAATCCCAAAGCTGACTACTTTATCAGTAGATTATAGTGGTATTTGTTGAGTATGGCAGAAAGTAAACTCACTTTCCTGGAAATCCCTGAATTTGTCAGTTCAGCTTCTTCTTCTCCTTACTCCTAGACCTCAGTGCTCGTTGAGGGTTAGTCCCAAGGGGCTGCAGACATGACGTGAGTTAGTGAGATAGAATCCGTTGTCATAACCACTTTTTCAGAGCATATGATACTATGTTATGTGTTGATGCTTTGGGTTAAATGCTGCCTTGCACACAGGAATTTATCATCTTTTTTCCCCTTAAGTGTGTGTTTTCTTTTTTTTTTCTTTTTTTTTCTTTTTTTTTTTTTTTGACAGGCAGAGTAGACAGTGAGATAGAGAGACAGAGAGAGAAAGGTCTTCCTTTTGCCGTTGGTTCACCCTCCAATGGCCGCCGCTGCAGCCGGCGCACCGCGCTGATCCGATGGCAGGAGCCAGGATCCAGGTGCTTTTCCTGGTCTCCCATGGGGTGCAGGGCCCAAGCACCTGGGCCATCCTCCACTGCAGTCCCTGGCCATAGCAGAGAGCTGGCCTGGAAGAGGGGCAACCGGGACAGAATCCGGCGCCCTGACCGGGAATAGAACCCGGTGTGCTGGCGCCGCTAGGTGGAGGATTAGCCTATTGAGCCACGGCGCCGGCCCTTAAGTGTGTGTTTTCAATTACTGAAAAGGCAGAGTGAAGAGGGGAGTGCGTGAGGAGATATCTTCCATCTACTGGTTCACTCCCCGAATGACTGCAGCAGCCAGGCTGAAGCCAGGAGTCTGCAGCTCCATCCTGGTCTGCCACAGGAGTGTACTTGAGCCATCACTGCTGCTTTCCAGGATGCATTATCAGGAACCTGGATCAGAAGCAGAGTAGCTGGAACTTGAACCAACACTTTGATATGGGATGCGAGCATCCCAAACAATAGTGTAACCTTCTGTGCCACAACCTCTGCCCCAGGAATTTATAATCTTTATTGTTATTATTATTGTTTTTTTTTTTTTTTTTGTTTTTTTTTTTGTTTTTTTGACAGATAGAGATAGACAGTGAGAGAGAAAGACAGAGAGAAAGGTCTTCCTTCTGTTGGTTCACTCCCCAAATGGCTGCAACGGCCAGAGCTGCACCGATCCGAAGCCAGGAGCCAGACGCTTCCTCCTGGTCTCCCATGCGGGAGCAGGGGCCCAAGCACCTGGGCCATCCTCCACTGCCTTCCCGAGCCACAGCAGAGAGCTGGGCTGGAAGAGGAGCAACCGGGACTAGAACCTGGCGCCCATATGGGATGCTGGCGCCGCAGGTGGAGGATTAACCAAGGGAGCCATGGCGCCTGCCCCAGGAATTTATAATCTTATAAGGAAATAAAAGCAGACAAATGCTGATGAGAAACACTGTCTTGAGTAGCATCCATAAAAGGATGCCTCATTTTGGGGAGACCTGGAAGTCTAAAGTGCAAATATGATCATTTGGATTGAATTTTTATAGTTTTAAAAAAACAATTCTGGTAATTTTGCAATTCCAGTTCTTCTAAGATTGTCACTGATGAATATTGTTTAAAATGTGGTATGCTTCCATAACCCACCAGGGGAAGGTTTTGTCATGATGGCATGCCCAGGGCTAAGAACAGTGCCTGGCCTGCTGAAGGCATTCAGTGCATGTGGAATGAATGGGTGCACTTGCGCCATGGTACTCTGGCTGGGGAAGTGCAGGTTCTAGTCTTGTCTTGTTAGTGCAGTGCTGAACAGAGTTGCCCACAAGGGGCTAAAGATACTCTCTCCTCTAGTTTGATTGCCAAAGTTAATAGAGCTGCATGTGTTTTGTGGTTCTTGGTAGTTGCCAGGCTGCTGAGGAAATGAAAGGAGGGAGTTGGAAGCAGCCTCAGGGCTCTTCCCGAGGCTGGGGGTTGGGGCTGTGCCTTGATATCCAGCCTCATCTGTCGGGCATTTTGGCCTGTTTGTGAGGGTGTGGGGTAGAATGTGTTGCCCTGTCTTGAGAATACATTTTGTACTGAAGAATGGCTTTCCAGTCTCCAAACACCTGCAGCAGCAGAAGCTGCTTCTCTCGACACATCAGCCTCTGCTCTGCTCCATAGCAATGAGGCTGTAATCCATTCTTTCTTGAGCCTCGAGGAAATGGCTCAGCTGGCTTGGCACATTCATTTTCTAGTCAGGAAAGTCAGTGTGACCTTGACCATCAGTGGGGACCTGCAGCAGGCACATTGTGTGTCTGGCTGGATTCTAATGATCAAAAAGTACTTTTGGTACCTCATGGTGCTGTAGTGTTGTGTAATTCTAATTTATTGTCCTGGGTGGGGGTTACAGGTACTAATTGGCAAGAATCATTTCTGATTCACATGAGTCATGCACAACACGGTGCCCCCTGCCATGGAGGCCTTTGACAAATGTCACTGAAAGAAAATGGTTGCAGAAATTAAAAGGAAAGGTGAGATATACTTGCTTTGAGTCATGGAAAATATAATTAATTTGCAGCCTCAGAAGTTATTAGTGGGGTGAGTGTTTGGCCTAGCAGTTAAGACACAGGTTAGGATGTCAGTACCCAAAATCACAGTGTCTGGGTTTGATGTCTGGCTCTGCCTCCTGATTCCCACTTGCTCCTGGTACAGACTCTGAAAGACAGCAGTGATGGTTCAGGTGGTTGGGTTCCTGTCACCCACATGGGAGACCTGGCTTGAGTTCCTGGCTCCTGGCTGGCCATTGTGGGCATTTGGGGAGTGAACCGGCAAATGGGAGCTTGCTCTCTCTCAAATACATAATTTTTTTAAGTTACTAGAAAGTAGCTTTGAATGTATGCAATTCCTCTGAAGATTTTTCTCCTCAGGAGTCATTTTAGTAAATCGCAATGCAGACATGGCTGTTGGCCTTTAGGACCCGGGGAAAGCCACTGTTTAAGGGAGGGCACTAGAGGAGATTGACTCACACTGCAGACTAGGGAAAGTCAGAGAAAGAATCCGACCTCAGCACTGGGCATTTGGCACAGCAGTTAAGCCACTGTTTGGACGTTCACATCCTGTATCTGAGTGTTTGGGTTCTAGTCCTGGCTCCGGTCCTGAATCCCACCTTCCTGCTAGTGCACACCCTGGTGGAGGGGGGCAGGCAGCAGGTGATGGCTCAAGAACTTGGGTCTGTGCCACCTACGTGGGAGACCTGGATAGAGTTCCAGGCTCCTGGCTGCTGGCTTCAGCCTGGCCTGGCCCCAGTTGTTCCAGGCATTTGGAAAGTGAACCAGTGAATGGAAAGGTCTGTCTGTCTCTGTGTAGGTATGTCTCTCTCTGTTTTTCAGATAAAATGAAAATTAGTAAATAAAAAATAAAAAGAGACTTTAGCCCCAGGACCTTTGCTTTTTGTTTGAAGCTTGCTGTTGAAGAAGGCTTTTTCTCCATGAGCCGAACTTAGCAAAAGAATCTCAACAAACCTAAGGTGGTGAACTTTCCCGAAGCAGAGTTGGTTTAAATATAGATGTCTGCTTTACTGGCAACTTGGAGGCTGCGGTGGGACTTGCTGTACCTTTTATAAGACAAGTGAGGAAAGATGTTGGCACCTGTACACTCAAAGTTTGTTTATGAAATATAAACTCTCCTGTAGAAGCAAGAGCTTGAGAGGTCAGTGTCCAAGGTAGCGCGTTCTGCCTCAGCCCGGGAAAGGTGTCTACAGATTGCCTCCTTTCCTAGAGAAAGTTGGGGCAGCCAGGCTTCATATGCTGTTACTCATTAAGCACCCAGCATGGCAGCAATAGGGGAGGAAAAATTTCTGTGAAACTGACAGTTAACTGCGCTTGATTTTCTTTCCCAGGGAGGAGAAACATTACCTTGTGAGCCAGAGAGTCAGTCCTTATTCAGAGAAATGTAGCTCTTTCCAGCTTTCAAGACTTGATTTCCGTCTGCCCGAGACTGCTCTGCGCCGAGGGCTGCTGATAGGAGCAGGCAGGAGCCTCTCCAGCACTCCCCATTGCGGGCTCCGGCTCCCGTGGGTCCGGGGCTCGGCATCGTGGGCTTGCAGCACATCCTCAGTATTCCACAGCAGCTGTCTGAAGTTTTTTTCTGCTGTGCCTGAACTGATGTCATTTCCCCCTTGGCAGACAGCTTCAGCTTTGCTGCGTCTGAGATATGTCACGAGAAGGTGGGGGTGGGTCGGAGCCAGCGGGGAGAGTAGTGAGGAGAGCAGGAGGGAGCTGCCTGCTCGGGCCCAGGACTGTTGACTTTCTCTTCTTTGCTCAGGAGGTCTAGTTAACTGGGAGCACGGAGCACACAGGCCCACCAGGGGCCATGCTCCTTGCAAGACCTGAACTTTTCAGAACCCTGTGTTCCAAACGTTAGTGTGGACGATGCTCTTGCAGGATGCCTTTCCTTTGGGGTCTTAGACAGGTAATTGAACTGGTTCTGCATGAATCGTGTTTGGGGGGCAGGGGGGAGTTTGCTTATTGCCTTGCTGCTTTGGGTGGAGGGAATATTTTACAAAGTGTCTCAGTTCTAACAGGCCAGCTCCTACAGAGAAATTTCTAGCCTTCCCTTCTTGTTTGCTAGTTGCTCCTGACTTCCAGAGCCACTGTATTCTTAAGCTCTTTCAGCCCTGAGGTTTTTTGAGGGTTGTCCAGTTCAAATTTTCTTTTAGACACTAAAATGTTTTTCAAAGTTTTATGGAGGAAACAGTTTAGGGTGAGGCTGGGGAGGGGAAGGATAAAGCGTGATCTTTGGTGAAAACACTCACGCCTCCGTTTTGGTTTGGCTGGTCAGCAGAGTGCTTCCCAGGCTGCTGGTTCTGAAGGGACACGGGATCGGGGTTCTGTTCAAGAGGAAGCTCTCCCAAAGGCCTTGTTCCTTTGAAGCTTGTGGTCAGGGGGTGCATGGCTGAGGATCCTCATGGACACTTCAGGGGGGGACAGGGTGTGGAGCTGATCCCCTTTTGACCTTACTGATCAATTTTTCAAGGCCAACAGACCCCTGTGGCAGAGACTTGATCGCCAGGCCGTTGCTGATTGCCTGGTGATTGAAGCAGGGGCCCTTAAATCAGTCAGCAGCCTAGTGTGGAATAAGAGCGCAGTAGCAAGGGACCAACTGCTGTCTGCTTAGAACACAGCTGCTGCCAACTATTTGTTCCAGGGCTTCAGAGTCGGCTCCCACCCCCGCCACCCGGGTTTGGCCTGAGCCGCATGTCTGTAGGGGAACAAGTAACTGTAACCAGCAGAGGCTGGTGGAGCATTAAGAGGGATGGGGACTACACACAGCTCCTCTGCTGCCATTCCCGGGATGAGAAAAAGCCACAGAGAAGCTCAGACCAGAGGCTTTAAGGGGAGTGAGAAAAGTGCTAGGTGAGCAAATCTCTCTTGGGTTGCCTGAAATTCTTCTAAAAGTAAGCTTTTCAGAAAAGCCCTGCTATTCCATTCCTGTCCTTGTTTATCTTCAGTCTTCCTTTGACGTAACTGATAAGCAGTGTTGTGACTGTTTTTGGGCCGACCCCTGTCCTTTTAGCCATGGAGAGCATTTTGAGCAGTGTGGATATAGAGTGGAGGAAGTAGCCAGTGCTGTGTCAGCAGGCAGGAGAGGGGGACAGCTGGAAAGAGGGGGACAGTGGAACGAGCAGGCCCGGGGAGCAGGAAGACCTGCGTGTATCTCGGCTCCCCTTGGGTGGGGGTAGGGGTGTACCCACTTATGGGACTGCTGAGCCTCCTCTTTGAAATGCAGATAATAGTACGTACTTAAAGAAGATCTCTCAAAAGAATGTATGCAAAACATATAGCACCTTGGCTGCCAGAGGGTAGTCGTTGAGTAAACACTTTTGTTTCTGTCTGCTCATTCCTAAAGCATGCAAGTCTGCAGGGTGCAGGGAACTAGAAGGGAGAGCACCACAGCCTTTGCTCAGGTGGAGGCATGGCGGGCTTTTGCGTTCAGTACCACTGTGGATTTAGGGATCCTGTCTCTTAGTGTAAAAAACATACTGTTAATCTTACATACTGAGGAAGGCTAGGACCTGTGTTCACTAACCCCCGTTGGACTCAGAGAGAGAATGAAGTGGTGGGTAGCGTCATTAAAACCTTCTAGGAGCATGGAGGGCCGGGATAGTTGTCATGGAGAGCATCTTAGAGTCCCACAGCAGGTGAATCCAGCTCTTGTTTCTGAACAGTTTCCTGGTAGAAGACTGACGGAAAACTTTTTACAGACTTCCCTTCCTGAAATTCTGTGATTCTAACCTTGCCTTTTTCGTTACGTAATTTTCTACATTTCTGCATCTGACTTGTTCTTTGTTGGAGCTATGTAAAAGCCAGCCTTCTAAATATTAGTTACTTGGTGATAATTCCGTTTTTAAAAAATGATACAAAAATGTATATACTATTAGTCTCAATCATACATAGTATGTCTGTGTTTTCATTTCATTTTTTTCTCCTTATTCCATATGGTAACGCTTTGTCTTGTGTGGTAGTGTTACTCAGTTTGTATAGAGATGCATGCTAAGGCTTATAGAAGTTAAGCCACTTGCCCAGTGTTGCTCAGTTAGCTAGAGAAATGTTTTTTGGTTTATTTTGTTTTTAGAGCCATTTTTCCCCAAGTCCTGGACCCCCCAACCCCCACCCCGCTATTTAGACTGCGTTGCCCAGTATCTGTTGGGGCATATTTATTTCCAGCCAGCCCAGGTAGGGGATAAGACATTGCTTGCCTCTTTGCCATTTACGTTTTACTCTGAGCGAAAGCTGACAGGCTTGCATCATCTACTGGAGACATCACTGTGTGAGATTTTGACCACTCACTGGATGTGAAATCGGACATGACCCCCTAAAATTTAAACCAAAAATGCGGCCCTTTAGAGTTCCCCAGAAGTGCTATCTGGGGTGCCACATATGCTACTGGAATTTGGGGTGCCATACAATTTCACCATGAGCCTATTAATAAATCCCCAATATTAATAAGCCCAAGATGGTTCTTGCCTAATATTTAGGAAGAATTCTAAATACCGGCACAGATAAACAAGGCAGCATGGTACGTTTTAAGCTTTTATTTAGTGAGAAAGATGCATAGGAGAGTGAGAGCTTGATTTAAGAGAGAGAGGTAAATAGGGGTTCATACCGAGCACCCGGAGCCAGCCTCTTGAAGGAGCATCTAGGCCTGGAAGCCTAGAGCACATGGCCCGAAGGCCACGCGTCCCTGGAGGCGCAGGGCTACAGCAAGCCCCTCCTGGCAAGAGGCCAGGAAAAAGAGCCTGGCGGGCCAGGCCGTGTCCGGCTTTTAACCCACTTCCGAAGGGGAGTGGTTAATTAACCTGATTGGCTGGTGGGCACCCAGGTGTGGCCAGATAATGAGATATGGTCACACAGGGGCCTGGGGAAGGCGTGGTCTTCCAGTTTACAAATCTAATCGATTTTAGCCTGGATGCCTGCCTACTTCAGATGTGGCCTGGCACAAAGGATGCAAGCATACAAATCCTTACTTCCAAGGAGCTTATGCTCTAGCGCAGTAGTTCTCAAAATCATGCAAGTCACCTGGGAGTGGGCTTTTGAAAATGTAGATTTTTTTTTTTTTTTTTTGACAGGCAGAGTGGACAGTGAGAGAGACAGAGAGAAAGGTCTTCCTTTGCCATTGGTTCACCCTCCAATGGCCGCCGCGGCCGGCGTGCTGCAGCCGGTGCACCGAAGCCAGGAGCCAGGTGCTTCTCCTGGTCTCCCATGGGGTGCAGGGCCCAAGCACTTGGGCCATCCTCCACTGCACTCCCTGGCCACAGCAGAGAGCTGGTCTGGAAGAGGGGCAACCGGGACAGAATCCGGCACCCCGACCGGGACTAGAACCCGGTGTGCCGGCGCCGCAAGGCGGAGGATTAGCCTACTGAGCTGCAGCGCCGGCCTGAAAATGTAGATTCTATAGGGCTGGGTCCAGGAATATGCATTTCTATTACATTTCTGGGTGTTTCTGGCTTCTGGGTTTAGTGGCTTGGAAAAAATGACAAGAGAGTGTGCTGAGACTACTACAGAGCAACGCCCAGGGAGCAGGATAGCAGAGGGCGGAAGTATCTAAATCAGGCTGGGGTTGCGGGTGGATGCGACTGGCTTTCCTGGGAAGGTGGTATCTGATCCCAGGCTTGAAGGATGAGTAGTTTACCAAACATCTGAGCAGAGGTGCTGGGAGGAGCATTCCAGACAGATCAGGCTGGGGAGGGGGGGTTGTTTTTGTTTTCTCCTGCAGATGAGAAGGGAAACTGGCATTCCTCTGTGAGTCTTAGTGTTGAGTTAGCCTGGGGCAAAACTAGGACTTGGCTCACCAGGCATTGATGTGCTTCTGGGCACATAGGAGGAAGACGTTAGAGCCCTTCAGTTTAATAATGAGTGGCATGATTCAGTGTCTGTAAAGGGCAGGTAGGCCACAGGGTGCCTTCATTCCTTCCTGTGAGGGACAGCTAAGGAGGAAGCTACAGTGTTGACTAAAGAATAGTCTTTGTCATTAGGAGAGCTAAAGGTCAGGAGAGAGCCACTGTAGACCAAACTATAGATGCAAGGCTGTTAGATGCACTGTCCCTTCATTCCTTGACAAGAGCAGAAAATAGGCCTTCTGGGTGAGAGTCCCTAGACCTAGAAGGATTACTGATTTTCAGAGAACAAGATTGCAACCAAATGTTCTAAGTCTCCTGCTCCAAGTAGGTTCTATTGAATGTTTGATGCAGATAGCATTGATTTGCTGATGCTAGAGGATTCTTGTGATCAACATTCTGTCTCTAAGATGTGTTGTGCTCCTGTTCAACCACATTGTGGGTACAAAGAGTTATAAACTCTATCCTGCCCTCAAGGGGTTTGCAGTCAGGGAAAGTGGGATAAGTGCATGGGTGACTGGAACATTCGGCAGGTGGTGGCAAATGGCATTAGAGGGGAGCAAAATGCCCAGGAGTTCACAGGTGTGAAGAGACGACCCTTCTTCATATGGACCTGAAGGTAGTTGTTAGGTGTGTGGAAAGACCAGTTGGTGGAACATAGACTTGATTCAGCAAGATCTTATACCTCAGAATGTTGCCTTTCTCTGTGACAGGGGCCTCCTGTCCCCAGATTATCCATGCCAGTGAGGTTCAATGATTGGTGATACGGGAGATGAGTACCAAAAAAACCTGCTGTAGGTCTAGGGTCCTCTTAGTCTCCCTTGTTGTCCATGTTGGGTTTTGTCATGGAAGGAGGCACAAGGGCCAATTCCTAGCCTAAGGACCTGTTTGTATTTTTGAAAGGGTGAGTCTTCTTTGGCCTGATGCTGACTGTGACAAAGCAACAAGAATGTTGGACAACAGTTATTCCCCAGGGCACCACAAGAAAAGCACTAAAAAAGTTCTGATGATAACCAGCCCAGGCTGGATGGGGGAGCCCTGGCTGGGAATAGGGAAGAGGGAACTTGCTACCTTCCATTTTCACCTCTAAACTGCTGAATAATAGCAAACACTTACTTGGGGGTGTTTCTGTTTCACCACAACAGCCACCATAGGGAGGCGGTCTTATCTCGTCTTTACTAGAAGGCAGCTGGAACCCAAGGAGAAGCTGTCTTGGCTGATGGGCGGCTGTGTTGGAGCTGGAGTGTGGGTCTGCCTGCTGCAGAGAACTGGCAAAATGAACTCCTGGCCACTGTGACCCTTTGGTGCCGGGTTCAGGACAACTTAAGCGAGCTTCTGCTTGAAAGGGCTAGCTGCGGACGATGTGGCAAACAGGAAGGGGGTGCTTGTCTGTGCTAGGAATGGTTGAAGCCAGAATCCTTATTGGAACTGATTTATAAAACTGTAGTGACAGCACCACAAGACACCTCAGTTCCCTACTGTCACTTACAGGTGAGAAAGGTGGTGCTTACCCAAGCCCTTTGAGGTAAATTTTTGACTCCCACCCATTTGTGTTCAAAGAAGCTGCTTTTTTAGAAGAGTGTGGCTTGTTTTTCATCATTTCTCTGGTAGCAAAGCAAAGAGAAAGCCATGGACTCAACAGAAACTTAATGGAAAAGAGAACTGTGTCTGCAGATTTTGAAACTTTTATTTAGGACCGAGCCAAAGAAAACAGCTGCTTCCTCCAGTGATAGCCCATAAGTTTGATCCACCCCCTTCCCACCCCCTTTTTCTTGAAGAGGTAAATTTTAGTTCACAGAAACAGACTAATTTGGGGGCCTGTTTTTTTTTTTTTTTTAAGGTGAGTTTTTTTTAAAGATTTATTTATTATTTATTTGAAATGCAGAGTTACTATTAGGAAAATAGTTGCAGATGGGTGCCTCCTCACACGGATCACCAAAATGTTAGGAAAAGAGTCGTGGAATAGAGGAGACAGTGCACAAATTTACAGCCAGATTGAATTTATTCAGAAAAAATAAATCCACAGAGGTGGATGACCAGCTGCCTGCTTGTACAAGATGGAGCATATGGCAGAAGGCCCCAGCCCCCGGGGGTCCGGGCCTTTTTAAGGAGGGCTAGGACTGGGGTGTGAGTAGGAGGCAGCAGGGAGGGGAATTCCAGGAACTGGGCGAGGTGGGGGGGGCTTGGGAACCTGGAAAATAATGCAGGGTGGGGTATGAAGGCAATAGGGTGTGAGACCCAATTGAGTTTCTAGGGCAAGGAATACATTCCAAAGTTTATCTCTTTGGGGCAATGAGGAAGAATGGCTGAGGCTTATGTCCTTGTTCCATCAGTTACTTAGAGGCAGAGAGAGAGAGAGAGAGAGAGAGAGAGAGAGAGGGGTCTTCCATCCGATGGTTCATTCTCCAAATGGCTGCAACAGCCAGAGCTGGGCTGACCTAAAGCCAGGAACCAGGAGCTTCTTCTGGGTCTCCCACATGGGTGCAGGAGCCCAAGCACTTGGGCCATCTTCTACTGCCTTCCCAGGCCATAACAGAGAGCAGGATCGGAAGTGGAGCAGCCAGGTCTCAAATCGGCACCCATGTGGGATGCTTTACCCACTGCACCAGAGTGCCAGTCCCTGGGGGCTGTTTTAAAAACTGCTATAAAATTCCTTCTGCTGCTGTAATTTCCTAGCATGCAGATGCTGGTTTCTCAACTATCCCTCTCTAGCACTTGCTGTTCTTGCCTGCCAACTTGTAGCAACAGTGAGTTCAGATAGCCCTGAATGTTGACCTGCCTTAGTCACTTGTGTGCACTTTGTAGGCATTGCTTCTTTGGACAGAGCTCACCTGAACTTGAACCCTGGGCCTCCCAGGAGGCTTCTATAGCAGGTTGCTGGAAATGGTGATTTAAATCTTGAGAGGTGATGTACTCTCACCTGCTCACCTGCTCTTTGAGAGGATTGTGGCTATGAGAATGGCTTGACTTATTTTCCTGAGAGTGGCCTATGGTTTACTGGCACCCTGTTGAACGTAAGACATTGGCTCCCTTGGGCTTTGCATCAAGAGGGTCCCAGGTATTTATTATTGTTTTGTTCTCTTGCTTAACACAGATGATTCCTGAAGCTCCTACTGAGCTGTGACGCATGCTGTCTATCACGGTGTCAGATACTGCCCAGCGTGTCTTGTGGTTTCCACTGAGGGTTTAGAAATCCCTAGTTACCCACCCGGGCAGTGGTGTGAATACCTGTGACCTCCTGCTCTCCTGGGTGTGGCTCTGGGGTAAAATGGGAAGGCCCATGGTAGCTTGGGGCAGGCTGCCAGTAAAAATAGAATCTGCAGTCACTTGTCCATCTGTGTGTGAAGCTCTGAATTTATGGGCCAGGCACAGATCGCACTGGGTGACTGACCACGTCATGGCCTGGGAGCCCTGCGTTGGTCTCTCACCAGTCATACAGAAATCATATCCGCACAGTCTGGGTGTAACTCTTGGAGGGCCACTTCTTGCTGCAGCTGGTCTTGCTGCTGCTTCCAAGGTGTAGCTAAGAGACACAGGAGCCTTGGGGATGGCAGTTGTTTGACTCTGCAGTCTTTTAGGTTCAGGACTTTCTGAAGATTTTTTTCTTTGGTGAGACTGGCATCAGACCTGCTCTTAGAGAATTTAGATGGGGAACCCATTAGAGTTTAAGAATGGACAGAAGACAATTCTGCAAGAAATTCTATGGTATAGTTTGGCAAGAGCAATGTTCTAAACTAGGGCCAGCTTTATGCACCCCCTTGCTGGGATATTTGGCAATGTCTTGATGTTGTTGGTTGTCACAGCTGGGGGTGGAGTGGGTGGTTGCTGCTGGCATCTCTTGAGTAGAGGCCAGGGATGCTGTTAAACACCCTGAAATGCACGAGAGCCCCCTGCAAAGAATCATCATCGCGCTCCAAATGTCAGTAGTGGGCAAGTGCAGAAGCCCTGGGGGAGAAACTGCCGACTCCTGGCTGCTTGGCTTAGGAAGCCTGAGTCTAGGGCCTGAGGGAAGGGGGGCTGAGTTGTTTCCACGAAGGGGAAGCAGGTCTCTTCTGCTGTGTTCTAAGCAGTCTATGTTAATTGCTTGCCAATGTTTAGAATCTTGACTTCTTGGTCATTGCTTTAACCAGAAGGTATTGTGTCTTAACAAAAACAGATAGTCATGTTGTGTGTGTGAGCCAGTAGATAAAGACAAAGCCTTTTTGGACCTGAGATTTCACCTCTTGAATAATAATCTAGACAGCCACCCCCTAGAAGGCCGGATCTCAGTAGCACTCAGATAACTTTATACAGCATAAAGTACGACTAGGCTGCAGTTGATTTAGTATCAGGCCATATTTCAAGCCAGGTACCTATTGCTGTGACTTGGATTTGTTGTAATCCATTTCTGATAACTTGCCAACGCCCCCTTGTTTAAATCATCCGAAGTCTGTTTTCATCTTTAAGAGCGAGGCCCTAGACTTGAGAATGTTCTTTGAAGTTTTCCATAGTCTTTTGGGCACAAAACCTTTGGATTTTGAAGGCTTTTCATCTTGTCTGTTTGCAATGGGATCATTATTAATGTGACCTGTTGTCAGAGGTAGAAGTATACTGTCTCCTTGAACAGTATTGAACTTTACTGGTAATAAATCTCTAGTACTGGTCTCTAGACAGTCACACAAAGCGAGTTCCATTAGGATCCATCTCCTTTGCTCCCAGCAGAAGCCCTGCACAGTGAGATGGAACTGCTAAGTGAAAACTGGGACTAAATTTAGATTTAGGCTTAAACTAAGGAAAGAGATGCAACTTGTGCTTTTCACTGCCACATGAAACTGTGATAAATCTCTTTTAAGAATCATATCAATAGCAAATTAATTTGTTTCTTCAATATTTCAGATCTTTCTAAAAACTGTACCTCTTTCTTCCTTCTGGGCAGAGAGGTGGTATTTTATATGAACAAGAACCATTTGCAAGATAAAATAAAAATGTTGATGAGCTAGAACCTAGCCATAGAAAGAGTAAAGAACCAAAATTCAGAAGCCCAGGTTTTGACAGTCCTGATTCTGTAATCTGTAACCTTAGTCTAAGGGTCAGTCTTCTTGCCTGTAATGTAGTGGGGTAGGGGGTGGGGTGGCACCTCTGCTGACCTCTTGCAGAACGCAGCTGGCAGGCTCAGATGAGAGGCTGATTGTTAAAGAGCCTTGAAAAGCTTGAGTGTTCTAAGTAAATATGTACTGTAGATATTGTATGTGTGCATTTTTCTGTGTGTGTGCATATCATCATTGCTCCAAGTGATGATTCTGAGGGCCTTGCCACATTACTAATCATTTTAAAAATAATGCATTCTATTAAAAAAAAGAATGTATTCTATTGATTAGATTGTATTTAAAGAGGGACAGATGTACTTCAACATTGTAGGAAGCTTTTTTAGCAACAAGAATTGAAACAAACTTTTTTTTTTCTTTAGCCTAACAGTTGAGTTATTACAAAATGCCTCAAAGGCAAAGTCCTGGCCTTATCTGTTGTTTTTGTGCCTGTCAGCATGTAGCATGAACGGTTAGCATAATCCCTAAGCATTAAACTCTCTCCACTAAAATTTGGGCTCTGGATACAGAAAACTTTTTGTAGCTGTGTGATTGCTCCGCCTCTCAGTGTCGCTTCCTGTGAAAAGGGGAGTAAGTAACACAGGCAAGAACACCCCACACAGTCACTGGGCAGATTGGGTTCCCTTCCTGTGCGATTGTGCAGGAGGTTTTCCTGATTACCAAGAGGTGTTCCCCTGATGCTGCAGGGAGGGGCCCCTCTTCCTGCCAGGTGCCCCCGTTTGACAGGTGTGTGTAAAGCACTGCCCCTCTTCCTGCCAGGTGCCCCCGTTTGACAGGTGTGTGTAAAGCACTGCTCGAGCCTCCGTGTAATGAATTCACATGTCAGCGGCTTACCTGAGTGGTTAGGCCACTGTAGACTGCCTTAACTTCAGGTGAGATGGTGAGCAATCTGCTAAAATTCGGAGCAGGGGATAGTGCAGGGTAGGGATGTGGTGGGTGGCGGAGGAGCCACGGAGGCCGAGTTGGAGCTGGAGCCCTACCCCATCCTCGTAATGGCTCTGTGGGAATTTTTCAAAAGAAACCAGAAATCTGGATTTTTTATATGAATTACTCTCATTTTAAAATGTTGACAGTTAATTCTACTCTTTTTAGAAAGCTGAAAGGCAAAGATAGTATGTGGGCCTAAACCTGCCTCTTGGGACCAACTCTGGACAGATGATGGGCGGCTGAATTGCTCTCCTGTCTGTCTCCCTGCCACCTGCTGCTTCTCTGCTCCACTGCATGCTACCTGCTGTTTCGGCCCACAGCTCTCTGCACCAACCATTGTGAAGAAGCCATGCTTCCCGGTGGATTTACTTGGTGGCGGAAGAGGCTGGTTAATGAAGGATTGCTGGGAATACCTCAAGGCAGAACTGCCTTTCCTTTTCATAGCGTCTGAGGGTGAGAGTGGTACACTGGCCCAGTGTGCCATGCAGCTGCAGCCGGCCGGACATCGGCAAGCCTGCACACACTAGGACTTTGGCAAGTGGACCTTCGCAAAACCACGGGATATGTTGCAACTTCTGATTTTTTTCTCTGGGATTTTCCTACCAGAGTCAGGAGACTTTTTCTGAATTTGTTATTGAGGTTCCTAACAGCAACACAGGAAATGGATTTTAATTTCTTTGCTGGCCTCTCTGTTTGGGGGCTGTTTAATGAGGATCCAATTGTAGTATAGCTTTGGCAGTAACAGTACTGGTGAGGATGGGAGTCTACCTAACATGTCACATCTTTTTAAAATGTACGTGTATGATCTATTGTGTTTATTTTTTAATGGAATGAGGCAGAGAGACTATAAATAATTTAATGTGCCTTGATTCTTAGTAGATATTCTTGGAAGGAACTGTGTTGGGATATGTTTGGGATTCTAGGGAAAGATACTGGTCTATTCTGTTTTTAGAGAGCAAGAACTGTTTATTGTATGTTTGTTATAGATCCAGGGCAGTAGTTCTCAAATGTGAATATATGTGAGCATAGCCAAGAGAGAATATTTATTTGTAATTTATATTTTTTAACATGGTATTTATTTGAAAGGCAGAAAGAGAGAGAGAGAGAGAGATATCAGTCTTCCCTCTGATGATGGTTCACTCTCCACATGCCCACAGCAGCCACAGGTGGGCTAGGCTGAAGCCAGGAACCTGAGTTTCCCTTGTGAGTGGCAGGGACCCAAGTCCGTGAGCGGTCACCTGCTGTCTCCCAGGGTGCACATTAGCTGGAAACTGGAATCAGAAGCAGAGCCAGGAAACCAGCCTAGGTGCTCTGGTAAGGGATATGAGCGCCATCTTAACTGCTGTGCCCCACAGGAAGGGTATTTAAAAAGGTTACTTCGGGGCGTGTTTGGCCTAGTGTTTAAGTTGTTAATTAAACTGCTTCTGATGCACTGTGGCGGTAAAGCCACACCAGCCGCCTGCAATGCTGGCATCCCATATGGGTGCTGGTTGGAGACCCGGATGCTCCACTTCCGGTCCAGCTCTCTGCTGTGGCCTGGGAAAGCAGTAGAGGATGACTCAAGTCCTTGGGCCCCTGCACCCATGTGGGAGACCTGGGAGATGCTCCTGGCTCCTGGCTTCAGATCGGCACAGCTCTGGCCATTGCTACCATCTGGGAAGTGAACTAGTGAATGGAAGCGCTCGCTCGCTCTCGCTCTCTCTCTCTCTCTCTTCCTCCCTTCCTCCCTTCCTCCCTCCCTCCCTCCCTCTCTCTGCCTCTGCCTCTCTGTAACTCTGCCTTTCAAATAAAATAATTCCTTAAAAATAAATAAATAAACTGCATCTGCATCCCATATCAGAATGTTTTTGATTCCTGGTTCTCTCTCTCTCTCTCTCTGCTATACAGACCCTGGGAGGCAGCAGGTGATGGCTCAAGTAGTTGGGTCCCTGCCACCCACATGGGAGACTCAGATTGGATTCCCAGCTGCTGGCTCCAACTGTGGTCCAGCCCTGGCCATTGTGGGCATTTGGGGAGTAAACTGGCAGTGTGAGCTCTTTGTTTCTGTCTTTCTGCCTCTCTAATTAAAAAAGAAAAAGAAGGGGCGAGATACAAAATGTCAGTTGCTGCCAGTAGATCCTGCGTTTTTTTTAATTATTGTCTTTTTTTTTTTTAAGATTTGTTTATTTTATTTCAAAGTCAGAGTTACACAGAAAGAGAAGGAGAGATAGAGAGAGAGAGGTCTTCCATTCGATGGTTCACTCCCCAGTTGGCCACAATGGCTGGAGCTGTGCTGATCCAAAGCCAGGAGCCAGGAGCTTCTTCTGGGTCTCCCACGCGGGTACAGGGCCCCAAGGACTTGGGCCATCTTCGGCTTTCCCAGGTCACAGCAGAGAGCTGGATCAGAAGTAGAGCTTCCGGGTCTCAAACTGATGCCCATATGGGATGCCGGCGCCTCAGGCCAAGGTGTTAACCCATTGCATCATAGCACCGGCTCCTACATTTTTTTTAAGTTTTTTTTTTTTTTTTTTTTTTTAATTTGAAAGGCAGAGTTATAGAGAGAGGTGAGACAGAGACAGAGAGGTCTTCCATTCACTGGTTCAGCCCCCAAAATGGATGCAATGACCAGGGCTGGGCCAGGCCGAAACCAGGAGCTTCCGGGTCTCCCAGGTGGGTGCAAGGGCCCAAGGACTTGGGCCATCCTCTTCTGCTTTCCCAGGAGCACCAGCAGAGAGCTAGATAGGAAGTGGAGCAGTTGGGACTTGAACTGGTGCCCATATGGGATGCTGGCGTTGCAGGCCAGGGCTTTAACCCCCTGAGCCACAGCACTGACCCCAGGTTCTACATTCTTAACAGATTTTTATTTTGGATCTGTGGACCCAAATAAAACACAGCTCTATTTTGTTGGCATTTGCTATCTAACTGTATACATTGTTGTTTGGAAGCAAATTCACTTATTTGTAAGCTACCCTGGTTTGTTCTGATTTACTGTAGTGCCCTTTGTTTTCTTGGAGAATATCAGTTGTGTCAGGAAGCACTCATGGGGGTCTCAGGGACTCCCCCTTAGTAGAGCACACTGCCGGAACCTCTAGAAGCAGCAGCCACCTCTTGTGGTTGTAGGCGTTTCTCAAGTGCTTTTGCCTTACTCTGCAGCTAGAGCAGGGGACTGGGCGTTTCTGAGCCAGAGCTGGGATCCGGAGCTCGCGAAGGGTCACATCTGACAGATGAGGTTGAATCTTATCAGATAAGATTTACTGGCTTTGTTAGGGAAACCTGCCATCTAGCTAGGCTTTTTGTTCTTTTGGAAAAGTACTGAACTCAGCCAAACAGCATAAAAGCTAATTCTTAATATCCTGGTGTATAACAGGCAGTCTTGTTAATGTCTTAGCACTGGCTTGCCCTTTGTCAGAATGGGTGAAACTGAACTCTTTTTTTTTTTTTTTTTAAATTTTTGAGAGAGTGGACAGTGAGAGAGAGAGAGACAGAGAAAAAGGTCTTCCTTTGCCGTTGGTTCACCCTCCAATGGCCGCCGCGGCCGGCGTGCTGTGGCCAGCGCACCGCGCTGATCTGAAGCCAGGAGCCAGGTGCTTCTCCTGGTCTCCCATGGGGTGCAGGGCCCAAGCACTTGGGCCATCCTCCACTGCACTTCTGGGCCATAGCAGAGAGCTGGCCTGGAAGAGGAGCAACCGGGACAGAACGCGGCGCCCTGACCGGGACTAGAACCTGGTATGCCGGCGCCGCAAGGCGGAGGATTAGCCTATTGAGCTACGGTGCTGGCCGAAATTGAACTCTTTTAGCTATTAAAGCTGAAGGAGTAATTGTCAGTATGGTATATATTGTGAAGAATGTAAAAGTAGTATATGACAATCTCATCCCATCAAATAAGGGACATTAGACTAACACATTGGAGGCAGGAGGCTAGCATTCTTGCTGGTCACTCCTCGTCCTGAATATAATTTTATTTGTCCACAACTCTTCCATAACCTCCTTATACCCAATTCAGCTCTTTGAATAACCTTAAAAACTATTAGTGTTGGGGAGAATGTGATCCTGACTGCCTGAGTATATCAGTTTTATAAATAAATACATGAAGCTTTAGAGAATATTTTTTTCTGACCACTACGTAGGTCCTTATCTGAGGACCTGGACCTGAAAGTGCTGCATTTTCAGAACTTGAAGATTCTGTCTAGGCTAGGACAAAGATAGCTGATTGTAAATTAAAGTTGCTTTACTCTCCTCATTTAGGCATTTCAAATTTGTCTCATTTATGAAGACTTATCCTTTGCTTACAGAGCATTACCAAAAACAACTGTTCCCTAATAAATGTTTAGTGCCATTCCTGGTTCAAGAATAAAAGTAAAGTTTATTTATTTAATTTTTTAAGATTTATTTATTGGGGGGGGCAGTGCTGTGACATAGTGGGTAAAGCCACCACCTGCGGCACTGGCATCCCATTTGGTGCTGGTTCAAATCCCAGCTGCTCCACTTCCAACCCAGCTCCCTTCTAGTGCACCTGAAAAGCAATGGAGGATGGCCCAAGTACTTGGGCCCCTGTATCCACATGGGAGTCCCAGAAGAAGCTTCTGGTTCCTGGCTTCAGCTAGGCCCAGCTCCAGATGTTGTAGCTATTTGAAGAGTAAACCAGTGATTGAAAGATTCTACTCCCCCTTCCTCTCTCTCCCCCTTTCTTCTTCTTCTCTCTCTCTCTCTCATTCCTTCTTTCTCTGTAACTCTGCCTTCCAAATAAAATAAATAAATCTTCTTTTTAAAAGGCAGAGATACAGAGAGAGGAGGAGAGACAGAGAAAGAGAGATCTTTCATCCACTAGTTTCATTCCCCAAGCGGCCAAAACAGCCAGGACAAGCCAGGCCAAAGCTAGGAGCCTGGAACTCCATCCAGGTTTCCCACATTGGTGGCAGAGGCTCAGACACTTGGGCCTTCTTCTGCTGCTTTCCCAGGCACATTAGCAGGGTGCTGGATTAGAAGTGGAGCAGCTGGGACAAGCCAGAGCCCAGATGGGATGCCAGCATTACAGATGGCAGCTTAACCCATTGCACCAGAATGCCAGCCCCAGAAGTTTATTTATTTTTTGGTTACTCTGCATTAGCAATCACATAGGTGGAGCAAAAAAAAAAAAAAAAAAAAAAAAAGCCCAAGTTGAAAAATAAATATGGGAATTACAGAAATCTTTTTATTAAAATCTGCACCACAGCTTAAGGGAAAAGTTAACTCAAGCCGATAATGGATTTACAGATTCTATTTTAATGCGAATCCCTGTTCTCAGCTGCACACACTTCTTGAGGTTCCTGGAGCACACCAAGCTTGTCCCTGTCTCGGTGTCTTTGCAGGCACCTGATGTGCCCTCTGTCTGGAGCGCGGTTCCCAAAGATCTGCCCTGAGGGGCTCAGCTCCAATGCTGTCTTCTCAGAGAGGCCTTTCCTGATCACCCATCTGAAGTCCTGTGTCTCCCCCTTGCCCCTTGTGGGGTTTTATTGTTCTTGTGGTGCTTATTACTATCTAATTTCTGATTTCATTTGTTAATTGTCAGTCTTCCGTACTAGAACATTAAGTAAGATCTTTTTGTTGTTTTGCCAAGAACCTAGGAATGAGTTTTTTATTCTTACTTAATCTGTTCTGGAAATTTTTCAGTTAAACCTCTTTTTTTATAGAAAACTTTTATTTAATAAATATAAATTTCGAAAGTACAACTTTTGGATTATAGCGGTTCTTCCCCCCATAACCACCCTCCCACCTGCAAACCATCCCGTCTCCTACTCCTTATCCCATCCCATTCTCATTAAGATTGATTTTTAATTATCTTCATATACATTCAGTTACCTCTAAAAAAAAAAAAGGTTTGTTTACTTATTTATTTATTTGAAAGGAAAAATGACAGAAAGAAAGAGATCTTCCAACTTCTGGTTTACTCCCTAAATGGCCAAAATGACTACTGCTGGTTCAGGCAGAGGTCAGGACCTTGGACCTCCATCTGGGTCTCCCACGTGGATGGCAGTGTCTCAAGTACTTGGACCATCTTCTGTTGCCTTCCCAGGCACATTAGTAGGGAACTGGATCAGAAACAAGCAGTTGGGATTCAAAGAAGCATTGCAATATGGGAAGCTCAACCTAGCGGCTTAACCTGCTGTACCACACCGCCAGTCCTCAGTTACCTCTTTAAGTATTGCCTATCTTCCATTCTCTTCTTTCCTTCAGGGCTTCTTTCTCATTTCCCATGCCTGTTTTATTTTTTTCTCTGTTTTTGAAAAATTTTTGACTATTTTTTATTCCTTTAAAAGGTAGAGAGAGAGAACTTCCATCTGCTGGTTCACTCCCCAGATGCCTGCAGTATCTGGGGCTAGACCAGGCCAAAGTCAGGAGCCTGGAACTCAGTCCAGCTCTCCAAAGTGGATCCCAAGTATCAAGCCATCACCTACTGCCTCCTAGGGTGCCCATTAGCCAGAAGCCAAAATTAAAAGTGGAGCCAGGACTCCAACCTAGGTACTTCCTAGGATGGGTACAACCATCCCAAACAGCATCTTAACCACTACAACAAACAGCAGCCCCCATGTTTTCTCTTAATTGATAGAAGCATTTTACTGGAAAATTTCCTCAGATCTGTCAATCAGTTTACTAATTCCTTCTCTATAACTTGAATTAATCTTATGTAACCCATTTGTTGAGTTTTTAATCTCAGTAACTACTTTTCTACAACTTTTATTTTTACTTTTCTACCAAATTTACCTGGTCACTATCTCTTTTTTAGAAGTATTCTTTTTTCAGGTTTTTAATTTCTTTTTTCTTAAGTTTTATATTTATTTGAAAGAGTTACAGAGGCAGAAGGAGATGTCTTCCATCTGCTGGTTCACTTCCCAAATGGCTGTAGCGATTGGGGCTGGGTGAGGCCAAAGTCAGGAGCCTAGAACTCTATCTGGGTCTCCCCCATAGGTGCAGCAGCCCAAGGACTTGGGCCATCCTCCACTGCTTTCCCAGGCACATTAGCAGGGAGCTGGATTAGAAGTGGAGCAGCTGGGACTTGAACTGGTACCAAATGGGTTGCCAGTGTTGCAGGCAGCAGCTTAACCCGCTGCACTTCCACATTGGCTCCACCTACTTTATTTTTTATGTTAATCATTTGAAATATGCTTATATCTTATAGTTTATATATGATTATTAAAAATGTTAGGAGTTCTCATCCTGATATCTGTTGAATTTCCTGTTGGTTTTGATTTTAAAATGTATATATTTGAAAGGCAGAGTTACAGGGAGGGAGAGATGAGACAGAGAACTTCCATCCTCTGGTTCACTCCCCAGAAGGCCCTAATGGCTGGAGGTGGGTCATGCTGAAACCAGGGACCTGATCTCCCAAGCACTTGAGCCATCTTCTGTTGGTTTCTCAGGTGCATTAGCATGGAGTTGTATTGAAAGTAGAGCAGCTGAGACTTGACACTCAAACCAGCGGATGCCTGGGATCCACTGTGCGGTGGGTGGCAGGGGCCCAAGGCGAGCTTGAACCATCTTCTGCTGCTTTTCCAGGCCATTAGCAGGGAACTGGATAAGAAGTGGAGCAGCCAGGACTGGAATTGGTGCCCATATGGGATGACAGTGTTGCCGGCGGTGGCTTTGCACCCGCTGTGCCACAACACTGAACCCCACAATTTTTTTTTTCTACTCTGTTATTTCCCTTTGAGGGTCTCAACTTTATACTGAGACTTGGTTCCAATCCTGTTTCAGATGGACCCAGAATGGACAAACTACCCCACTTTATGGGGCAACTGAGAAGGCCTGAGCTCATTCCCTAATGTGGTTTTCTAGTTCTCCCTGTCATTTTTGGTTGATGGGCATTTTCCTTGCAAGCTCAACTATGTAATTAAGAGGATATTGTTATATAGCCAATAATTCTAGTGATTTTTTTTTATGTTATGGAAGATTTTTTAAAGTTACCTACCCAGCTGTATTGCCAGAAGCAGAAACACTCCTCTCCTCCTCCCAGAAACCTCTTGCTCATTGCTGTAGCTGTCCCATGCTGACAGTTGCCTGGCTCATGGTGGGGGTCAGTAGGTGTGTGTGGAGAGATCTAAGGAGCCTAACATTCCCATAAGGTATTGGTTCTTCTCCCTGCAGAGGAAGCCAGTGGTGGTGCTCCATATTCATTCACGTCAAGACAGTAGGTAGTTGGCATCCTGTGCTTCAGCTTCCTGTGAAGGACTTTGGTTTCCTATTTTTCACTCTTAAACTTTAAAACTCTAGTGTTTTCCTAAGGACATGAAGATGAGGGGCCATTAGCCAGTTGCTAGCATAGTTTTCCAGCCCCATAAATTGACAAATTAAAACCATGCCTGGGGAACCATTACTGCCCAGTGTCTCTTTTTATGCTGGCACTTAGAAAGTTCATGCACTGATTAAATTGACCTTTACAGTGGCTCTGCTAAGAATAGCAACTACAAGATGTGGAAACTGTTAAGGGAAATGTTGTTAGTCTCACAGTTTATGCCACCACCAAAGAGATAATTTTTTGCATATGTACAAAAGGCATACTGTTCATCCTTTTTCCTTGTAAAAATGTTCTTTCCAGTTCGATGTTGGTCTTAATTTTTGTTTTCTTTGTTGCCTGTGCTTTATTTATTTATTTGAAGAATTTATTTATTTATTTATTTATTTATTTATTTGAAAGGCAGAGTTACAGAGAGGCAGAGGCAGAGAGAGAGAGAGAGAGAGAGCGAGCGAGAGAGAGCGCTTCTATCTGATGGTTCACTCCTCAGATAGCCGTAATGGCCTTAGCTGTGCCGATTCAAAGCCAGCAGCCAGGAGCTTCTTCTGGGTCTCCCACAGGGGTGCAGGGCCCAAGCACTTGGGCCATCTTCTATTGCTTTCCCAGGCCATAGCAGAGAGCTGGATCAGATGTAGAGCAGCTAGGACTGGCGCCTAAGAGGATGCTAGCACTGCAGGCAGCAGCTTTATCCGCTACACCACAGCATTGGCCCCATTCCTGTGCTTTTTGTTTGGTGATCATGTGTGCCACACCAGGACAGAAGGCGTGTGCCTGTAACAACCAAGGATGCTAGTCATCACTAGTCATCCTTAAGGCCAGAGGCCTCTACTAAGGGTGCTCATTATTCACACAAAATTCCTTTTTTTTTTTTTTTAAATTTATTTGAGATGGGGGGGGGGGGGGAGAGAAAGAGAGGTAGAGAAACTATCAAGGTAGTCATTCCCCAAATGCCTGCAACAGCCTCTACCGAAGGTTGAAGCCTGAAGCTAGGAACTTAATCCAAATCTCATTTGTGGGTAGCAGGAACCCAATTACTTGAGCCATCACTGCTGCCTCTCAGGATATTAAGATTAGTAGGAAGCTAGAATCAGGAGCAGGGCCAGGTATTGAACCCAGGCACTTAGATATGGGACACAGGTATCCAATGCCTTTAGCTGCCAGGCCAAATGCTTGTCCCCAAAGTTCCTTTTTAACAAATTCTGTAGCTCTGGCTATTTTTTTTTTTTAAGTCATGGAATTTTGTGCAAATGAAGACATTGACTGGAAGAAGGTATATTTAAATGTAAATCTGATCTTGTCAACTCCCTGCACAGTCTGGTTCCACCCTCACCACATATACATACCCTCCCCTCCCTGCTTACTCAACTCCCATCCTATTTCTTCAGCTGTTTCCTTTTTTTTTTTTTTTAAAGTTTTAAGCTTTTTATTCAATGAGAGAAATGCATGGAGAGTGAGGGGCCTCTGAAAGAAAGGGAAATCTGGATTCATACCGAGCAGCAGGAGCCAGCCACGTGGAGGAGCATGTAGGCCAGAGATGGGGCGGGTGGCCCAAAGGCCACGCACCCGAAGGCTGCAAGTGGGTCGAGGGAAAAAGGACTGGGCCCACCCTGTCCCAAGCCTTTAATCCACTTCCAAAGGGGAGTGGTTCATTACCCTGATTGGCAGGTGGGTACACAGGTGTGTCAGGTAGGGGCGTGAGGTCACACAGGGGCGTGGTGAAGAGGTGGCCTGCCAGCTCACAACCTAGTCAACTGTTTCCTTCTAGCCAAAGAGCTTCACTGGTACCATTTTCTCCACCTGGAATGTTCTCCCCACCCCTCTTCTGGTTACCAACTTCCCAGCCATCTGGTAGCTTTGGGATGATGCCTGAGACATAGCAAGTGCTTGGCACACATGAGCTGTTCTTCACCTTGACTCTCCTTGCCTACATGGAGGTCCTATGGTCATCATTTTCTAGCAGCGTGGTGCCTATTCTGGCTATGAGAGGGGATGGGAAATTAGCTCTTCTCCTTAGGGAGACCATGATTTGTTCTCTTATCATACTCTGAATAAAGGGGAAGTGGAAGGGATATTTACTATTCACTGTTTGGCACTTTGCCTGAACAACATAATATGTGCAATGGGCTGAAGATGCTTAGAAGAAAAGCATAGGTTGGGCTGGCACTGTGGCATAGTCAGCTAAGCCTGCATCTGCAGTGCCAGCATCCCCTGGTTCATGTCCCAGCTGCTCCTCTTCGGATCCAGCTCTCTGCTTATGGCCTGGGAAAGCAACACAAGATGGCCCAAGTGCTTGGGCCCCTGCACCTGTGTTGTGTGGGAGACCTGTGGGAAGCTCCTGGCTTCTGGCATCAGATTGGCCCAGCTCCAGCCGTTGCAGCCATTTGGGGAGTGAACCAATGAGTGGAAGATCTTTCTGTCTCTTCTTCTCTGTAACTCTGTGTCTCAAATAAATAAATAAAAAAATTTTTTTAAAGCATAGGGTAATCATAAAGGATGCAAAGCACTTTCCCTATTTGACCTTTCCATTGTGTTCTCTGGTTTCCTCTTCTGTTCTCCTTCATGGTCTGGGTCAGACACACTGAACATTATTGTTCTGAAATAGTTCTAAATGAAGGCACCAGTGCTGTTTGGATGATCTTTCGTGCCCTCCAATTTTGGTTCACAAAATAATGTTGATAGTAGGAGCTCAGAAAAATTAGGGAATTTACCTAGGACACAAAGTTAATAAGCCTAGTGTAAGAGCTGGGCTTTGAACCCAAATCTAGCTGACTCTTTAAAAAAAAAAAATATTTACTTTCTTATTTGACAGGCAGAGTTACAGACGGAAAGGGTGAGAGAGAAAGGTCTTCCATCCACTGGTTCACTCCCTAAATGGGCACAACAGCCAGAGCTGGGCAGATCCAAAGCCTGGAGCCTGGAGCCAGGAGCTTCTTGCAGGTCTCCCACATGGGTGCAGGGGCCCAAGCACTTGGGCCATCTTCTACTGCTTTCCCAGGCCATAAGCAGAGAGCTGAATCGGAAGAGGAGTAGCCAGGACTAGAACCAGCATCCAAATGGGATGCTGGGGCTGCAGGCGGAGGCTTAATCCACAGTGCCACATGGCAGGCCCCCCAGTGACTCAGCTCAGGACTCACGATACTTAAGTGATTTGGAGGTCTTTGAAAGTCCTCGGAGTGATCCACGATTTGACTCCTTATACAAAGAACAGTGGAAAAGCACCAGGAAGTGTTTACACAGCATCACAGTGTTTTTGTTGGTTTTTTGAGTGAGAGGCCATACAGACTCATGAGCTCTTGCCAAGACTTGAGGCTGCTGTGTCTGAGATGGGATGGAGGAGTAGGTAGGATAATACTGCCTTGGAGTTGAAGGGGATGCTAGAAATTGTCTTAAGCAGCCTCAGGACCACTGAGTAACATGTCCGAAGTCCCATTCCTTGATAGTAGCAGAGCTGCAGCTAAACTCACCACTCCTGGATTTACCTCTTGTCCCAGCAGGTCTCTCTGGAGGAGCTCACCTCACACATTTCACCATCCCCCAAATTGCTTTCTGCTTCTTCCGCACTAAAGGCCCATGAGCCAACTCTTTCCTTCTCCCCGAGGCAGAAAATGGCAGTTAGTGTAACCAAGACCATGCCAGGCGCCTCAGGACTCTGTATTTGTAGGAAAGAGGGAGGGGCACAGGGCATTAGCATATGGGGTTCAAACAGGCAGATTAAATGATGCAGCTGCCATTGTTCTTCCCTGGCAAGTGGAGGCATTCTCTGTTCTGTACGGTGGGGTCTGTTTATGCCAGGCCGCTGCGTCAGGGCACAGAAGAGTCGAGAGAAAAGCTGACACCGGTCCCTGATGCGGATGCCCCTTGTTTTGATTCGAAACACGTTCCATCCCAGGCCTCACTCAGGACCAGTTGGCTGCCCTGTGCTCAGAGCCTGGGCCTCATGTGGTGCATTTTGCTGAAGCAGAGGTGTCACTGGAGTCTTCATGCGCCGGGACGTGGACAGTACAGCCTCTTTTAGAAACCATGTGGACACTTTGAACCATGCTCTTGCAAGCTGGTGCCAGAAGAACGGCATTTGCAGGGCCTGGTAGACTCGGGAGAAGGTTTTTGATGTCCATATGAAGGGAGTGTTTTACTCTGAAATAAGAGAAGGTTGTATTCTAGCAAAAGCAGCAAGCACGCATCTGTTTTCCCTGTGTGCCATCAGAGGAGGCGGCGGCTGCACAGCCACCCACCGCTCAGTGTCTCATTTTACTTGTGGTGGGCGTGGGAAGGTTAAGACAGGAAGAACACTTTTTGCAATACTGTGAAACCTTCCTTATTACAGTTTATGTATGCCTTTTTCTGTGTTTCCTAAACTCCTCTGTCCCAGGGTGAGAGACTTTGAAAGACCAAGAAGCACCTGAGGACACGTGGTGGAAAGTTGGGCTCAGCAGGGGATCTAGCTTTCAGCTGTGCCCTTTCTGCAGGTGCCTTTCCTCTTGCTGCCCAGCCTCTAGCCCTGTAGACAGTACTTTGTTTATACCGTTGGCCAAGCAGACAGTTTAGCAAAGCCAGGCCCAGAGAGAGGAACCTACCATGTGACTCAAGTTTCCACTGGCAGCCGTCCGCCCGGATGTGCACTGTGGGCAGGGTCAGCCTGAGTGGTAGCAAATACAATACTGTGGTTTGAGTTTCTCTGCCGAGCAGGGTTTTCTTCTTAACTCTGAGTTTCCTGAAGATAGAGACAATGTCTTATTCATCTTTGTATTCCTTGTGTCCAACACAATGCTTGGCATAAAGACAGCACCTGGTGTATGATTGTGTCAGTAATTTAGAATAAAGAAATATTGAAAGAGCAGGTGGCTTATGTTTCATCAGATGCATAACAGCCCAGAGGGCATGTTAGGCTGAGGTTAAGGTTGCCTGGTAGGGTATTTCAAATGTGAAATATAGATAGAAAAAGCAAGTTCACCTTCATCAGGCCATTAGTGCTGCGAATAGAATTTGGCAACTGCTAGGTGGTTACTCAGCAGTGCCATTTATGTAGCTGTCCCGATAAGGGACAGTACACATCTAGGATCCAGTCAGGATTCTTAGGAGATTATCATTTGATAAGCAGAGTGATAAAGGAAATTGAAATTAGGCTGGGCCACCTGCTTACATGGTCCCTTTTCTGAAGAATGAGGAATTTTAGTAGCGGATTTTTAGTAGCGGATCCTGATTAATTTACACTGTGAACTAATCTTGGAGATCAAATGTTTTAAAGGAAGAATGGAATGATCCGACTAGATGCTAATCCTGGAGTACATGCCCCATTAATTATTCTGGGAAGTTTCACAGAAAAGCCGGTGTTACTTAAAACATACTGCTAATTACAGGAGAGTTGTCACCTTCCTGCCAGCTAGCCCCAGAACACAGTGCCGTGATGGAACTGAGGCAGCCCTTTCCTGTCCTGTATGAGGACTGCTCGGCTCGTCCCTGGCTGCCTCTGTGTGCCGAGCCCCCTCCCCACTCTCATAAACCACATTTCTTTCCTAAATTCTGCTGTTGTCTTGTTCTTTTTCACTTTTTTATGTTAATGGAATCAGCAGTGCTACAGACTGTTCGAGGGTGGGTAGGTGGAGGGAGAGGAGAAGAAAAGTCAAAGTCCAGAGCTGCAGTCTCATTTGCTGCTGTGCTTTTTGACTTTTAGGATAAGGAAGCCTGTGTGGGCACCAACAATCAGAGCTACATCTGTGACACAGGACACTGCTGTGGACAGTCCCAGTGCTGCAACTACTACTATGAACTCTGGTGTAAGTCTTCGCCCAGGGGGTTCTTGGTATCCCAGGGTCCAGGTTATTGCCTGTGCCTGGCAGGGAGCCAAGGACTGGCCAGCCTGTTCCTGATTTTCTTGAGGGCAGTGTTATAGGGTCCCCGAGTGAAGAAGAGTTCTGGTGCGCTCTGAAGCCTGGGGGTATGGGCTGAGCCTCTTCAGAGGCCTTGGTTGCCACCTCCTGCCCTCTCCATCGCGTGATAATCAGGTGATAGCAACCTAGATCCCTCCTCCGGCCAGCCCAGCACAGGTCTGGCGGCTTCACGAGGAGAGGTTACTGCAGTCGTGTCGCTTGCATGCCGGCCAAGCTCTAGAGGCCAGCGTGCCTGTGAGAGCCTGTGAGAACCTGTGAGAACCATGTGGTACTGATTCTGAGGACCACTCTTAAAGCAACAGTCTTTGCCTCGGTCCCTGGAGAAAAGTAAGTCTTGAGTTTTGTTTCTTCCTCATTTCCCAAACTGAAGCATCTGGAGGCGTCGCCAGTGCATGTAACCTGTTCCTGTCCCCTCAGTACCATGAGGAGACGGTCCTCGTCTTGCCGCTGGCCTTGCTTGAGACCAGGACCACTTGCATCTCCCAGAGTGGCGCAGTGGTAGTGACATTGTAGTGGCTCTCTGAGAGTGACCAGGGTCGCTGTAGCTAACAGGCTTTCTCCTGTGATCCGGGAGCTCAGCTGGAACCGTGTCAGATGCTTGACAAGCAGTGGGAGGATGAGGGTGTCCTTTGGACAGAGGGGCCCCAGGTGACCACTGCAGACTGTTTCCCCAGATCATTCTCAGCCCCCGTCATTGCCTCCATTGGGAACCAGAGGTGGGGCTGGCTTGCCCACCTATGCAACACCCCCATCACCCCTGCCAAATATTTCCACCTTTCTCATCTCCCCACTCCCCGCACCACAGCTAGGATTAGGACGCAGCCAGGACTGTTGTCCTGTCAGGAAAGGAAATCAGACCCTTGGCTGAGGATTGTCTCTCTGAACTGCAGTCAGAGCTTGTAGCCGGCAAGAGGGGGTCCTCCGGGCGGGACCTCTCCCCCACCCTCACTTTTCCCTCTCCATGCAGAAGGGGAAGGGCACTGGGCCTCCTTGTAGATGAGCAGTGGCAGAGGGCACAGAATCGTTGCTATTTTAGAAGGGGTGGGGCTGAGAAAGTTACTGAAAACACCAAGTGCTGAGCAGGTGGATGGTAGATGGGCTGTGTTTAAATGTTTTAAAATGCAGACAACCAGAGGGTTCAAATGTTCCCTCCCACACTTGTTACAACTCAAGTCGAAGCTGAGGCCACAGAGCTGCAGTTTGTTTTTCTGGGGTCCTGCCCAGGCTGCATCAGTTCCAGAAAGGAACAGAGCTGCTGATGGCACCATCTCAGATTGACAGAGCCTGCTGGGCTGTCACAGAGCAGGATCAGTAGCCATCAGAATTGGGTCATCAGGGGTGGGGTGGCAGGGACAGAGAGACCCAGATGGCAAAGAGGTAGCCTAGGAAGCAGGTGCTTCACCCAGCGGCTTAAAGTTAGGGGAAGAGCTGCATGACTGGCTAATTATCTCTCCAGTTAAGATGTGGGGGAGGGACCAGCATTGGGGCGTAATAGATTAAGCCACCACCTGGAGTGCTGGCATCCCATATGGGCACTGGTTCGAGTCCTGGCTGCTCCACTTCTGATCCAGCTCCCTGCTAATGCTCCTGGGAAGGCAGCAGAAGATGGCCCAAGTCCTTGTACCCCTACACCCACATTGGAGACTCAGATGAAATTCCTGGCTCTGGCCTAGCTCAGACCTGGAGCAAACCAGTGGGTGGAAGATCTCTCTCTGTGTGTCTATCTCTCTTACTATAACTCTTCCTTTTATTTAAATTGATTTATTTAAATAAATAAATTTAAAAAGGGGTGGGGGGTGGATAGGGGAGTGAAGGGAATAAAGCCAGACAGAGAGCAGTGTCTGGACTAGGAGAAAAAGACACATTCTCCAGTCTGGCACATGCTTTCCAAGTTCTGGAGGGGCAGAGCCTGTAGCAAAACATTAGTCTCATGTGCACCCTGCAGCCATGCCCAGTGTAGATTCTGGCACTCTCAGAACTCCTGGTTTTCCTCCCTGATGTGTAGGAGTGAGGGTCAGTGTTGGAATGAGCCCTCGAAGTTCACATCAAAACAAAAAAAGCACGTTTTGTTACCTTACGCCTTCTTCCCTCTAATTGTGCCTCTTCACTTTGTCTGAAATGTGAAAATTACTGGCTTTTCTTCAGTGTCCCACCCACCTTGCTTTGGAAGGAAAAGACTGCAGCCAGGAAGTCCTGGGCAGGGTTCTGCTCAGAGGGTGCCTCTGTGACGGTGCTTGCCTCCAGGCAAGACTTCAAGGGGAAAATGCCGTTTTTACCAACCCTTTCACCTCTAAGCTGCCAAGTTTTCCAGTGCGCTGAAGACTAACATACACATACTGTACCCGGCCACTCGTGCACACACAGACCTGAACTTCGGCCAGCAGCCTTTCCCCCGTATCTCTGGTGTGCGTGAGACAGGAACTAAGGTTCTGTTTTCCTAGTGCCGTGGTTGAGGCCATAAGGACCTGGTGATTGTTATTGTCTCCATACATTTTTATGGTGCTTGTATTTTAATTCATGATCATTTATTTATTCATTAAACCCTTATTCCCATGATCTTCAACTTCAGTGAACATCAGAATTTCCTGGAGGGTGTTTGGCATTGTGGCACAGCACATTAGGCTGCCACTTGAGATACCAGCATCCCATATTGGAGTGCTGGTTCCAGTCCTGATTGCTCTGCTTATCATGCAACTTCCTACTAATTAAGGCAGCAGAAGATGGCCCAAGGTTGCCTACAGGAGAGACCAAGGTGGAGTTCTGGCTTCTTGGGCCTGGCCCAGGCCTGGCTGTTGTAGTCTTCTGGGGAGAGAACCAGCAGGTGGAAGTTCTCTCTCAACTCTGTCTGTCCTTCTCTGTCATTCTGCCTTTCAAATAAATCCTTTTTCTTGGAAATAAAAATTAAAAGGATTTTCTAGAAAAACAGATTTCTGGGCTCTGCTCTTATAGTTTTATAGTTTTGTGGTGTTTTTTTTTTTTTTTTTTTTTTTTGACAGGCAGAGTAGACAGCGAGACAGAGAGAGAGAGAGAGAAAGGTCTTCCTTTGCCGTTGGTTCACCCTCCAATGGCCGCCGCGGCCAGCGCACCCTGCTGATCCAATGGCAGGAGTCAGGTGCTTCTCCTGGTCTCCCATGGGGTGCAGGGCCCAAGTACTTGGGCCATCCTCCACTGCACTCCCTGGCCACAGCAGAGAGCTGGCCTGGAAGAGGGGCAACCAGGACAGGATCCGGCGCCCCGACCAGGACTAGAACCTGGTGTGCCGGCGCCGCAAGGCGGAGGATTAGCCTAGTGAGCCACGGCGCCGGCCTATAGTTCTTGATTCAGCAGATGTGAGGTGGACCTGAGAATCTACAGTCCTGACAAGTTTCTGGTTGGTACTGTGGCCTCTTCTGTGCTGGAGACTGAGGGGGTGGTGGGAACGACAGACACAGTTCTTGCCATCAAATAGGTACTCTGGCAGAGAGGAGATAAGCCAAGATGTCTTAACAGTGATGTGTGTGTCGGGGGTGGCAAAGGAGAATGTGTGTGCCACGACTGCTGTGGGTGTTCAAAGGGAGAGTTTGCTTTGACTGAATGGAATTCGGGAGGGCTGCATGGGTGAGGTGACACTTGGAATGAGCTTTAAAGGGTGCAGAGGATTCACACATGTGGAGAAAGATAGAACACCAGCAGCCAAGGTCCCCTGGGAAAGAGCAGAGTATTCATCTTGTTAAGTGTTCCCTGAGGCCGTGGGACCCTGGTGTGGACAGAACTCTTCCAAGTGCCAGGCAGTGTTAGGGTCTTCACCCCAGGAGCAGCCCTGGCAGGTATACACTTCATCTCCGTGTCTCGGGCTCAGGGCATGAAGGTACCACTCAGTTGGTCACAGCTAAGAAGTCAGCCTCACTCCAAAGCCACTCTCTTTCCAGCGTGTAAGCACCAGACTGCAAGGATGATGGGCCTTGTTCACAGACGGTCTTGAGTGCCGGGCTAAGCACCTTCTAGGCGCATGTTTAGCCTCCACCTGAAGGTACCTTCATGGAACACATAAAGCAAAGGAGACACTGGGAGTCCAGCAACGAACTCAGCGTCACAAACCCTGAAGCCTGATCTCCCAGTTCTCATCCCCGTGCTCTTCTCAGCCGTCAGCTACAGTGTCCAGGGGGAGGTTGAAGTTGGGAATGTCCTGGGATGATTTGGGAGAATTTCACTCAGTCGTTAGTTTTCCATGGTTTGGTCTTTAGTGGAAAGAAGGGAGTGTTTCTGGTTGGTGGAATTTCCAACAGAATTAGCCAATTTAGTCAGTGCTGCAACTTGTTTTTTTTCATCTGCTAATTTTTCTTTCTTGCTTGCTTGCTTGCTTTTTGAAAAGCAGAGCAACAGAGAGAGGGGGACAGATATCTTCCATCTGCCTATTAACTCCCCAAATGCCTACAACAGCCATGGCTGGGCTGAAGTCAGGAGCCAGGAGCTCCATCTGGAACTCTCATGTGGGTGGCAAGGATCCAGCTACCTGAGCAATCACATGCTGCTTCCCAGGGTGCACATTGGCAGGACACTGGATTGGAAGCAGAGGTGGGACGTTAGTTCATCTTAAGATGCTCGCGGTCGACCTGCTGTTAGGAAAGGCCCACAGCATTTGCCATGCTGAGCTGACTGGCCACAGGGAGCTGGGATTTCCTTCTTTTTATTATTATTATTATTATTATTATTATTATTATTATTATTATTTTGACAGGCAGAGTGGACAGTGAGAGAGAGAGACAGAGAGAAAGGTCTTCCTTTGCCGTTGGTTCACCCTCCAATGGCCGCCGCAGCCAGCGCGCTGCGGCCGGCGCACCGCGCTGATCCGATGGCAGGAGCCAGGAGCCAGGTGCTTTTCCTGGTCTCCCATGGGGTGCAGGGCCCAGGCACCTGGGCCATCCTCCACTGCAGTCCCTGGCCACAGCAGAGAGCTGGCCTGGAAGAGGGGCAACCGGGACAGAATCCGGCGCCCCAAAACCCGGTGTGCCGGCGCTGCTAGGCAGAGGATTAGCCTAATGAGCCGTGGCGCCAGCCTCCTTCTGCACCCCAGTTAGAACCTAGCTCCCCAGTGGTCCCGGGTTTGATCAGTAGCAGGGGCTCTAATACCAGCTGATATAGCACCTTGTTCAAGGTGGAGCTCAGTAAATAGGGGTTGACTGATTTTCCAGTGAATTTTGCCAAGCATAGAAACTAGATGCAAACTTGGACTTGTTCCTAACCCATGTTTTTGTGTTAATACTTTTTGAGGATTGAAAGTGAAATTTAAAGGAAACTCTTCCCATCTGTGGGTATGCCTGAAACAACAATAATAAAAGGCTAGGGGCCGGCACTGTGGCATAGTGGGTTAAACTTCCGCCTGCAGTACCAGCGTCACATATGGGCGCCAGTTTGAATCCCGGCTGCTCCACTTTTGATCCCACTCCCTGCTAATGGCCTGGGAAAGAAGCAGAAGATGGCCCAAGTGTTTGGGCCCCTGCACCGTATGGAAGACCCAAAAGAAGCTCCTGACTTTGGATCAACCCAGCTTTGGCCGTTGTGGCCGTTTGGGGTTAGAACCAGCAGGTGGAAGACATCTCTATCTCTCTCTCTGCCTCTGCCTCTCTGTAACTCTACCTTGCAAATAAATAAATACATCTTAAATAAATAAATAAATAAATAGCTAGTGAATACCAAATATCAGGCTTGGTTCTGAGTAGTCTATAGTATAATTAGTTTAGTTCTCAATGATAGTTGGGTAATATAGATACCATTATTCTCCACATTTTACAGATGAAGTCACTGAGTTAGAAAATGGTTTTGTGGCCAGCGCCGTGGCTCACTAAGCTAATCCTCCGCCTGCGGCGCCAGCACCCTAGGTTCTAATCCCGGTTGGGGTGCCGGATTCTGTCCTAGTTGCTCCTCTTCCAGTCCAGCTCTCTGCTGTGGCCCGGGAAGGCAGTGGAGGATGGCCCAAGTGCTTGGGCCCTGCATCTGCATGGGAGACCAGGAGGAAGCACCTGGCTCCTGGCTTCGGATCAGTGCAGTGTGCTGGCCGTGGCGGCCATTTGGGGGGTGAACCAACGGCAAAGGAAGACCTTTCTCTCTGTCTCTCTCTCTCTCACTGTCTAACTGCCTGTCAAAAAAAAAAAAAAAAAAAAAAAAAAAAAAAAAAAAAAGAAAAAGAAAAGAAAGAAGAAGAAGAAGATGGTTTTGTGGCCAGCGCCGCGGCTCAATAGGCTAATCCTCCGCCTGCGGCGCTGGCACACCGGGTTCTAGTCCCGATCGGGGCACCGGATCCTGTCCTGGTTTGCCTCTCTTGCAGTCCAGCTCTCTGCTGTGGCCCGGGAGTGCTCAGTGGAGGATGGCCCAAGTGCTTGGGCCCTGCACCCGCACGGGAGACCAGGAGAAGCACCTGGCTCTTGGCTTCAGATCAGCACGGTGCGCTGGCCGCAGCGGCCACTGTGGGGTGAACCAACAGAAAAGGAAGACCTTCCTCTCTGTCTCTCTCACTTTCTACTCTGCCTGTAAAAAAAAAAAAAAAAAAAGGAAATGGTTTTGTGAGTGGGGATCTGAACCCAGGCCATTGGCCCCTTCCAAATACGCAGTTATGGTTTTGGGAACGCTGGCCAGATGAAGTCCCGAGTCGCTGCAGTCTTCATTTCCCAAGTTCAGGCCTTTGCTACAGTGACAGTGGCAGGTGCTGGTAGCACTGAGAGCTGTGAAGAGCCAGGGAAGTCACGCCATTCGGGGTGCGGGTGGAAGGAGACTAACTTACAGCTGCTTGGCTTCCTAGTGGGGAATTTCCTGCCAGTTCAGGAGTGGTATTTTCCCAAGTTTGTAGTGAACTCTGGGACACATGACTCAGTTCCTACAGTGGACTGCGATTGTTTTTAAAAACATGTTTTCCATTTTACTTAGCATGACATAGCAAGGGCACAGCTTTCCCAGTTGTCTTGAGGAAGGCACGTGTTTGAGGGACACAAGGCGAGAGGGCTGTAGATTTGTATTTCTCTCCTGTTCGTGACTTTCATTAGGCCTTACTGTTTTAAACTCTCTCCTTTGGTTTTTAAATCTTAGCTAAAAGGTTAAAATGTGGCCCATCTCCGTAGGGACCAGTCTGAGTATTCTCACTTCGGAAGGGGAAGGGACCCAGCTGGACTACAGTGGCTCCTAGGAGACCCAGATTTGTGAGGTTCACGTCGGGTTGTCTCCCGCCTTACTTCCCATCAGGGGTCTTTTCTGTTCCTGTACTAACATCTTATCTGGCTACCACGTGTGTTCTGCTCTTGAATTGGTTTCACCCCGGTTTTGATACACACAAATGATTCCTTTGTGGACTTATGTTAGAAATAAAGAAGGGCCGGGGCCGGCACCGTGGTGCAGTAGGTTAATCCTCCGCCTGTGGTGCCAGCATCCCGTTTGAGTGCTGGTTCTAGGTAGAGGATCTTCTATCTGCTGGTTCATTCCCCAAATGGTCGCAATGGCCTGGGTTGGATCAGGTTGAAGCCAGGAGCTTCTTCCGGGTCTCCCATCTTCCACTGCTTTTCCAGGTGCACCAGCAGGGAGCTGGATGGGAAGTAGAGTAGCCGGGACTTGAACCAGTGCCCAAATGGATGCTGACACTGCAGGTAGAGACAACATTCTATGCCACAGTGTTGACCCCTACTTTCTTTCTTTCTTAAGATTTATTTATTTATTTATTTGAGAGGTAGAGTTACAGACAGTGAGAGGAAGAGACAGAGAGAAAGGTCTTCCTTCCATTGGTTCACTCTCCAAATGGATGCAACGGCTGGAGCTACACCGATCCAAAGCCAGGAGCCAGGTGCTTCTCCTGGTCCCCCATACAGGTGCAGGGCCCAAGGACTTGGGCCATCCTCCACTGCACTCCCTGGCCACAGCAGAGAGCTGGCCTGGAAGAGGAGCAACCGGGACAGAATCCAGCACCCCGACTGGGACTAGAACCCGGGGTGCTGGCGCCGCAGGTGGCAGATTAGCCTGTTGAGTCGCGGCACCGGCCCCTTTTTTTCTTTTTTTAAACAGAATTAACTCATTGTGATAAGATGCATGTATGTGTAAATATGTTTTAAATATATTTTTTTGAAGATTTATTTATTTGAAAGAAGGAGAGATGGAGATAGAACGCTTCCATCTGCTGGTTCACTCCCCCAAATGGCCACAGCTGCTGGAGTTGGGCCAGTCTGAAGCCAGGTGTCAGGAGTGTCTTCTGGCTCTCCCACATGAGTTCAGGGACCCAAGTACTTGGGCCATTCTTGGCTGAATTCCCAGGCATGTTAGCAGGAAGCTGGATTGGAAGTTGAGCAGCGAGGTCTTAAACTGGTGCCCACAGGGGATGCTGGTTCTGCAGGTAGCAGTTTAACCTGCTCTGCTATAACACTTTCCCTGATTTCTTTCTTTCTTTCTGTCTGTCTGTCTTTCTGTCTTTTTTTAAATTTTATTTATTTGAAAGGCAAGCTACAGAGAAGGAGAGACAGAGCTTCAATCTGCTGGTTCATTCCCCAAATAACGGCAGCAGCCAGGGCTGGGCCAGACTAAAACCAGGAGCCAGGAGCTTCTTCCAGGTCTCCCATGTGGGTGCAGGGGCCCAGGGACTTGGGCCATCCTCCACTACTTTCCCTGGTGCATTAGCAGGGAGCTGGATTGGAAGTGGAGCAGCTGGGACTTGAACTGGTGTGCATATGGGATACTGGTGTCGCAGGTGCTAGCTTTACCTGTTATGCCATAATGCTGGCCCCCTGATTTATTTCTTTATTTCAGAGGCAGTGTACAAAGAGAAAGATCTTCCTTCCACTGGTTCATTCCCCAGATGCCCCAGTGGCTACAGCTGGTCTGGGCTGAATTCAGCAGCCTGGAACGCCACCTGGGTCTCCCACATAGGTGGCAAGGGTCCAGGTACTTGAACCATCTTCTGCTGCTTTCCCAGGGATGTTAGCAGGGAGCTAGATAAGAAGTGGAGCAGCCAAGACTCCAGCTGGCGCTCATATGGAATGCCTGTGTCACAGATGGTGGCTTAACTTACTGCACCACAATGCCAACCCTTGGAAATACTTTTTAAAAGTTAAGCACAGGGCCGGCGCCATGGCTCACTAGGCTAATCCTTCGCCTAGCGGCGCCGGCACACCGGGTTCTAGTCCCGGTCAGGGCGCCGGATTCTGTCCCGGTTGCCCCTCTTCCAGGCCAGCTCTCTGCTGTGGCCAGGGAGTGCAGTGGAGGATGGCCCAAGTGCTTGGGCCCTGCACCCCATGGGAGACCAGGATAAGTACCTGGCTCCTGCCATCGGATCAGTGCAGTGCGCCGGCTGCAGCACACCGGCCGCGGCGGCCGTTGGAGGGTGAACCAACGGCAAAGGGAGACCTTTTTCTCTGTCTCTCTCTCACTGTCCACTCTGCCTGTCAAAAAAAAAAAAAAAAAAAAAAGTTAAGCACAGGACCACTGCAATGAGAAGAGGAAGAGCTGTGGGACTTCTCCTTCCTCTCCCTACTCTCCCACTCGCCCCCGACTCTATCCACAGAGCAGAGAGGAATAAGGGAAGGCTGTTAATGGCCTAATGCAAGTACAGGCCAAAGGGAGGTGGGAGCAGATTGTTTGTGGCAGTGGGAGATGGAATTGTACCAGATTATAGAGGGAGCGGAAGAAGTCATTTGCACTCTCCAGGGAAGAGATGGGCCTGAGGCAATTAGAATTTTCCACCTTCACTTTAGTGATTCTTTGATTACAGAGGCATACAAGGTAGAGAAAGCCTCCGATCTTTTTGATGCTGTCAGGAGAACCCTAAAAATTCCATTGTCAGAGGCACCTCTGAAGCCCCTTGTGATTGTGAATCTTCGAGTTGAGGGTATGGAGAGAGGGGAGATGGGTGCCAGGAAAATGTTAAGCATTTTCTCAGAAGTCTCTTCATGGAGGAAGAAGATGCTGTTTTAAGTGGTGAGCATATTTAAATTTAACACATGGATTAAATGTAAATTAACTGGGTGAAGCCCAACAATGCCAGCTTCAACTATGTGGGCAGTGTTTACTGCTTATCTGAGAGCCACCCCCTCTGGCTGGTGCTCACTCCCTGTGTGCCTCTCTGTCTTGCCCCACCCCAGGGTTCTGGCTGGTGTGGACCATCTTCATCCTCCTGAGCTGCTGCTGTGTCTGCCACCACCGCCGAGCCAAGCACCGCCTGCAGGCCCAGCAGCGGCAACATGAAATCAACCTGATCGCCTACCGGGAAGCCCACAACTACTCAGCGCTGCCATTTTATTTCAGTACGTACCCCAAAGGCTGCCCTGCCCCCACCTCGGTCCCCCAGGCCCAGACCATACGTTAGTGCCCGGAGCTCCTGTGGCCATGGAGGATTTACCCTCCGTGCCCTACACAGACTGGAGCTCACAAGTCCTGGAACGAGGAGTCCTCCTTCAGCATAGGGGAGCAGGCGTGGTGGATGCGGCTCATGAAGCCACTGGACCCTCCCAGAACTCGCAGTGGCTGGGTTCTGGCCAGGTCCCTGTTCCTTTAGAGGGTTGTTTTGGTATTAAAGGCAGCGAGGTGGATGATGTGAGTGAATCAAGGTTTGGAGTTCACAGTCTGGCTTCCTCCCATTTTGCTTACTGCTGTGTGATATGCTTGAGCAGAGATTGCCATGAAAGGGGCAGGTGTAGGGGTGACATTGGGCCTTCCTAAGAACCCACCAACTTAGACGAGCACTCCTCAGACTTCCTGGACTCCAGTGGAGGCCCAGCTGGGCAGCTTGTCCAAAGCCATTCTGCAGTGTGTTCTGCATAATAAAATGGTCACAGTTACTTCAGTTCCACATCTGGGAGGGTTAAGTGTACAGTGCCTGGCATATAGTAAGTGCTCAGTAAATGCTAGTGATTATTGCTGTGTTGTAATTAGGTCGTCTCTGCCTCCGGGCATTCAGCACCTTCAAAAGATAACTCTCCTGGCATATTATTAATAAGCCTTGAATGACAAAGGCCCCTCCTCTGTCACTGATAACCCTAGGTCTCTTGATCTGTTTGTCTTTCCAGACCACTTCTTGCTTCATAGAATGAGGAGCAATACAGATTGCTAACCTCCCAGAGGAAGTTCATAGCACATCTAGAAGGGTGGGGGAAATAAAAAAGTGGTCGGGAAGTCTTGGGTTAGGTCCCTGACCCTGAGGCCTATGGGACACAGAGGGAGGACTCAGTCTGAGCAGGAAACATGAGACTTAGTGTGCATGTGGAAACAGGTCCATTCTGGGCAGAAGTTATTTCTTGGCCGTCCCCTGCATTTGCATGACACTCTGCCTTAGCCCCAGACAGTCCCGAAGTCCTTGCTTATGAAGCAGCTTCAGGGGATCTCAGATTTCAAGAAGCAGGATCAGGTAACTCCCCGCCTGCCCTCTTTATCGGCAGAGTTGCTCAGAGCCCTCTCCCCTGCCCACACCCAGGAGCCGCGGCCATGATGGAGTGGGAAGGCATATTACGTGTGTTTGGTGTGAACTTTGCAACCTGTCTAAGAACAATTGCCAGTGTAGTAATTTCTCCTCCCTACCTCCCCATTTTAGGGTTTTTGCCAAACTATTTACTACCTCCTTATGAGGAAGTGGTGAACCGACCTCCAACTCCTCCCCCACCATACAGTGCCTTCCAGCTGCAACAGCAGCAGCAGCTGCCTCCACAGTGCGGCCCTGCAGGTGGCAGCCCTGCGGGCCCTGATCCCACCAGGGGCTCCCAGGGGGCACAGAGCAGCCCCTTGTCCGGGCCCAGCAGAAGCAGCACAAGACCCCCAAGCATCGCTGACCCTGAGCCCTCCGACATGCCAGCTGACCAAGCAGCTCCCAAAGCCTCTCAAGTGGAGCCCAGCGGCTCTGTGGCTGGTCTTGGGGAGCTGGACCCAGCGGCCTTCCTGGACAAGGACTCAGAATGTAAGGAGGAGCTGCTGAAAGAGGACAGCTCTGAGCATGGTAGTGCACTCCCCGACAGCAAAGACAAGACACCAGGCAGACACCGCCGCTTCACGGGCGACTCGGGCATCGAGGTGTGTGTGTGTAACCGGGGCCACCATGACGATGACCTCAAAGAGTTCAGCACACTCATCGATGATGCTCTGGATGGGCCTCTGGACTTCTGTGACAGCTGTCACGTACGGCCACCTGGCGACGAGGAGGAAGCGCTCTGCCAACCCTCCGAGGAGCAGGCGCACGAGCCTGGGCACCCCCACCTGCCACGGCCGCCCGCCTGCCTGCTGCTGAACACCATCAATGAGCAGGACTCTCCCAACTCGCAGAGCAGCAGCTCCCCCAGCTAGAGCAGGCCCTGCCTCCACCCAGGAACTTGGCAAAGCACCCACGGTAGGGGAGAACCACAAGAGAAGCATTAACGACTTTCCGAGAGAGTGGCACAGCCACTTCGCTGTTCTTTCTTTCTTCCTTCTCTCCTGCGTTTTCCTACATTTCCAGGTACAGTTTGAGGTGTGGTGCCTCTCCCCACAAGCACAGTGCTGCGGAGGACGGAGAAGCTGTTCTGTGACTCATTCCTCTCACCCCACCCCGTCGTCCTCTACCCCGTTTTCAAGTCTCGTCTCACCTACCTGTCTGGGTCAGAGAGATGTGCGTTTTCAAAGCCCCCAAGGAAGGGGGCTGGGACTGTGCCCTGAGAGGATTCTTTCTGTGCTCTGGTTTTTCTCTAAGAGAACTTTGCCCTGTCCCAGGCCAGGAAAGGCAACCCATCTGGGCACTGGGTAAAGAGGGAAGCTCACAGGTGCCCCAGGATTGCCACCCGTGGCTGCCAGCATCTGCAGAGCTGGGATTGGATTAGTCCTGGGGGGGCAGGTTGGGAGGGGCTTGTTCTCAAATCCCAGGTGACATGATGGGCGCATTGCCGGGCATCCTCCACGCTTCCTCCCCTGGGCCTTTGGCTGGCTGCAGACTGGTATGCAAGATAATCCTGCCTGCTCTTCCTTTTTTTTTTTTTTTAAAGAAACAGAATCCAGCTGAAAACAAGCCTACCCGTGGGCAGGCAAGTTATCTCCTAGGAGAAGGAAGTTTGTGGCTCTTTCCAAAGTGGCCTTCTGGGAGCCCAGCCGCAGTAGAGCCAGGAGATACTTTTTGTGCAGACTTAGACTGGGCCGTCTCTGGAAGCTCTGTGAGCACAAGGCCCTGGCCATGGTGGACGTGCAGCTTCCGCATCTCTGCCCTCTGGCTGTGCCCACAGGACCAGTGCCCTCCTCCATCCCACACGGGGTCGGCGGCTTTCACGGCTCCCTGTTCTTTGTGAGCAGACGGGCTGAGGAAGCGGTGGGTGCTGAGAAGGGGCAGCCCTGCCTCATGCGGTATTTTCTCTTTGATTCTGAATGGGTTTTTTGTTTTGTTTTGTTTTGTTTTGTTTTTTTGTTTTGTTTTAAACTGACCACTTAGGAGAAATACCTTGGTTACCTGTGGTTTTCACGCCCTGTCCCTGCCCCCAACTTTGTGTAGGGTGACGACTCCTTTCCCTATAGCCGACATAAAGAGTCTGAGTGGCCGGAGGGGCAGGGGGCGGGGAGGGCAGCGTCCGGAAGGACCGCAGCACCCTCTTGCTGCTGCTTGGCTCCAGGTGCCCGGTTGAACTTTGACAGTAAGCTGAGCAGAGACAGCAGACGGCCGAAACCGACATTCCCTGCCCAGCCGCGTTCATATGAAGAGTCTGGTTCTTTCCCTACTCTCAAACAGTGATACTTAGTCTAAGCATTGATGTTATGGCAAGAAAGGATATATATATATATATATATATATATACACACACACACACACACACACAAACACATATATGCATATATATGTATACACACGGAAACAGACAAATCCAAGGCTGTGAGGTGAATGAACATCTGTGTTTGGATTCCACAAAACCAAAATCCATGTCGAACAAAATGAAGTCCATACACAATGACTTTTTGGATGATCTGTGTGTCTGTCTGTTGTATGTGAGCCCCGAGCCCTGTAGTCCTGTGAAGATGCTTTGAATGGCAGCCATTCTGCTCCCGTGTGCTGCACGTCCGGAGCAGACGTGGCCCTCTCAAGGTAATTTATTTTACGCATTTACTGTTTACTGAACACATGTCTGACTGTGTACTCGGTGTATCCAGCAGCATTGTCGACGGCAGCCCCTGTGTTTGCCAGAGATTCTGTGCTCAGGGTAGAGGTTTTACTCTGCCCATCACTGCAATTTGCACACTTTGCTCCGTGGCCCCTCGAGGCCTGTGTCCTGTCCCCTGTAAATGGAAACGTGCTCTGAACCTGTCTGCTTTCCTCAGCCGCTCCCAGCCCTCTGACTCAGCGCCTGGGAGGTGTCCACGACCACTTGGACAGAAGGCAACAGTGGTGTTTCCGACAGACTCCTGATGGGACCTAGAGCGGCAAGCCTAGGCTTGAGGCTTTGGTGGGCGTCACGGTGCCACAGGGCTTACCTCCCCCAGCTGAGGCCCAGCAGGCGTGGCCGCAGCCCTCAGATGCCTTCCCCCCACCCTTACGTTGAATCCCGAACAACTCACTGAAGTGTCTCAAAGGAGAACAAGGTTTACCAAAATGAATCCTGCTTCAGTTAACTGATCAAATGGAAGAATTCTGACCCTTACGAGGTCTTTTCCCCAAGAAGAGTGGGGATCTGGTCCGAGTGCTGACTGTTGGAGCCACTGCAGCGCCCCCCCACCCCACCCTAAAGCCGTGAGAAGAAAACTGGACCCGAGGAGCTGGGCTTGATTCCTGAGTCGTGGCCTGGCACCTGCCCTGGGAGGCCACCTGCCAGGAGAGAGAGAGATGGACATAGGGAACTGAAGACAAGCTAGGGGGCCTGGGAGGCCGGGGTCCAGTTTTCCAGGTGAATGAAGAGAAAGGGGTTGGTGGAGGGTTTGGTGCTACAGTGGGGAGATTTGCAAACGCTAACACATTCCTGTGCAAGCCCATCACCATTTGTCAGTTATTGTGCATACGTGTATTTTAAGCAATAAGACTCAGCTGGTCAGACTCCTCTGGGCAGTCTCGGTGACGCATTTCCTGTGCTGTGACTGTTCCGAAGACAGAGTGGCTCTGACCACTGTGAGAAGCCCAAATAAAAGTCAATCCCCCCACACCTCCTGCTCTTTTTTTCTGCCTGTACTTCGTGCCTTTTTCTCCTTTCTTAGACTTCAGCGAGTCACGTCTCAGGATCCCAAATCCCAGGCACTTTTTCATCTTCACACAGACTTGGTGGTGTTGTGTTGCCATTGAAGAGAGGATCCTGGGCCCAGCAGAAGCTGCGAGGCCGGGGGCAGACTGGGTGCTGTCGCTGAGTCCGCACTTTGTCCTGGGGACTTTCCCCGCGTGCGCTCTGTCTGGCAAGGGCATGTTTCTGGCATTTGGAATATTCTGTCAAGTTCTCCAAGCAGGTTAAAATCAGACCTGAAACAGCAGAAGCAAGTTTTGCCAGATACCCCATAGCTGAAACACAACAGTTAAAAGTGGGATGTCTCAGTGATGCAACAGAAATGTGGGTGGGTGCTTGGCCTTCAGTTTGATACACTGTGTGTTCATCTGCCCACTTTGTGCCCAGTACCATGCTGGATGGTAAGGATAATGTGAAAAGTATCTAACGCAAGGCCCCTGGAGAACTTGCATTGCAGTTAATAAGATAAAATGTGTAAGTGGGAAATAGTGGCCTAATAGAAGGTGGGGTGGGGCCGGTGTTGTGCTGCAGCAGGTTAAGCTGCTGTTTGCAACACCAGCATCTTGTACAGGAGTGCTGTGTTAAGTCCCGGCTGCTCCACTTCTATCCAGCTCCCTGCTGACGTGCCTGGGAAAGCAGCAGAAGATGGCCCAAGTTGTTGAGCCCCTGCCAACTGCATAGGAGACCCGGGTGGAGTTCCTGGCTCCTGGCTTCAGCCTGCCCCTGCCCTGGCTGTAGCATCCATTTGGTGAGTGAACCAGTGGATGGAAGATCCCTCTTTCTCCCTGTCTCTCTCTGCCTCAAATAAATAGATAGATGATAGAGCGATAGATAGATGATAGAGCGAAAGACAGCAGGGTGAGGAGAAGTGAGTGGCACAGATTCACTCCTAAGGATGTTTGTTGTCTCAAATGCCAGGCAGGAAGTCCCAAAGCTGGTTTTCGGCACTAGGGGGATTGATTGTTCCCTGGGACAATGAGACTTCTTTTGTGCATTGTACTCAATGCTTAAGACAATCCTGTTAGAACTGGGAGTCAGGTGTCAGCCGAAGACCGTGGGACGTAAGAACCTGCTCTCCTGCACAGGAAGAGGCCACCTCTGTCCTGCACGACCTCTCTTTGGACCACCTGCCAGCAGTGATGTGCATCCTGCAAGGGGTTCCTGCCTCCCCTCCTCCAAATGGATTGCTCACTAATGGATGGAGTCCCTGGGGTGGTGGCAGCAATGTGGCCCTCGCTAGGGTTGCTAGCTGTCAGCCCTGTTGTTTCTGAGATTCCAGTGTCATATGTGCCTGCACCCCATCTTTGACCCTGGGCCAGAGCATGCTGTCCTGGCCCCTCGGTGACTAGAGGGATGCTTGCTGCCTCCTTCCTTCTAAACTGCTGGGCTCTTCCAGGCAACCCCAGTGGAGCCATGTTGGCATGTAGGGACTGTTCTGTTTAAAACCAGAGGAAGGAACTGAGGGTGTCATCCTTGTCTCTACGCTAAGGTCTAAGTGGCACAAAAACAAAATGTTGCAACTCTTAACTGACTGTTGCCAAGGCTGTGCATGTGCTCTTGCCACTGGGTTCCAAAGGAACTCTCTGAACAGGGCCCTGGGATCTCTGAATTCCTTGATTTCTCTAAAAACGATGGCATTGGCTGTTTCTGTTCAGGTGGAGACAGTACCAGTACCCAGAGCACAAAGTAGTAGTTTTGATGTACAAGAATTTCAAGAAATTCCCAATTCTCCAGTTTCCTCTGTTCTCAGGAGTGGGAGTTGTTTGGGATTCCAGTTCCAGTGAGTGTGTGACCTTCAGTTGAGCCCTAGAGGGGCCAGCATTGTAGCATGGCAGGTTAAGCCTCTGCCCACAACAGCAGCATTCCATATTATATCAAAGAGCCAGTTCAAGTCCCAGCTGCTCCACTTCCGATCCAGCTCCCTGCTGATGTGCATGGAAAGGCAGCAGAAAATGGCCCAAGTGCTTGATCCCCTGCCACCCATGTGGGAAACCTAGATTGAGTTCCTGGTTCCTGGCTTCAGCCTGGCCCAGATCTGGCTGTTGGGGTCATTTGGGAAGTGAGCCAACAGATGGAAAATCTTTGTCTCTCTCTTGTTCTGCCTTTGCATACATTATTATTACTATTATTATTATTATTTTTAAAGAGCTGTGCCTTTGTCAGGCACTTACCTTGTGCAAAGTATTAGAAATGCAGAGGTGCCTTAGACCTGGCTCCTCTTTACAAAGAGCTGGTAGCAGTCTGGAGAGCAGGAAAGGCACTTCAGCTCTTGTAGCACCATGCACCACTGGATGTCCTGGAGAATTTAACCCAACTAGGTGTTCAGGGCAGGCTTCCTGGAGGAACTAAACTGAGCTTGCCAGGTGAGGAAAGATACAAAGGAAATCTTAGGCGTCAGTCATTCTGCAGTTTATTGAGTACCTACTGTGTGCCAGGTGCTGAGAAACACAAAAGCATGGGAGGCCTGAAACGGGGGAGTGCGCAGGTGGTGTGGGAAAGGCTGAGCAGGTTGATCTTTAGCTGACTGCCTCTGGAAGGTGGGAGAGAGAAAGCTGGGGAGGCGAGCTGGCAGTAAAATGAAGGAAGCCCTATTTTATTGACTGTAGGCGTCTCCACTACATTTTCCTATCTTAGCCTTAAAACAGTTCTCCAGGTATAGACGAACAGTTTCCACTTTCTGAGCAGGAGCGAGGCATCCGGAGGAGGTAACTAACTGGTCCCTGAGCTGGTAAGTGGCAGGGCCAGGGCCTGAAGCCAGATCGTCCCGGCCCCAAAGGCCATGCAGCTAAGGTGAGATGGTGTTCAGAAGGCAGGAGAAGAACCTGTGTCTTCTGAGAGACAAGAGGGGCCCAGGGAAGGTGTTGGGAGCAAGGAGTGCCGGTGGCGGAAGCGGGTGAGGACCCCGTGTCCTTGGGAGCCCCTCCGACTGCACCTCCCCTTAGTCCGTCAGCTTGCATCTGAGACCCCCTCCCCATGCTGGATTGTGTTCAGGGGGAGGTGTGGTGCCTGTTCCAGGTCCCTAGACCCAGTTCACTTCTCCAAGGAGGCCATATCCCTTTGGAGACACTGCAAGCTTCAGTTAAAGCTGTTTGGCTCTTTGGATCTTTCCCTTGGAAGAGTGTTCTGCACTTCGTCAGAGGAAGTAAAACAGAGCTTCTAGTGTTTGTGAGAAGAGGATTTCTGTGTCCTGGGACATTTCTGCTCACTGTGTGAACTGTCCCTCACCATAGTCTAATTCTCCTTCCATTCCATCTTTTTATCACCAAGAAGTCTCCAGAACGCAGCCCCGCTGGAAGCCATCACACCCACCCTGTGTGCTGCAGCCGCGAGAAGGGTTTGTCTCTGGGCTCCCACCTGCTTCCCGGCTGTCACCTGCCCTGGCTGTGGGGGGCAGGGCTGAGTGGGCACTGCAGGGCCTCTGGAGCTGGGAGGGTGGGAAGACCTGTGCTGAGGAAGGACCCGTGTGCACACACCCACTGCCGTCCCGAGCCTGCGGTGGCTTTCGGGAGGTTTGCCTGAAACCCTCAGAGAAGGAATTGGATGATAAAGTGATGATGATAGAGCCAGTATCAGCAACACCCAACACCTCGTTGGGTTAACCTCGATTTCTGGTCCTCAGGGCCCATGGTGTGTGGTTGGTGCTGCTTCCTCATCCGCTCGAGCCCTCTGTTACCGCTGAGAACACTCAGGTACAAGGCCAAGCAGATGGTCCCTGGGCACTCGTTCTGTGAGTGACAGCGCCAGGGGACTGTAGCCCCAGCTTGGAGGAGGACGTTCCCAGCCAGTTCCTAGTCCCGAGGGAGCTTGGGCTAGTGGTTCGGGTCAGTGGAGGAGAGGGCCTCCCGGGCAGGAGTCAGTTCATGAGGTCATTTTCTGAAAGGACACTGCTTGAGGAAGTTTGTCTCCCCAGCAAACGCCCTGAGAGCCCTTTCGTGGGACCCCAGAAGGGGCTGTGGGAGTCAGGGCAGGGCGCACCCCCTGCTGTGCACCCCACAGAGGCCCTGTTATTCTCTCATTGGCCTGGAGACTGGCTGTTTTCCATCGCAGCTAATCTCTGCTTCCACAGAGAACACAGGCCTCCTGCTGTTTATCTCTTCATCACCAGTCTACTAAATGCCTCAACGTTCTGGGCTCCAGCCCTACAGCCAGCGGAGTCGTGATGGGTGGGTGGGGGCTCACTGTGGTGGCAGCAGCTTGTGGCCCAGGGGCCAGGGCGCAGCAATGTCCACCCCACATCTCATCCCGGCTTTCCGGCAAGGTCTCGGCTCACTGGCTGGTGAAGGTGGAGACAGAGTAGGGGGACTATAGCAGTCACGGCACTGGATTGGTAGAGCTGTTATGAAGGAAGAAAACCTCACCCCTCTCCCTCTGTAGGGGCTCCTTTGATTTCTTCTCTCTGAAAAACAGCCAGGCGGATCTCAGCCTTGCCCTACTGGCCCTTCCAGAACCTTCTCTCTAGTCAGAGGGGGCCTGGGTTGTTTGATCAGACCCTGGTCTGGCTGGCGCCAGGGAGCTGAGGCTGGGCCCCTCTGCAGGCTGAAGGGCAGGGGTCAGTTTCATGCGTCAGTCGCAGGCTAACCAGCGCAGAGCTGTGAAGACGCTGACTGCGAGGTTTAAAGGAGCCCGGCCTGACTTTCCCTGCAGACTCCCTGAGGTTTTGACCCGGGAGAAGGGGCAGAACCCAGGCGCTGCCACAATAGGCAGCTGCAGAAGCCCGTTCCTAGCCGGGTCCAGCCCCGGGGGAGGATGGGGGAAAAGGGGCATTTCTGTCTCTGAGGACCAGGGCAGAGTTGCGACTGTGGGTTACACACTCCTTGCCTCAGGCAGACCTGGGAGGTACAGGCAGTGCCGTTTGCTTGGATGAAAGCAGACAAGCTCTGTCACTCCACTTTCAAAATATAAACTTTGAAAATATAAACTCATTCTGCCTGCTGGCCCTGCTGACACCACGGTCTAAGCCAGCAGTCCCTCTCCGTCCTGGGCCAGCGCCTTCTCCCTGTGCTCTGCGCTCCCACCGTCGCCCCTGTCCAGACCACTCTCCACGCAGCAACTCTGTGGTCTTTTAAAAACACGAAGCACATCATTCTGCTCACGTGTTGAGACCCCCACCCCCAGTGACTTCCTGTCACGCTTGGGATACAAACCTGAACTCCTGCCGCCCTCTCCTCCAGGGCCCAGCTCTGGCCGTGCTGGCCCCTCCCACCTCGAGCCCCTTCCCCTGCGGCTCCCTGGGGTCCTCACCCATCCGCGCGGACCCCTTGTTCACAGTAGCCACCTGCCATTCACATTCACATCACCCAGGTTACTGAGAGCTTTTGGGAGTCTCTGAAATTCTTATTTGTGAATCTGACAGCCCTCACTGGAGAGCGAGCTCCCTGAGACAGGGAGCTTGAGTGTCCCGGGCACGGTGTAGGTACGCAGTAGAACATCTGTTGGAAGTATGAGTGAGCAAATGAATGAAGGAACGTGCTGCTCAGAGACTTGGTTGGGTTTATACGCGTCGCTACCAATGCTCCAGGCTGGCCAAGGCGGCCGAGGGGACTGGGAGGAAGGAAGAACGGGGCGGGGGAGAGGGGAGCAGCACCTCTGATTCTGTACTGGGGTCCACAAAGGGTGAGGGGGGTGGTTAGGGACAGACTCTAGGTGCTGCGCTCAGCCTGGGCTTCCCTCCAGGCCTGGCGCACCCTGATCTTTACTTTGAAAGGGTCGATCAGAAAGACCACCTTGGGGCTGCCCTCCAAGGAGGGCAGCTGTCCATCGTCTGGCACCTCCAAGTCGAACTTCTGCAGCAACCAGGCCATGAATAGGAAGAGCTCCTGGCGGGCCAGAATCTCACCCACGCAGGAACGGGGCCCGGCTCCGAAGGGCAGGTAGCTTAACGATGGTGAGATGAGCTGGCTCCTTGTCGGATCCAAGAAGCGCTCTGTGGGCGAACGGGAGGCATCAGCAAAGGGCCGGGGGGACATGCAGCCTGCCCACGAACCCCAGCCTGCAGTCCTGCTCTCGGGCAGTCCTTACTGACACAGAGGAAATGAAATACTCAGGAAGGATGGGAAGGAAGCCACATCATAGCACCAGGTGGAAACGCCACCGCCATGCACATGGAGAGGGAAGGCTGAATAAGAGACATACCTAGCGCTTCTCAGAGGGCTAAGTTTGCATTTGTAGGTGGTTGGAATTGGTGAGGGGCCCAGCTGCAGAATCTGGGTCCAGGAAGTTGGAACCAAGAGTTCGATCAGCAAGCTCAGCAGAGGGGCTGGGGCGCTGGACGTGTGGCCCAGGGAGCAGGACAGGACTTACCAGGCATGAACTGGTCCGGGCGGGACCACTCTTTCTCATTGTGATGCAGGGCCCACAGATTGATGATGACCTGGGTGCCCTTGTCCACCGCAAACTCGCCGATGCTGCTCGGACAGGGAAAGGAGAGGCGCCCTGTTCCCGCTCCGCCCCGCCCCACGTTGCCCACCTGAGGCCAAGCAGCCCTTTATGCCCTCATTCCCATGGCTCCCTTCCCCAGCTTCTGCAGCTCCAGTCTGAGCCCAGACAAGGCTCATGTGTTGGCCCCTGTACACATGCACACTCGTGTCTGTCAGGGCAGGTGGCCGTGTGCCTGGGGCTATTGCGCTGGGTACAAACATAGCATGCTGGGGCTTTCATGCCATGCCACCTGTCTCCAAGGGCAGCAGGCAGCTTCTGAGGGAAGTGAGGAGGAGCCCATGGGTGTCAGTGGGTGGAGAGTGCATTGAACAGTAGGGCGAGGGGTGGGATGATTGGCAGCAGTCAGTGGTTGACTGACCGTCGGTTGACCAGCAGGCTCAGGGAGGGAGTGTGAAGGGCTGGATGTCGCTGGGCAAGGGGTGGCGGGGAGGCACACCTGGAGTCGGTGGTGGCCTTGTGGGGGATGAGCATCGGGGCCACGGGCCTGATGCGCAGCACTTCCCGGATGGTGGCCTCCAGCAGCAGGAGTTGGTTCCGGTCGCTGATGCTCGGTTTGCGGCTGAATCCCACTTTCTGGTCAATCTCCTCATGGATCTTCTTCTTCAGCTGAGGGCCAGAGCAGGGTGCGCGTGACCAGTGTGCCGGGAGAATCATGTGCTTAGGAGAACTCTGCTGTCACGTCCAAAGAGCCTGCCCAGAGCGTTCCCGGCGGTGGCCCTGCAGCCCAGGCCCTGCTTCTAGAGGCGGCGCGGCTCCACTCTGGGACGCGAGGCCACCACGGCCCCGGCGATGGGGCAGGCCAGGCCCCGTGTTCTGCAGAAGGCCTAAGGCTGTTGCCTTTCCCCTTCCCTGGGACCAGAGGCCGGGCTGCCTGGGCAGACAGGAGTGGAGAGCAGCTCACCTGTGGGTTGTGCAGCAGGAAGGCCACGGTCCATTTCACCACAGAGGTGGTGGTCTCCACCCCGGCCCCAAAGATGTCCGCTATGGTGGCGAAAATGTATTTGTCTGAGAGTATCTCGGAGTCCTGGTCCTGGCTGGCATTGTTATTGTCTGAGTTCATCTTGGCTTGTATCAGTATGTCCAGCATGTTGGTGATAGAGTTGCTGTTGAACTTCTCCTGGGTTGGGTAAGGTTGGGAGGCAGTGAGGAGGAAGGAGTCCTGTCCCAGACTGCAGATAATACGGCTCCTGCTCGGATGGGGCTGCCCAGAGCCCATGAACTTGTGGAGGTAGGAGCCAGCACTGGGCCCTCTTTAAATTTTTTTTTTAAATTTTTTAAAATGTATTCACTTGAGAGACAGAGACAGAATCCTATTCACTGCTCCACTCCCCAAAAGCCCACAATGCCTGGGGGTGGGGGCTGAAGCCTGGGGCTGGTCTCCCACATTGGTGGCAGGAACCCACTTACTCGAGCCATCACTGCTGCGTCCCCAGGGTCCACATTAGGAAGCTGGAGCTGAGTATCAACCCGGGGCACCCCAGTGCAGGACGTGACATCATAACTGGTATCATCCTACCTGCTAGGCTGGCCTCCTGCCCCAGGGCCCTCTTTATTTTATTTATTTATGTATTTATTTATTTTTGGACAGGCAGAGTGGACAGTGAAAGAGAGAGAGACAGAGAGAAAGGTCTTCCTTTTGCCATTGGTTCACCCTCCAATGGCCGCCACGGCCAGCGCGCTGCAGCCGGCGCACTGCGCTGATCCGATGGCAGGAGCCAGGTGCTTCTCCTGGTCTCCCATGGGGTGCAGGGCCCAAGCACTTGGGCCATCCTCCACTGCACTCCCTGGCCACAGCAGAGAGCTGGCCTGGAAGAGGGGCAACCGGGACAGAATCCGGCGCCCCGACCGGGACTAGAACCTGGTGTGCTGGCGCCGCAAGGTGAAGGATTAGCCTATTAAGCCGCGGCGCCGGCTCCCAGGGCCCTCTTTAAATTGGGGGATTGCACGAGTCCCTTCTAAGTATCTTTCTCAGTTCATCGCTTTCCCCGTCCCTTTCATTCATTCAGTTTTTTCTTGTGTACCTACTATGGAGATCCTACAGTGTCCAAAATAGACTCCAACCCTGCTCTTAAGACACCTTCATCCTAACTCATAGCCTCCTCTCCTCCATCGCCTACCTTGTAACTTTCAAATACTTTCTTCAGCACATTGTCTCGCATTCTCACGTACTTCCTCATCATTTCCAGCGTTTTATTGGGAAAAATCTGGGGAGTAAAAAGAAATGTGAAGTCCCCTTGTCTTCCGCTTTGCTTCTCCAGCTGCCAGAATCCCTCCTGCAGGTCGATCCTAGCTTTCTGCCCCTGGAGAGCTCCGCTCCAACCTTGATCTTCAGCCGAAATGGAAAGCAGGCCGGAGAACAGAATGGGGTCACCTGGGACAGTTCCAGACAAAGGAGCAGAGAGCGGTGGCCATTTCTCCTTCCCCATTCAATAAACACCAACTCTTATCGCCCTTAGGGGCAAACACTGGTTTGGGTCTGGAGCCTTAGGCAGATGCTTTAACCTTGCTGAGCCTGTTTGCTCACCCTCCAAGGGGAATCCAGTGATGCCCGTGAAATTCTTGGTATACCCGGTATTTATAAAATTACCTTACATTAGCGTGAGCATCAAGATGCGTGATTAAATGGCTAGGTCTGTTTACGTGGAGAAGTGGCAGTGGTTGTACAAGGCAGAGGGGGCAGACGACCCTGTGGCTGAGGTGTTCAGAAGAAAGGTGGCCCTGGAGCTGGGCGGTCAAAGGGAGGGGGCCGGGAACACGGTCAGGGTCTGCTGGGACCCGGAGGTGCGGCCGCGCGGCCTCCTCACCTTCAGCCAGGGGAAGATGTCCACCAAACAGTCCTTGTCCAGAGTGTTGAGGATGCCTTCATTGTAGTGCTGGATGACCTGCAGCTCAGGGTCCCCCTTCTTGTAGGAGGTCTTGAAGCAGATCAAGCAGATGATGTTGGTTATCGCCGTGAAGAGGGACGCGGTCAAATCGATGGTCTGTCCATCGTGGGCGGCCAGCAAGTCACAGAATACACTGACTTCCCGACATACTGATGGCAGACAGGGGGCATGAGGTGGGGAGTGAGTCAGCGCTGCACCCTCACCTTCTCTGCCAGGGCGGGGGACGGATGACAGGTGGCCACTAGATGGCAGCAGCAGCCAAGAAGAGCCTGGACCGAGCCGTCAGCGGCTGATCCTCCCGGTCCCCAGCCTTCACCTCCCCACAGCAGCCCCTGTGGGATCCAGGGCCAGCCCAGCACTCACTGATCTTCTCCAGCTTCTGGTCGCCTTCCCTGAACAGGGCAAAGGTGCCCAGCACCAGCTTCCGATGCAGCTGCCAGTGGGCGCCGTAGTCAGCAAAGGCAATGCCCTTTTGGTTGTCCGAGAGGATGTCCAGAGTCGCCTTTGGAGAGCAGGCAGGGCTGTCGAGAGCACAATCCTCCCCTCCCCGCTATCCTCTCCCCAGAGCTCCCGAACCGGCCCGCTGCTCCCGATTCCATCAGGAGAAGGAAAGAAATCTGGGTTCAGGAGATAGGATAAGCTCTCTGAGGCAGGGACCTTGTGGGTTTCTGCAGAGACTGAGGACTGCCCAGATCTCAGCCTTTCCCTGGGCCCTCTGGGGGCGCTAATGGCCCAGTGCAGCTCACGCAGGCTTAGCTTTCTGCAACCAGCTGTACGCCCAACCGTAAGCCCACATCTGGAGAGGGTCCCATCTGGACTTGGGCTAGGCTGCCTCCTGCCAGAGGCACACTCCAAAAACGCCAAAAAGCACAAGGGTCCAAAGCCTCCCTCTCCCAAACCCTGACCTCCAAGCCCCACCTGATGCCTCCCCCATCCTTTCTGCCCTGGAGAGAAACCCAGCCGAGGGGGGAACAAGTCAGGCACCTCAGCCAGCAGACCTGGCCAATGGTCCAGGGAGAAACAAGTGAAGCGGTGGTCTGGTGAGAGGTGGGGCCCTGCTGGGGTGGGGGCGTTGGCAGTCTCCACACGGTGAGCACCCTCCTCTCCCAGCAGGGGGAGCAGCAGCCCCAAAACACCCAGTGGGCCACCCTGCTGTGAGCCGGCGCGGTGCGGCAGCTCCAGGGAGCTGCGACCCCAGTCCTCCCAGTCCTCCGGGAGCCAGCCGCCTTCTCCCCAGCATTTCCCCCTGGAGGACGGCAGTTGCTGCCCCATTTTCCATGAAGAAAACTTTTTTTTTTCCATTTTCTGTTAATACCGGCTGTCTCTTGAGCCTGCTGCACCGGGCCTGGGCCGTGTGCTTTATTATACACCTTCTCGGTGAGGGAGGGAAGGCTGCGGCGAGGAGAATGGGGTGAGCTCTCCTTGACCCAGCAGGCCCCTGTGCCCACTGCCACCCCACGCCGCCTCCTGGGCAGCCCAGGAAGGGGGCCCTCCCTTTAATCCCTCCTTCCCAGCTTAGAGGCTGGGTAGGATCTGAGGGGGGTCGCTCCCCTCTCCTTGTTTTTGGAAGAGTTCCAGGTTGTTGGAGCTAGGGACTGGGGGAGAATCATCCCAGGCATGGCCTGGCTGCAGAACCGCACAGCCCTGGGGACGGGGTGGGGGAGGGGCACTGCTCACCACCCGGGGCCAGCTGCTGAACCGCACAGCCCTGGGGGAGGGGGGAGGAGGAGGGGGGAAGGGCACTGCTCACCACCCGGGGCCGGCCGCTGAACTCCTTGCCTTTCTTTACCAGCACCTCCTTGGCCAGCTGGTGGTTGCCGACGATCACTGTGGTCTTGGTGCCCATACGAAAGGAATAGATGGGGCCGTATTTCTCCTGCAGCTTGAATAGATTGACATGCAGATGGCCATGTCTGGGGAGGAATGGCAAACTGCCCACCAGGGGCAGGGACGGGAGGCTCTTGGGGTACTTGGCACCAGGGTGCTTTGCCTTGGACTGAAAGAAATAGACTAGCATGAGCAGCAGAAGAGCCAGCAGCTCCCACATGACGGCCAGGTACCAGCAGGCAGGATGCAGAGCTGTGGCGTGGGAATTGCTGTGGCAACTCTAGGGTACAAGGAGACCTTTATAAGGGCTGCCCTGTTTTTCACCTTGACTTGATGTTATCTCTTGCCTTGTGAAAGTTTATCCTGGAGCAGAGCCAGGCCTGAGCCCTCCCCCAGAACAGGGTGAGAAGGGGGGAGTGATGGCCTCCTCAAGGGCGGTGCAGCTTCAGGGCTGACCCCTGGAGGAGGAGCCAGGTAAGGGGAAGACAGCTGGTCCCTCCCAGGAGCCGCCCATGACCTCAGAGTGCACCAGAAGCCACTAAGCCATGTCATAAAATAGCAATCACTGGACAGATGATAGAGGGTTACAACCAGTAGGGATGGTCAGATATATCATCCTGTCTTATTGGTTAACATCTGAGCCAAGCAAGGCCTTTGGAGGTCATTCAAGACAGTGACAGCAAGGATCCAGATGTCCCAACTTCTGCTTTGCTGCCCTTTCCAGAGAAAGTGATTGGCTGTGGGTTCAGAGCCACAGGAGTCAGACAGGTTTGGGCTCATGTCCTGGCTTGGCGACTTGCCAGCTGTATGGCCTCGGGTGAGTTACTCAACCTACCTACCTTCCTTCCTCCTCCCTCCCTCCCTCCCCCTTTCTTTCTTGACAGGCAGAGTGGACAGTGAGAGAGAGACAGAGAGAAAGGTCTTCCTTTGCTGTTGGTTCACCCTCCAATGGCCGCCACGGCTGGCGCACCGCGCTGATCTGAAGCCAGGAGCCAGGTGCTTCTCCTGGTCTCCTATGCGGGTGCAGGACCCAAGGACTTTTATTTAAAAAATGCTTTTGCTGCGTGAAAGTATACAGAACATAAAATTTACTATTGTGGCCATTTCAGGAGCACCAAGTATAGACATGTCCAGATGTTGCATAGCCATCACCACTATATGTTTCCAAAACTCTCTCCTCCCCCTCAGCAGACACTGGACCCATTCAGCAGCAGCTCCACATTTTCCTCTTCCCCACAGCCCCTGGGAACCTCCAGTCTATGTTTTTGTTTAGTTTTATTTTTTAAAAGATTTTATTTACTTGAAAGGCGAAGTAACAGAGAGGGGGAAACACACACACACAGACACACACAAAGATCTTCCATTGCCTAGTTCTCTTCCCAAATGGCTGCAACAGTTGGGGCTGGACCAGGCTAAAGCCTGGAACTCCATCCAGGCCTCTCATGTGGGTGCAGGGGCCCAAACACTTGGGCCATCTTCCCCTGCTTTCCCAGGGTATTAGCAGGGAGCTGGAACCAGTGACCATGTGGGGTGCTGGCTTTGCAGTCAGTGGGTTAACCTGCTGTGCCACAACCCTGGCCCCAGTATATGTTCTGTATGTAAGAATATGCCTGTTTGGGGACTGATGCTGTAGTGCAATGGGTTAAAGTCCCGGGCTGTGGCCTCAGCATCCCATATGGGCACTGGTTTGAATCCCAGGTGCTCCACTTCCAATCCAGCTCCTTGCTGATGGTTTGGAAGAGCAGTGGAAGATGACCCAAGTGCTTGGGCCCCTGCATCCACGTGGGAGACTCAGAGGAAGCTTCTGGCTCCTGGCTTCGGCTTGTCCAGCCCCAGCCATTGTGGCCAATTAGGGAGTGAACCAGCAGATGGAAGACCTCTTTCTGTTTCTCTCTCTATATATAATTCTGTCTTTCAAATAAATAAAAATAAATAAATCTTTTTTTTTTTTTTTTGACAGGCAGAGTGGACAGTGAGAGAGACAGAGAGAAAGGTCTTCCTTTGCCACTGGTTCACCCTCCAATGGCCGCCGCGGCTGGCGCACTGCAGCCGGCTCACCGCGCTGATCCGATGGCAGGAGCCAGGTGCTTCTCCTGGTCTCCCATGCAGGTACAGTGCCCAAGCACTTGGGCCATCCTCCACTGCACTCCCTGGCCACAGCAGAGAGCTGGCCTGGAAGAGGGGCAACCGGGACAGAATCTGGTGCCCCGACCAGGACTAGAACCCTGTGTGCCGGCGCCGCAAGGCAGAAGATTAGCCTACTGAGCCGCGGCGCCAGCTTATAAATCTTTTTTAAAAAAGGAATATGCCTGCTGTGGTGCAGTAGGTTAATCCTCCGCCTGTGGCTCTGGCATCCCATGTGGGCGCTGGTTCTAGTCTCGGCTGCTCTTCCAATCCAGCTCCCTACTGTGGCCCAGGAAAGCAGTGCAAGATGGCCCAAGTGCTTGACCCCATGCACCCACATGGAAGACCAGGAAGAAGCTCCTGGCTCCTGGCGTCAGCTCAGTAAAGCTCTGGCTGTTGCGGCTATTTGGGGAGTGAACCAGCAGAAGGGATATCTTTCTCTCACTGTCTGTAACTCTACCTCTCAAATAAATAAAATATTTTTAAAAAAGTAATATGCCTGTTTCTTCTAAGTGGAATCATACAATATTTGTCTTATTCTGTCTGGCTTATTTCACTTAACATGTCTTCAAGTTTCATCTACGTTTGTAGCATATATCAGAACGTCATTCTTTTTATAGCTGAATAATGTTCATATATTTAGGTTTTTTTTAAATGAGGACAGGTACAAGTATTAAGTCATCTCTTTTTCTTTATTTTTAAATTTTCACTTATTTATTTGAAAGGCAGAGAGACAGAGACAGACAAACAGAGGTCTTGGAGCTGGCGCTGTGGCATAGTGGGTAAATCCACCGCCTGCAGTGCTGGCATCCCATGCAGGCGCTTGTTTGTGTCCCAGCTATTTCACTTCCCAGGCAGCTCCCTGCTAGTGGCCTGGGAAAGCAGGGGAAGATGGCCCAAGTGTTTGGGCCTCTGCCACCCAACATGGGGGAAGAAAGTGCCTGGCTCCTGGTTTCAGCTTGGTCCAGCCCTGGCCGTTGAGGCCATCTGGGGAGTGAACCAACAGATGGAAGCTCTGTCTGTCTCTTCCTCTCTCCATAACTTTGACTTTCAAATAAATAAATAAATCTTTACAAACAAAAACAGATAGAGCTCTCCCATCTACTTGTTCACTCCCCAAATACCTAATATACCAGGGCTGGGAGGACAGGCCAGGAGCCAGGAATTCAATCTGTGGTTTCCCATGTGTGTGGCAGGGACTCAGCCACTCGAACTGTCTCCTGCTGCCTCGCCGAGTGCACATCCACAGGAAGCTGGAATCAGAAATGAAGCAAGAATTCCAACCCATGTGCTTTGACGTGGGGTGCCAGCATCCAGCGTAGCGTCTGGACTGTTGCACCAAACACACCCTGGGTGTTTTAAAATTATTGTTATTATTTTAAAAGATTTATTTATTTAGGCCAGCGCCGCGGCTCACTAGGCTAATCCTCCGCCTAGAGGCGCCGGCACACCGGGTTCTAGTCCCGGTTGGGGCGCCGGATTCTGTCCCGGTTGCCCCTCTTCCAGGCCAGCTCTCTGCTGAGGCCAGGGAGTGCAGTGGAGGATGGCCCAGGTGCTTGGGCCCTGCACCCCATGGGAGACCAGGAGAAGCACCTGGTTCCTGCCATCGGATCAGCGTGGTGTGCCGGCCGCACTGTGCTGGCCGCGGCGGCCATTGGAGGGTGAACCAATGGCAAAGGAAGACCTTTCTCTCTGTCTCTCTCTCACTGTCCACTCTGCCTGTTAAAAAAAAAATTTAAAAAAAGAGATTTATTTATTTATTTGAAAGAGTTACACAGAGAAGGAGAGGCAGAGAGAGAGAGAGAGAGGTCTTCCATCCACTGGTTCATTCCCCAATCAGCCACAAAGGCTGGAGCTGTGCCGATCTGACTTTCAAATAAATAAATACATCTTTAAAAAATTTTTTTTTCTAGGAAAGCAGAAGATGTGATTGGGTCCTGCCTTATCTTTGCTAAATTAATTTGCAAAGATTTTAAAAGAGAAATTGTAAAGGCCTGAATCTAAGCCCTAAAGTCATTTCAAAAATTTATTTATTTGAAAGGCAGAATGACAGAATGGGAAAGACAGAGAAACCTTCCATCCATTGCTCTACTCCCCAGATACTCCCAACAACCAGACGGGACCATGCCAAAGCCTGGAGTCAGGAACTCCATCCAGGCATCCCATTGGGTGGTAGGGACCCAAGCACCTGGGCCATCCTCCACGGCCTCCCAGGAGCATTAGCAGGAAGTTGGTTTGGAAGCAGGGGAGGGACTTGATCCCAGGTACTCCGATATGGGATTTGGGCTTCCCAAGCTGCTGCTCAACCTGCTGGACCACAACACCCACCCCGTGAACGTCACTTCAACCATCTCCAGGCAGATTTTATAAATTACCTTCTTCTGTGTGTTACGCATACTGGTAATAGAGCATATATTTTTCAGATGAGTCGAAAATGTCTTTATTAAGAAGCCACCCACATGGAAGACTCGGATGAAATTCTTGGCTCTGGCCTGGCCCAGCGCTAGCCATGGTGGCCATCTGGGTAGTGAACCAGCAGATGGAAGGTCTCTCTCTTTCTCTCCCTTTCTCTCTGTAACTCTGACTTTCCAAATAGATAATTCAATCTAGAAGAAGGAGAAGGAGAAGAAGAAGAGAGCTGAATGGGAAAGGAAGCAGCCAGCCTCTGGACTTGAGTAGGTGCCCATATAGGATGCCAGAGTTAAAGCTATGGCTTAGCCTGCTGTGCCACAACACCGACCCCATAACCACTCTGCTTCTAATTTAGGTTTCTGCTAATACGCCTGGGGGTGCTGCAGGTGGTGGCTCAAGTACTGAGTCCCTAGTACCTGTGTGGAAGACAGGGATGGAATTTGTGACTCCTGGCTTTGGCGTGGTCCAGCCCTGGCTGTTGAGAGCATTTGGGGAGTATACTGGGGGGTAAAAGATAACATCCACTCTCTCTTTCTGTTGCTCTGCCATTTAAATAAATAAATAAATAAATATTTTCTTTAAAAACTCAAAAGATCAAACCAACAAAGGCCATAAAATGCAATCATGGGGCTAAACCCCTGCCTGCGGGGCCGGCATCCCCTGTGGGTGATGGTTCGCATCCACTTCCGGTCCAGCTCTCTGCTGTGGCCTGGGAAGGCAGTGGAGGATGGCCCAAGTGCTTGGGCCCCTGCACCAACATGGGAGACCTGGAAGAAGCTCCTGGCTCCTGGCTTTGGATTGGCCCAACTCCGGCCATTGCAGCCCTTGGCAGAGTGAACCAGCAGAGGGAAGACTTTTCTCTTTGTCTCTCCCTCTTTCTCTCTATAACTCTGCGTCTAAATTAAATAAATCTTCTAACAAATGTATCATTATCAACAGTAAAAAAATAAAATAATATTTTTTAAAAATTCAATCACATATATTTGGGGATTTTTGCTTTAAGTAGTAGCCTTACTTTTTACAATTTAATTAAAATGTAAAAAAAGTTGAAGACAGATTTTTCAGTAATTCATATGATAGACATAGTGACTAATATCCAAGGGTAGGGAGTGAACTGTACAGCCAGGCTGTGACTGTTAAGTCAGCATCTGAGACCACTGCCTCCCACTCTCATGAGAGTGCAGGTCAAGTTCTCAAAAAGGAGAAACCGATTTCATTCCCTTGTTCTAGGGCCAGATTCCCTCAGGCTCACTAAGGCAAAAGTTCGGAAACTGACGTCAGAGACGAGTGTTGGGAGGCAATGATTGACATCTCTAGTAGAAGTTCTCCATCTGGCAGACTCCGTGAGTGCCAAGAGCAGCGACTGTTTGTTAATTGTTGACTGTTGGTGAGGGCGACATCCTTGAGAGGGGTGATATCAGTGAGGGAGAATGCTGATGGAGCAGGGCCAAGGACAGACTCTCGAACCTTGACATACATGAGATGGCAATGGGAAGAAGGGAAGAAACAAAGAATTACGGAGCATCTGGGGTTGTATGATATTTCATAGTGGAGAGTCTAAAGAGTTGGAAACAATCAATAATGCACCTCAGAGTCTTTTTTTTTTAATATGCAAACATCACTTTTATTGACAGCTTCACAAGACACAAACAGCAGCAGCGTGTGCAGACAGGTTAATATTCTTCACCCTCATCCTCTCCCTCGGCACTGTCTGCTCCAACCTCCTCGTAATCCTTCTCCAGGGCAGCCATGTCCTCACGAGCTTCAGAAAACTCTCCCTCCTCCCTGCCCTCCCCCATGTACCAGTGAACAAAGGCACGCTTGGCATACATCAGGTCAAACTTGTGGTCCAGGCGAGCCCAGGCCTCGGCCACGGCTGTGGTGTTGCTCAGCATGCACACAGCTCGCTGCACTTTGGCCAGGTCTCCACCAGGCACCACCGTGGGAGGCTGGTAGTTAATGCCAACCTTGAAGCCAGTGGGGCACCAATCCACAAACTGGATGCTGCGCTTGGTCTTGATGGTGGCGATGGCAGCATTGACATCTTTGGGAACCACGTCGCCATGGTACAGCAGGCAGCAAGCCATGTATTTACCGTGGCGAGGGTCACATTTCACCATCTGGTTGGCCGGCTCAAAGCAGGCATTGGTGATCTCTGCTACAGAAAGCTGCTCGTGGTAGGCTTTCTCAGCAGAGATGACGGGGGCGTATGTGGCCAGAGGGAAGTGGATGTGGGGGTAGGGCACCAGGTTGGTCTGGAATTCTGTCAGATCAACATTCAGGGCTCCATCAAACTGCAGGGAAGCCGTGATGGAGGACACGATCTGGCTAATAAGGCGGTTCAGGTTAGTGTAGGTGGGGCGCTCGATATCGAGGTTTCTACGACAGATGTCATAGATGGCCTCGTTGTCTACCATGAAGGCACAATCAGAGTGCTCCAGGGTGGTGTGGGTGGTGAGGATGGAGTTGTAGGGCTCCACCACAGCTGTGGAAACCTGGGGGGCTGGGTAGATGGAGAACTCCAGCTTGGACTTCTTGCCGTAATCGACAGAGAGGCGTTCCATCAGCAGGGAGGTGAACCCAGAACCAGTTCCCCCACCAAAGCTGTGGAAAACCAAGAAGCCCTGCAGGCCAGTGCACTGGTCAGCCAGCTTGCAAATTCGGTCCAGGACGAGGTCAATGATCTCCTTGCCAATGGTGTAGTGCCCGCGGGCATAGTTATTGGCAGCATCTTCCTTGCCCGTGATGAGCTGCTCGGGGTGGAAGAGCTGGCGGTAGGTGCCGGTGCGAACTTCATCAATGACCGTGGGCTCCAGGTCTACAAACACGGCCCTGGGCACGTGCTTGCCAGCGCCCGTCTCACTGAAGAAGGTGTTGAAGGAGTCGTCTCCTCCCCCAATGGTCTTGTCACTTGGCATCTGGCCATCGGGCTGGATGCCATGTTCCAGGCAGTAGAGCTCCCAGCAGGCATTGCCGATCTGGACACCAGCCTGGCCGACGTGGATGGAGATGCACTCACGCATGATGGGGCTTTGCAAGAACGTGCGGCGCTGCAGGAGGCGAGGGGACGGCGACAAGGGCTCCCACTGACAGACCAGCAAAGAGTCCGGGTTTTTTTTTTTTTTTTTTTTTCAAACAGGCAGAGTTAGAGACAGAGAAAGGTCTTCCTTCCATTGGTTCACCCCCCAAATGGCCACTACGGCCGGCACACTGCGCTGATCTGAAGCCCAGAGCCAGGCGCCTCCTCCTGGTCTCCCAGGCGGGTGCAGCGCCCAAGCACTTGGGCCATCCTCCACTGCCTTCCCGGGCCACAGCAGAGAGCTGGCCTGGAAGAGGAGCAACCGGGACAGAATCCGGCGCCCCAAATGGGACTAGAACCTGGGGTACCGGTGCTGCAGGCAGAGGATTAGCCAAGTGAGCTGCGGCGCCGGCCATCTCAGAGTCTTATAAGGGAGGGTCTGAAAGACAGCCAAGGAATTCGGCAACACGAAGGGCACAGCTCACCCCGGTCATGAGACAGAGTGAGACCAGGGTGCATTGAGTAGTCTGTGAATAGGGGATGAGATAAAGACACGGGTCTCTGTTATGTTTTCTGCTAAGATGCTGATTGAAAAGGAAAGGGGAGACATGAAAGGAAAACTAGAGGGGAATGAGGCTTCAGGAGTGGACTTGGGCTTTTTATTTTATTTGGGATAAAAGTCTTGAGCATACCAACCCGCTGAGTGGAAGATCACAGAGGGTACAAGAATCTGAGGAGCAGGGCTTAAAAACAAACACACATTGCTTCATACAGTCAGCTCAAATATATCCTAGGGGAGGGTATTTGCATAGCAGTCAAGACACTGAGGTGCCTGCGTTCCCTGTCGGAGGTCTGGGTTTGAGTCCTAGCTCTGCTTCCAATTCCAGCTTCCTGCCAGTGTGCATCCTGGGAGACAGCAGGGGACAGTACTTGGGCCCCTGCCACCTGCATGGGAGACCTGGATTGAGTCCCTGGCTCCTGGCTTCAGCCGGATCCAGTCCCAGCTGTTGTGGACATCTGGGGAGTGAACCAGCGGAGGCAAGATCTCTGTCTCTGTTTCTCTGCCTTTCAAAAAAAAAAAAAAAAAAAAAAAAAAAAAGACAAAAGGAGATAAGGCCGCCACCTGCGACACGGCACCCCATATAGGCACTGGTTCCTGTTCCAGCTGCTTCCCTTACAATCCAGTTTCCAGTGAATGGCCTAGGAAAAGCAATGAAAGATGGTGCAAGTACTTGGGCCCCTGCTACCCAAGGGGGAAACTTGGATGAAGCTCCTGGCTTTGGCCTGGCACAGCCCCAGCCATTGCAACCATCTGGAGCATGAATTAATGGATGGGAGATATTCCCTCTCTCTCTCTCTCTCTCTCTCTCTCTCTCCCCCTTTCTCTCTGTAACTCTTTCAAATAAATAAATATTTAAAAGAAAAAAAAAGATAAAGCCTAATGAGGAAAGACCTTTAAAGTAAAAATAAAATGTATTCTCTGTGCTCCTTTTCTTTTTTAAAAATTTAGCTCAGTTATGAAATAGGTAGTATGTGGGGAGCAATCCGGACTAGACTAAGTTACTCGAATTAGGACTTATTCTTTGCATCTGCTCTCCCACAATATGGCGCTGGGAGAGAAGTAAACAGCTTCCGCACAGCTGCCTCCAGTTCAACCAATTAACTGTAGGACTTGCTCCTGATTGGAGAGCAGCGTACTCGGCGTGTGGGCAGCCGAGTTGGGATTGGCGGAGGAGGACTATAAAGGAGGAGAGAGACGGCATGCACCGGGAACATCTATGGGGAACATCTAAGGGAACCCGTGCAGCCCCCGAGAAAGCCGACCGGCGGTGTGCCGCTCCCCTGCGGAAGTGGGGAATGTGGCCAGGGGGAACTGCCCTTCCACGGAGGTGGAAGGGATAGTAGCCAACCCGGGAAGAACCAGCAGCAAACCCGGGGAGGGCCGAGCAGACGAAAGAACAGCGCAGGGTCCTATGTTGCTCCTCCACGAAGAGGGGGAGCGACATAATGGTGCCGTGACTCGGATAGGAAACCTAGCTCGGATAGGAAACCTAGGACGGATAAAAAACTTAGGAGGGAAGAAACGGGAAGAACTAGGGAAAATATCGGAGAGAGAAACTAGCAAACAGCCTAGGGAAAATATTGGAGAGAGAGACTAGCAAACAGCCTAGGGAAAAGCCGGACGAAAAAGGAGCCGGAAGAAGCTATTGAAAGCCTAGGCATAGATTCGGATACGGACTACGGGGGGAAGCTGGGAGAAATCTCTAAGGTCGAAAGTGAAAGTGAACGCTAGAACAAACAGACTCGGACGCGGACTGTGGGGAGAGGCCAGGAGAAATGAGGGAAGAGTATTGTTGGAGGAAAGCTTGGGGAAACATACCGGGTAGAGAAAAATGTTAGGGAAATTGAAGCCGCGGGGGGCAGGCCAAGGCGGACACGAAAGCCACTTTGGGATTCTCAAGTTAGCCCGGGAATAGGGGGCGAAAAGTTGAAACTAGAAGCTGAAACGTGAGCCTGGTTGGGATCCGTCTGATTAGCCCGGGGAGCAAAGGACGGGAAGCCAAACCGTGGGGCGGAGACGTACGCTGGGTTGAATTCGCCAGGCTAGCCCGGGGAACTTAGATTGAATGCTAGTGGCGGACACGTAAGCTACGCTGTGTTACTCGCGGAAGCCGCCGCGTGCAGAGAGCACGGGGCGTGAATAGATAGGGAACGGGGCTGGCGCGAGGCTGTGGTTCAGACGCGAAAGGGTTAAGCGTGGAGACCGCGGAGCGCGCGAAGCCGAGCCGCGCAAAGCCGGGAAGCTGCGCAGATGAGAGAGGCGCGCGGGCTGAAGCGGCGCAGAGCCGGGAACCCGCCGGCGGGGCGAGGTGCCGGAAAGCCGCAGGGATAAGAGAAACAGAAGTTTGGAAGTGGAGTGAGAGAAATGGGAATGTTGGCAGACAGAAGTAAAATGGGAGAAATAGGAATGCCCGGAGATAGAGAAATAGAGAAATAGAAAGGCCTCCCTACAACACTGCAATGTGAGAGCTTGGATTCGGTCTGCCTGATTAAGTGAGGCGATGAGCACCTGGGCGGCTAGCAGCTTATGCGCCGCAGGTCACCGAAGACAGGCACGAATTAACATCAGTAAGGCTTCCCCACAATACAATTAGGAGGCTTGGATTCGGTCTGCCTGATTAGGGCGGTAAGCACCGACAGGCAGCTCGACCAGAGTATGAGCTGCAGGTCACCGAAGATAGGCACAAACCAACACTAATAAGTCTCCCCCACAATACGGCAATGAGAAGGCTTGGATTCGGTTTGCCTGATAGGTTTTGTAAACACCTGCAGGCAGTTCTAGCAGAGCAGAGCATGCGCTGCAGGGCACCGAACACAGGCACGCGTCAGCGCCTAAAAACCTCCTCACAACATGGCGAAGAGAGGACCCGGATTCGGTTTGCCTGATAGGACTTGTAAGAGCCTGTGGCAACTCTAGCAAGTAGAGCAGAGTGTGTGCCGCGGGACACCGAAGACAGGCGCGTATCAACGCTAAAAAATAAAAAGAAAGGGGGATCTGTGGGGAGCAATCCGGACTAGACTAAGTTACTCGAATTAGGACTTATTCTATGCATCTGCTCTCCCACAATATGGCGCTGGGAGAGAAGTAAACAGCTTCCGCACAGCTGCCTCCAGTTCAACCAATTAACTGTAGGACTTGCTCCTGATTGGAGAGCAGCGTACTCGGCGTGTGGGCAGCCGAGTTGGGATTGGCGGAGGAGGACTATAAAGGAGGAGAGAGACGGCATGCACCGGGAACATCTATGGGGAACATCTAAGGGAACCCGTGCAGCCCCCGAGAAAGCCGACCGGCGGTGTGCCGCTCCCCTGCGGAAGTGGGGAATGTGGCCAGGGGGAACTGCCCTTCCACGGAGGTGGAAGGGATAGTAGCCAACCCGGGAAGAACCAGCAGCAAACCCGGGGAGGGCCGAGCAGACGAAAGAACAGCGCAGGGTCCTGTGTTGCTCCTCCACGAAGAGGGGGAGCGACAGTAGTACACTCACATCATGCAAATGAAATGCAAAAAAGTATACAGTAGGAAGTCCATCCCACCAACCCTTCCCCATCTTCCCAATTCTTTTTATCCCCTGGGACCACCAAATTCATGAGATTCTCCTGTATCCTTCTAGATATATTTCATGCACATACAAGCAAAAACTGAACAAATATTCTCCCATTTTGTGTATAGGTGAAAGCATTCTATACACAGCTTCCTTGATTTTATTAAAAGATTTATTTATTTATTTGAAAGGCCGAGTTACAGAGAGGCAGAGTCAGAGAGAAAGAAAAGTCTTCCACCCTCTGGTTCACTCCCCAGATGGCTGCAACAGCCAGAGCTGTGCCAATCCAAAGCCAAGAGCAAGGAGCTTCCTCCAGCTCTCCTACGCAGGTGCAGGGGCCCAAGGACTTGGGCCATCTTCCACTGCTTTCCCAGGCCACAGCAGAGAGCTGGATTGGAAGTGGAGCAGCCAAGACTCAAACCGGTGCATATGGGATGCTGGCTCTGCAGGCAGCGGCTTGACTGCTACAGGACAGCGCTGGCCCCTGATTTTTTTTTTTTTTAAACCTAACAATACATCTAGGAAGTCTTACTGTATAAACACATAAAGCATTTTCTCCTGCTTTTTCTGGCTACATTGTATTCAATCTCCTGCCAGTGGGGCATATATTGATGACAATTATAAGCATTGCTGAATTGATTTATTTCTCACTTAAAATCCATCGATTCACTCCTCAAATGCCTACAACAGCAGGGAGAGGAGGGCGGAAGCTGGCAGCCAGGAACTCAACCCAGGTCTCCCACCTTGGGAGCAGAAACCCAGGTTGAAGAACAGTTGAGGAGGCTGGCGCCGTGGCTCAATAGGCTAATCCTCCACTTAGCGGCACCAGCACACCGGGTTCTAGTCCCAGTCAGGGCACCGGGTTCTGTCCTGGTTGCTCCTCTTCAGTCCAGCTCTCTGCTGTGGCCAGGGAGTGCAGTGGAGGATGGCCCAAGTGCTTGGGCCCTGCACCCCATGGGGGACCAGGAGAAGCACCTGGCTCCTGCCATCGGATCAGCACCAGCTGCTGCGGCCACTGGAGGGTGAACCAACGGCAAAAGGAAGACCTTTCTCTCTGTCTCTCTCTCTCACTGTCCACTCTTCCTGTCAAAAAAATAAAAAATAAAAATAAATTTATTTGAAAGGCAGAGTTACACAGAGAGGAGAGAGAGAGAGAGAGAGAGAGTCTTCCATCCGTTGGTACACTATCAAATTGGCTGTAACGGCCAGAGCTGCGCTGATCCGAAACCAGGAGCCAGGAGTTTCTTCCAGGTCTCCAATGTGGTGGCAGGGCCCAAACTCTTGGGCCATCTTCTGCTGCTTTCTCAGGCACATTAGCTGGGAGCTGGATTGGAAGTGGAGCTGCCAGGACTTGAACAGGTGCCCATATGGAATGCTGGCATCGCAGGCAGCGGCCTAACTCACTACACCACAATGCTGGCCCCCAAAATTTATGTTTTAAAAAAGGATTTATTTCTTTATTTGAAAGGCAGAGTGACAGAGACTGAGAGAGAGATTGAGAGAAAAAGATAGAAAGACTGATCTATCTTCCATCTGCTGGTTCACTCCCCAAACAGCCACACTGCTGAGGCTGGACCAGGCCAAAGCCAGGAGCCTGGAATTCCATCTGGGTCTCCCCTGTAGGTGGCAGCAGCCCAAGTACTTGAGCTGTCATCCGGTGCCTTCCCAGTCACATTAGCAGGAAGCTGGTACCAAAGTGGAGCAGCCAGGACTCCACACCAGTGCTCTGAAGTGGTGGCTTAACCTGCTGCCCAATGGGAAGCTGACTGCAAAAAAAATTTCTTACTGTTCTGTCATGTGGCCAATTTGGATCTACCAGATGAGATATTTTGTGGCACAGCTCATGTGGTGTTCTTTTGAGGTTTTATCTGATGCTGCCTTGTTGCCATTCTGGTTTTGGCTTATCCTATCTTTATGGGTCTTAGACTCAATCATCCCTAATATTTCTTTTCAATATTTGATGAGCCAGATTGTGTATCTGTGAGTGAATCTTTGAACCTCTCTATGAATTTGTGTTTGTTTTAAAGATTTATTTCTTTGAAAGGCAGAGTTACAGAGAGGCAGAGGCAGAGAGAGTTCGTTCTTCCACCCACTGGCTCATTCCCCAAATGGCCCACATGAGTGCAGGGGTCCAAGGCCTTGGGCCATCTTCTACTGCTTTCCCAGGCCACAGCAGAGAGCTGGATTGGAAGAGGAGCAGCAAAGACTCAAACCAGTGCCCATATGGGATGCTGGCACTGCAGGCAGCGGCTTTACCTGCTGTTCCATAGTGCTCCCCCAGTTTTTTTTTTTATGTAGCCTTGTATACAAACTTGTAATAGCTGTCTACACAGCATGATGAGTTTAAGTACATTTCCAACAGTACATTAGCTTGCTAGTATATTAATGTGACTGGCTAGCTTTAGGATCAGTAGTTATTTTATATTGTGTTGAAGCATCAGGTAATTCATGTTGTTTTATAAAAGATTTGTTTATTTGAAAGGCAGAGTTTACAGGGGATTGGGTGGGGGGGGAGACAGAGAGAGAGGTCTTCCATCCGCTGGCTCACTCCCCAAATGGCCACAACCGCTTGAGTTGGGCCAGACAAAAGCCAGGAGCCAGGAGCTTCTTCTGGGTCTCCCACGTGTGTGTTGGGGCCCAAGCACTTGGGCCATCCTCCACTGCTTTCACAGGAGCACTAGAAGGGAGCTGGATTGGAAGTGGAGCAGCTGGGTCTCAAACCATTGTCCATGTGGGACGCTGGCATTGAAGGCGGCGGCTTTACGAGCTATGCCACAGTGCATGACCTGGTTATTTTAAAGAGTATTTGAGGATTTTTTCAGAACCCTTTAAAATAGCATTTTAAAGAAGTTTATTGTTTATTAAAGATTTATGTATGCATGAATGCTTTTATTTGAAAGGCACAGTGAGAGAGACAGAGACGGCATGAGCCAAAGAATCTTCCATCTGCTGATTCATTCCTCAAAAGGCCAAAACAGCCTGGGCTGGTGTAGGCAAAAGCCAGGAGAAAGGGACTCCATCCAGGTCTTGCATGTGGGTGGCAGGGGCCCGAGTATTTGGGCCATAAGTTAATTTATTTTACAAAGCACACCAGCTATTAGATTATGTCTCTATGATTTGTTTTTAGTCGATATGCCCTAGAAAAGTCTAAAGTTTCATTATTTGAAAATCTGACTTCTGGTAAGGAATTGGATTCTATAAGAGCAACTGGACTACCTATGTCCTCTATCAAGCCTAGAACTGTCATTCTGTGTATTTACTAGCAGGCCTATCTACAAGTGATACTGCATCAAGATAACAGCACTGTAGTGTCCACAAGATCTGTTCTGGTCATGGATACTTTTAAAAAATTTATTTAACATTTTTCATTTTGAAAGGCAGAGAGAGATCTTCCATACACTAGTTCACTTCCCAGAAGGCCACAACAGCCAGGACTGGATCGGGCTGCAGCCAGGAGCCCAGATCTCCCTCTGGGTCTCCCATGTGAGTGGCAGGGACCAGAGGGCTTGAGCCTTCCAGGAGGAGGAAGCCGGCTGCCAAAAAGGAGCGGGGAAACGAAGCTACCGAAGCATTTCACCTGTTCATTCACTGCCATGGTGACTTTAAGTTTGGTTCTAGGAGGCTACGAGGTTATTTACCATAATAACATTATTCTAGTTTACTGATAGGGACCGACAAGACGCAGCTGTTGAGCAATTCAGTAACACAAATGATAAATGGTACAACTGGGGCTGTAACCCAGGCCTTCTGATTCCGAACCATAGATTTCCTCAAGTTGTCTCCCATCCCGTCCACAGATGTTCGCCCGGGCCCCGTCTTTCTCAGGATGAGTATTTTAAGTGAATGCAAAGTTAGCAAAGGGCAGCATCCGTCAGGCGCATGCGTTCCTTCCTTTTCCCACGGTAGGGAGAGCGCCTTGTCTTTTCCTTCCGCTTTGAACCTCTTTTGGCCCCGGCGAGTCGCCATCGCCCGTGCGGAGACGTTTGCAAGCCGAGGTGATGGCGACTGGAACGCCAGATCCGCAGGCGCGATTCGGTCAGTCCGTGAAGGGGCTTCTCACGGAAAAGGTGAACACTTGTGGCACTGACGTGATCGCGCTCACCAAGCAAGTGCTGAAGGGCTCGCGCAGCTCCGAGGTGAGCTGGGAGAGGACTCTCGGGGATGAGGGCTCCGCGGGGAGGGAGCCTTCCGCGGCGGGCGGAAGCGGTCGCGTTGCATCCTGGGAATTGTAGGCGCGCGGCGGGCCCGGTGTGTGGGCGCGTGTTGCATTCTGGGGCTCCTAGTCTCTGGTTAGGTTTCCAGGGTACCCGGTGCCTCGAAGGGGCCGGGAGTGGGGGGCGGGTAAGAGGGAGGAGGAGGGTGGGAGAAGAAACGATGAGATGGGAATCTGCTTTAAAACAGAGACACAGGACCGTGATGACTAGTGTTCCCGAAGTTCCTTATGTGGGGAGTTTGCTCTAACGAAGATCGGCACCCATCAGCCCCCCAGATCGGTTTTGTCCTTCGCCTCCAGGTTTCATCCACACTTTGGTGCATCGTCTGACTGTGGGCTCCTTCTTTCCTGATTTGTCTTTCTGGCTGCAAGCTTGGTTTTCTGTCCCTTAGATGAACGTCCTCCGTTGCCATGTTTCCTCTCTCTCTGCATCCTGTTTCCGTAATGAAGTAGTTGGATGGTGTTTCTCACCAGAAAGTTTAGAACAGGTGCATTCTGCCTCTCTCAAAAACAAAACCAGCTGTGAACTAGGTGGTCACGCAAGAGAAATGGATATATACATGAACTTATTCTAACCACCGTTATTCACGACTGCAACAAACTGCAAACAACCCAAAGCCCCTGGACAGGTGGAGAGATGAACTAGGTACAGTGACCTGGCCATTCCACCCATATGCATTTACTGAAAAAGAAATGAAAACACATATACACTATTGTGTTAGCTTACAAGATAGTCTGTTGGTTCACTTCTCAGATGGTTGGAACGGCCAAGGCTGGGCCAGGCCAGAGCCAGGAGCTTCTTCTGGGCCTCCCACATGGGTGGCAGGGACCCAACCATTTGGGCCATTTTCCGCTGCTTTCCCAGGCCATGAACAGGGAGCTGGATCAGCAGTGGAGCAGCCGCTGCTGGCGCCGTAGTGCAGTAGGTTAATCCTCCGCCTGCCGCACCAGCATCTTTTTTTTTTTTTTTTTTTTTTGACAGGTGGAGTTATAGTGAGAGAGAGAGACAAAGAGAAAGGTCTTCCTTCCGTTGGTTCACTCCCCAAATGGCTGCTATGGCCGGCGCTGCGCCAATCCGAAGCCAGGAGCCAGGTGCTTCCTCCCGGTCTCCCATGCAGGTGCAGGGGCCCAAGCACCTGGGCCATCCTCCACTGCCTTCCCTGGCCACAGCAGAGAGCTGGACTGGAAGAGGAGCAACAGGGACTAGAACCCGGGGTGCCGGTGCCGCAGGCGGAAGATTAGCCTAGTGAGCCGCGGCGCTGGCCCAAGGTGCTTTTCTTAACATAAAGGATAAAGGATGTGGAGGGGAATTAGCTAGAAAGAAAGGGTGGAGTTGGGATTCAACCCCAGGTAGACTGGTGTGAGGCTTCCGTCTTGGATCCTGCCTCTCGTCAGTGCTGACTGGATTGAGCAGTCGCAAAGCTGCTGTCCCTCATTAAGTGCACTTCTTCCCGTTCTCCAGCCTCGTCTATTTTTCACACGAGCTTCGTCTACAGGCGACGTAGATGGGTGTGCAGGAAACCGTGTGGATTGAAATCAGCTGGGCTTTCTGGGATGGAGTTAGCGAATCATCTCTCCATCCTCTGAGCTTTGTGTTTTCACTTGTCTCCTGCATGACCTCAGGCGCTGCCTGGCCTGTGGCTGCAGTTAGCCGCGTGCTTCTGCCGTTCCTGTATAGACGCTGGGCTACTGGAGGGCCCTGCTGACTCGCAGACCCTTCCGGCCCACGGAGCACTGCTGCTGCTGCTGTGTCTCCTCCTCGCTACTTCGTTTGGTTGACTGACAGCTTCCATGTGTAACACACCCAGTCCACAGCTCTCATTTAACAAATATTTATCACGTGTGTGCCATGTGCTAAGAACTCTTGTTAAGTACAAGGGATGAACAAAACGAACTCCCTGTACTTAGGAAGCTTACACTGTCGGCAAGAGACAGACAGTACACAAATGGTGGTCAGGGCTGGGAAAAAAAATAAACTTGGGAACAGAGAGTGACGGAAGGGTCTCCTTTAAACGGGGTGGTGAGGGAAGGGCCATCTGGGGAGACGCCAGCGAACAGGCGGTTGAGTGCAGTGTGGGAGCGAGCCCTGTGGGTCTCTGGAGACCGAGTCCAGGCAGAAGAAATGGCAGGTGCGCAGGCCTTGGAATGGGAGTGTGTTGGGTGCACAAGGCGAGGCGTAGCAGCATCCCTATAGACCGTGAGTGTGGTGCTTTCTGGCACGCGTGCACTTCTGCACCTCCGTGTGAGATGTCTGTTTAGTGAGGGTTCGTCATGTTTCTGCTAAACCTGTGTATGGCACCTGTGCTTTCTGTAACTACATAGCTTAATGAAATAATATGGGAAATGAAGAAATAGGTGTGTGTGTGTGTGTGTCTAAGAGAGAGAGAGAGAGAGAGATGCTATTGCAATAAAAACTAAGATGAAAATCAAAACACTTCTCAAAGATGAATAAGACAAAATAAAACTGAGTTAATTGTGAGCAAGAGCGTGGTAAAAGCCCGGCAGAAAAATCTGTAGAAACCTAAAAAGACCTTCTGCTCAGAGTGTCTTGTCGGTGTAGTATAGAAGTTTTATTGGGAAGGAGGTGAAGCTGGAAATCGTGGTTGACTTGTGAAGCGCTGGGTTGGGTAGGGAGATGATGCATAGTGCCAGCCGCTGCACCTGCGATCCAGGCGCAGGCGTCGGCCCCACCTTCCGGGCCGTCGCGAGTCCCGTCAGCTCCCTGAAGGCCGCTTGGTGCCTGTGCTGCCGCACTGCTGCTGCTGCTGCGTGTCCGGCCCCCTCATTGCATGCCTGGGGCACGCAGTGTCCTCTCTGCCCGTCTCCACTGTGACCTTGCCACTTGTAAAATTTCAGGTTAGATGAGTTCTTAACCCTAACCTTTTCAGTGCCAGGTTAAGGTCGCTTCTTTTAGGGAGCTCCCCCTGGCGTGGGTTAGACCCTTGCCTTCCCGCACCCTCGCAGTGTGCTCTGTGCCAGCGCTTCCCACGAGGTGTCAGTGCCCGTGCCTTCTTAGTAGCCTCTCCAGGTAGTGGACCGCACGATTGCTGCTAGCAAGAGGACTGGCGTATTAGAGGCATTCTGTAAACGCTGGCTGAGCGACTGAGGGAGGGAAGGAAGTTCTGCTAGCGCCCTTTCTTTCTGCCCTCACTTGGTCGTCACCCCTCACCTACGAGTTTGAAGTTCGCCACTTGAAAGTGGCCGCAGCAGGGAGCAGCCCTTTCATACATCCTGCTGCCGGGGGTGTGAAGTGACCGGCCCAGGAATGGGGAATTTGCCAGGATGTATGTAGCAAAACTTGAACTCAGGGGCTGGCATTGTGGTGTAGCGGGTAAAGCCACTGTCTGCAGTGCTTGCATCCCATATAGGCGCTGGTTCGAGTCCTGGCTGCTCCATTTCCAATCCAGCTCTCTGCTATGGCCTGGGAAAGCAGTAGAACATGGCCCAAGTCCTTGGGCCCCTGCACCCATGTGGAAGACAGAAGAAGCTCCTGGCTCCTGGCTTTAGATCAGTGCAGCTCCGGCCGTTGTGGCCATCTGGGGAGTGAACCAGCGGATGGAAGACCTCTCTTTCTCCCTGTCTACCTCTGCCTCTCTGTAACTCTGCCTTTCAAATAAATAAATAAATCTTAAAAACAAAACAAAACAAAAAACAAATTGAACTCCGGCAGCCACAGGCAGGATTCTGAGTCAGTCCCAAAGATAACGCTGGCAAAGGGACGGGAAGACAGGTGTGAGGCTTTGTTGTAGCACTGATTATAGCGGTGAAGAACTGGAAACAACCCCGAGGTGCTCCTGCAGAAGACGGTTGAATTATCCCATGGTGCATCTGCACGGCGTGGGTGTGCAGTGGTGACAGAGTCAGGAGGAGATTCAGTGTGTGTGGCTGTAGATGGAAGGCGGGGATCCATTGTGACGGGAAAGCAGCAAGGGGTGGAAGAGCGTGTGTAGTAGGTTATTACCCTTGCTGCGACAAGGGGTAGGGAGAACGAATCCAGGCCCTCCACGCCTGGGAGTTCTGCATCCTTGGATTCATCCACAGGGATGGAAAGTGTAGCTGGGACTACAATGGTTGCATCTGCACTGAACATGTGCAGACTTTTTCACTTGTCGTTAGCAGCATAACAACTGTTTACATAGTATTTACACTGTTAGGTATTATAAGTCAGCAAAGTTTTTTTTTTTTTTTTCAGAGTTAAGAAAGACATAGGGAGAAACATGTCTATATCTATATCTATGTCTATGTCTATGTCTATGTCTACTGCTACACTACAGTGCTGGCCCAGCAAAGATGTTTTGAAGTTTAGGGGAAGGTGTACATTGGCTATATGTAAATACTGTGTCATTTTATAGAAAGGGTTTTTTTTTAATATTTTATTTGAAAGGTGGAGTTACGGGGGGTTAGGAGGAGACAGAGACAGAGACACAGAGAGAGAAATCTTCCATCTGCTGGTTCACTCTCCAAATGGCTGCAACGACCAGGGCTAGGCCAATCCGAAGCCAGGAGCCAGGAGCTTCTTCTGGGTCTCCCATGTGAGTGCAGGGGCCCAAACACTTGGGCCATCCCCTGCTGTTTTCCCAGTCCAATAGCAAGGAGCTGCACTGGAAGTGGAGCAGGCAGGACTTGAATAGGTGCCATATGGGATGCCAGTGCTGCAGATGGTAGCTTAACCCACTATGCCACAGTGCCACTGCCTATATAAAGATCTTAAGCATCCATGAATTTTGATGTTCTTGAAGGGTCCTGGAGCCTGTCCTCCAAGGGTAGTAAGGGACAACTGTACTGTGTGTCCATTTAAAAAGAGGCAATGGAAAGAGAAACCAAAAGCTTATAAAAGAGCTTGGCATGGGGGAGAGAGACCTGAGAGGGGAAGGGATAGGATGGAAAGTCTTATTTTATTATTTCGACTTTAAGATTTTTTATGTTATTTATTTGAGAGGTAGAGTTATAGATAGAGGGGGAAACAGAAAAAGGTCTTCCATCCACTGGTTCACTGCCCAGATGGCCGCAATGGCTGGAGCTGAGCTGATCCGAAGCCAGGAGCCAGGAGTTTCTTCCAGGTCTCCCCATGTGGGTGCCAGGGCCCAAACTCTTGGGCCATCTTCTACTGCTTTCCCAGACCATAGCAGAGAGCTGGATCAGAAGAGGAGTGGATGGGACACAAACCAGCACCCATATGGGATGCTGGTGCTGCAGGTAGAGACTTAGCCCAATATAGCACAGTGCTGGCCCCTGTTTTGACTTTAGAAACACATAAAGGCTTACTACTTTTTTTTTTTTCTTTGACAGGCAGAGTGGACAGTGAGAGAGAGAGACAGAGAGAAAGGTCTTCCTTTGCCATTGGTTCACCCTCCAATGGCCACCAGGGCTGGCGTGCTGCGGCCGGCACACTGTGCTGATCCGAAGGCAGGAGCCAGGTGCTTCTCCTGGTCTCCCATGCGGGTGCAGGGCCCAAGCACTTGGGCCATCCTCCACTGCCTTCCCGGGCCACAGCAGAGAGCTGGCCTGGAAGAGGGGCCACCGGAAAAGAATCCGGTGCCCCGACCGGGACTAGAACCCGGTGTGCCGGCACCGCTAGGTGGAGGATTAGCCTATTGAGCCGCGGCGCCGGCCAAGGCTTACTACTCTTAAAACTTAAGGGGGGGCCCAGCGCTGTGGTTCACTTGGTTAATCCTCTGCCTGTGGCGCCGGCATCCCATATGGCCGCCGGGTTCTTGTCCCGGTTGCTCCTCTTCCAGTCCAGCTCTCTGCTGTGGCCCAGGAGGGCAGTGGAGGATGGCCCAGGTGCTTGGGCCCCTGAACCTGCATGGGAGACCAGGAAGAAGCACCTGGCTCCTGGCTTCGGAGCGGCGCAGAGCCGGCCATAGTGGCCATTTGGGGAGTGAACCAATGGAAGGAAGACCTTTCCCTTTGTCTCTTTCTGTCACTGTCTACCTTCATATTAAAAAAAAAATCTATTAAAAAAAACTTAAGGGGGGCTGGTGCTGTGGCATAGTGGGTAAATCTGCCACCTGCAGTGCCAGTATCCCATAGGGGCACTGGTTCGAGTGGGAGACCCGGAGGAAGTCCTGGCTTTGGATCAGCGCAGCTCCGGCCATTGAAGCCAATTGGGGAGTGAACCAGCAGATGGAAAACCTCTCTTTCTCTCTCTCTCTGTCTCTCCTCTCTCTATGTAACTGCCTTTCAAATAAATAAATAAATAAATATTAAAAAAAAACTTAAGAAAGCCGGCGCCACGGCTCAATAGGCTAATCCTCCACTTTGCGGCGCTGGCACACCAAGTTCTAGTCCCGGTTGGGGTGCCGGATTCTGTCTGGTTGCCCCTCTTCCAGGCCAGCTCTCTGCTGTGGCCAGGGAGTGCAGTGGAGGATGGCCCAAGTGCTTGGGCCCTGCACCCCATGGGAGACCAGGATAAGTACCTGGCTCCTGCCATCGGATCAGCGCAGAAAAATAAGTAAAATTTGCAATGCAGAAAGAATGTGGGAAGTGCAGTAGTGATGTTTCTGGTCCTTTTTCCACCAGCATCCCCTGACCTCAGGTAACAGGAGAAGATCAGTGTGGGGCACACGTAACCATATTTCCCTTTGCATGGCCGGTTTTAGCTGTGCCAGGAGCAGGTGCAGCATGGGGCCAGCATCTCTCATGCTCTCTGATTGCTCTCAGTGCCCACATGGCAACCTCTGCCTGGACCATAGGCACCCAACTGGATTTGAGGTCAGCTTTTACCTCTTGGTTTCAGGGGTTTTTAAATTTTTATTTATTTATTCTCATTTTATTTTATTTATTTACTTTTTGGGGTCTTTTTTTTTCTTTTTCATTTCATTTCTAAACAGCTACTTTATCCTTTTCAGCCCTGCCCGGCTCCTGCCTCCCCCCCCCCCCCCCAAGCCCAAATCTGCCCTCTAAGCATCAGCAGTAGGGGCCTGGGCCAGCTCTGCCGGGCGACCTTGCTGTGCGTCGCCCTCTCGGCACTCAGGGGGCGGGTCGCACAGAGCTCCGCGGCCAGCAAGCCCCGGCTTGCTCCGGTGGTGACCTCTGCCCGTCCACCACTGCCTGAAGGCCAGGGAAATGAAGTTTGCAGTGTGAACAAATGGAACATTGCCCTCCGTTACAGTTGGAGGGTTTGTGGTTGTACGGGGGAAGGAGACGGGGTGGAGACGGGGTCGTGGTGTGACCGCTGCAGAGGGAAGTTTGGGGATTTTGCTGATTACCGTTTTATTTTTGCCTTCCAGCTGCTAGGTCAGGCAGCTCGCAACATGGTACTGCAGGAAGACGCCATCTTGCACTCGGAAGACGTAAGGCAGCGTTTCTTCCCGTGACTTGGATTTCACATGCATGGTTGGTGTGGCTGCAGCAAAGTGGAATGTTCCATTTCTCTCTTTCCCTCCCTACAGAGTTTAAGGAAAATGGCAATCATCACCACGCATCTGCAGTACCAGTGAGTGTGCTGGGAGGGGAGGGGCTGCGGGCTGGGAGCTCCCGTGGTGGGGGAGACGCCTGAGGCTGCAGGGCCCGCGGGGTGGGAGGTGAGAGCGGAGCAGTGGCCGCCTTTTATGAGCTTCCCTGTGTGCCTGTGAGACTTGCTCAGAGGAGCTCCTGACCCTCATGCGGGCAGGGCCCATGCTGTGCTCCGTGCTTGCACCCAGGCGCTGGTCATCTGTGCGCCCAAGGCCTCTCCTGGGGGCTCTGCTCTGCAGTAGGGCGTCCAGCGTCACTCTGACGTCTGTCCTGCATTTCCCCAAGTGGAACAGCACTGGCTGCACAGAAGTCATCCTGGAGACTTTCTCACTATAATTTTGGATAAAATGACAACTTACTTTGCTCTTGCTTTGATTCTGTTTCCCATTTTGTGTAGTTGAGATCATCCTTACGTACCCATTGGGAACACATGGTTGGGATTTAGCTCTTGCTATTTAAATAGCTGGTGTCTGTCATGTTCATTCTTCAGGTGTGTCTCGAACAAGCATGTGACTTGACTCCATCTCCCCAGACTAAATCTGAGCCGGGCATGTAGTTTTCAGGCCACGTCCTTCCTTCTAGGGAGTGTTTTTGCCTCTTTAGAGTCAGAACCCCTCTGCAGCATCACTGTGTTCCGACAGGAATCCTGTTCAGTAGCACAGTCTCACGCTAGGATGAACAGGAATGTGGCATGTGACAGAAGTTGGAAATTTGTCCTGCCTGTTTATGTCTGGCTGTTAATAACTTCAACCAGCTCACCGAGATTTCCTATGTTCATTTTTCCCTCTCCTTTTCTGATTTAGGCAAGAAGCTATTCAGAAGAAGTAAGTAACCCCAAAGGGAGGAGTAAGTAAGCTGCAAGGTCCGTGGGAAGAGGAGCTGAGGCAGGCCAGGGCACTGCTGTGCTCAGTCGCTGCGGGACCCTCGTTGACATATGCCCTTGAATTGGCATGTGCCTGGCCATAGCTCACTGGGGATTTAAGGAATGAAGTGTCTTTCAAAGGCGTGCAGGTCACCCCATTCACTCTGTAAAGGGCTTCTGGAAGCTGGAGTGTAGAGGCCAGGCTTCAGGAACAGAAAACGTTTACATCACTGAAGTCATTCAGTAGAATAAATGTGCAAGTCATTAAACAGCACTGGTTTGTGGGTGGATTAAATTTGTCCCTTGCAATATTGTCGACATCTAAATGCCTTTGCAAACCTTACTGGTAGTCTTTAAACACTTGTAGAACCCAAGTGGACCAGTAAACCATTTAGCTTAGCGGCAACAGTACACACACATTAAAGTACGAATGGCACAAAGGGACATCCTCATTGTACCTCCAGGTAAACCCTGTCCTCTGTCTAATTTCCAGTGTTGAGCAGTCATCAGATCTGCAGGACCAGCTGAATCATCTGTTAAAGTAGAAGGGAACAGAGGAGGGTGCCTTGCCTGGCGCGAGGCAGAGATACCGTATGCAGCCACGGTGCCGTGGGGCTGAGTTTCCATTTTCTTCTTCAGAAGTCTGAGAACTGTGCCGTCATACTGTTTCTCCTGAAAAGAAGCAAAGTGGTCGATAGCGGAATCAGACTAACCCATGCCCCTACTCAGTCTTTAAGTTGTTCTGTTTAGTTCAATATTAAAGCAAAATGAAAAGATGTCTTCATTTTTCCCGTAGAACTTTCAATACGTCAGGAGCCCCATTGTCTAAATGAACCCTTAAGCAAGTACTGAGTCCTGGTTTAAATTCAGAAATATAGCTTCTATTGTGAACATATGAGAATGATTAATATTTTAAAAACATTTTTCTTTGAACCATTCACTCGTAAAATAATTCCATGGTCAACGAGCATCTAAAATGATACCCATTGAAGTGAAATGGACACTATGAGAAACAAAGACATGATCAGCCCTTGTCTAGACTGTTGAGGAACAACTTACTATTTTATTCCTTTTAGTATTTTTGTTGTTGTTGTTGTTGTTGCTCTGTTTGTTCTACATAAGACCACTGGTTGAACTCTGTAATCAATGCACAATCATTCTTAGGCATTTAAACTTAACAGAAAAGTGATCTCTGTTAAACATAGGAGTGGGAATAAGAGAGGGAGGAGATATATAGGTTGGCACATGCTCACTCGGACTTACCTCCAATGGTGGAACTAGAAATGTGCCAGGGGATTTCAACTCAATCTTACCAAGGAGGCAGGTACCAATGCCAGCGCACTTGGTAAAGTGATAAGTATAAATACACAACCGATCAAAAAGATAGGGTATGTGTCAATGAGATTTCACAGATAAGACCAGTGTAAGCAAATAATGAAGGATAGAATTAAAAGGGAGAGAATGATCCTGTGGGGGTAACAGGACACACAGCAGACTCATAGAATGGCAAACACCCAAAACAGCACTCCTGCCTCAGAATCAACCCTTGGGACATTCAGATCTGGCTGAAAGGTCCATGAGAGTCTCACAGGCATAAAAAGTCATGACACGGTAGCAAAAAACAATCTAAATGAAAGATCCTGGTGAACAAGACCCCAGCAGAAGGAACAGGCCATCAAGGAGAGAGGCACCTTTCTCTGAAGGGAGGAAGGAACCTCCACTGTGATATGGCCTTGACTAAACAAGTTCAGAGTCGGTGAACTCAAGGGGCTTCCATAGTCTAGACAGCTCATAGCAAGAGTCTCGGGTGATGGCTGACATCATAAATAAGAGTGCCAATTGTTAAATCAACAACGGGAGTCACTGAGTACAGGCTCCCCACGTAGGATCTCTGTCCTTAATGTGTTCTACTATGAAACTTAAAAACAACACTACTAGTCGAACAATACCCTATACCTTGTGCGGTTGTGTGAGGGTAGCCTGTTGAAATCCTTGCTTAGTATATACTAAGTTGATCTTCAGTATATGAAGGTAATTGAAAATGAAACTCGATGAAGGGCGGGATGGGAGAGGGAGTGGGAGAGGGGAGGGCCACGGAAGGGAGGGAGGTTAGGGGGGAGCCACAACAATACAAAAGTTGCACTTTGTAAATTCACATTTATTAAATAAAAAAAATAACTATATAACAAAAAAAAGAAACAGAAAAAAAAAGAACTTAATACTTTACCCTTTTAGTATTTTTTATGTTCTACTTAAAACTATTGGTTGAACTCTGTAATTAATACACAATTACTCTTAGGTGTTTAATTAATGCTATAACTAGTACTCAAATAGTATTTTACACTTTGTGTTTCTGTGTGTGTGCAAACTGTTAAAATCTTTACTTAATATATGCTAAATTGATCTTCTGTATATAAAGATAATTGAAAATCTTGATGTGAATGGAAGGCGAGAGGGGGTGGGAGAGGGGAGTGTTGTGGGTGGAAGGGAAGTTATGGGGGAGGAGCTATTATCCATAAGCTGTACTTTGGAAATTTATGTTCATTAAATAAAATAAAATATAAAAAAATAATTCCATGGTCACTGGTAATACATGTTTTCTAGTAACTCAAAGGAGGTAAATTATTGGTTGAAGTAACTTCTATACTAAAATTAGGCAAATAGTATCCTATCTGGCCAGCTGCAGCCTCTTGCCTTGACCTGCATTCCTAGGGTGTCTTTGTTGTTCTGGCCTTTGATTAAGTGACCCTGGGTTCATTTTGTAATTTTGCTAATCACCAGCAAGTTCACTTATGTGACGTTATTGCCAAACACGAAAGTAGTTGAATTACTGTGTTATGGCACGGGGCCGTGCCATGATGAAAACCTTGATGTTTGGGGGCTCATCTTGTTAAGTGACATTACTACTAGTCTGTTATCAAGCCTGACTATCTTTACTGTGTTTGAATTTGAAATCGGACTCTGTCTTGTTATAGTTCAGTTCTTCATTTACTAAGGGTTGGAGAGAAAGCTAACATAAGAAAGTAGTGTTTCCAGGCCGGCGCCGTGGCTCAACAGGCTAATCCTCTGCCTTGCGGCGCCGGCACACAGGGTTCTAGTCCCGGTCAGGGCGCCGGATTCTGTCCCGGTTGCCCCTCTTCCAGGCCAGCTCTCTGCTGTGGCCAGGGAGTGCAGTGGAGGATGGCCCAAGTGCTTTGGGCCCTGCACCCGCATGGGAGACCAGGATAAGCACCTGGCTCCTGCCTTTGGATCAGCGCAGTGCGCCGGCCACGGCAGCCATTGGAGGGTGAACCAACGGCAAAAGGAAGACCTTTCTCTCTGTCTCTCTCTCTCTCACTGTCCACTCTGCCTGTCAAAATAAATATTTAAATAAAAAATAGAAAGTAGTGTTTCCACTGAAAGCAAGCAAGCAAATGAAAGTCCAGTGTCATTCAAACTGTGTATCATCAATTACCACATATTGGATTAACATTTATCTCTCATTGTACATATGCACATTCACTCAAGATGAAAAAATTAGGTGTTAAGGATGTGAAAGGCATTTACTTATGCATGTATTCTGTAAACATTTTTTTAAAAGATTTATTTATTTGAGAGGTAGAGTTACAGACAGAGAGAGGGAAAGACAGAAAGAGAGGTCTTCTTCACTCTCCAAATGGACGCAAAAGCTGGAGCTGGGGTGATCCAAAGCCAGGAGCCAGGAGCCAGGAGCTTCTTCCAGGTTTCCCATATGGGCACAGGGCCCAAGCACTTGGGCCATCTTCCGCTGCTTTCCAGGACATTAGCAGGGAGCTGCATCAGAAGTGGAGCAGCCAGAACTTGAACCAGCGCCCATGTGGGATGCTGGTGCCACAGGCAGAGAATTAACCTTCTATGTCACATTGCTGGCCCTTCTAAACATTTTAAAATAATAGTATTATTAAATTAAGTGTACTCAGTATACCTGTTTAAAGAAAGGCTACTGATTTAGGAAACAAAATAGTCCAATCGTTATAAGGAGCAAAGAAGTACTTAAGGTTAAAAAGAAAAAGATTAAAATGGAGGTGGGGACTGTGGCGTAGCAGGTTAAGGCACTGCTTGAGGTGCCAGCACCACATATCAGATCAGGTCCACCTGGTGTGCTTTGGGGCAGCAGATAGTGACTCAGGTACTTGGGGTCCTGCTACCTACACAGGAGACCTGGTTGGAGCTCCTGGCTCCTGGCTTCATACTGGCCCAGTCCCAGCTGTTGCAGGCATTTGGGCAGTGATCCAGCAGATGGAAGATTTCTCTCTGTTCTCTCTCTCTCTCTCTCTCTCTCTCTCTCTCTCACTCACCATGCCTTTCAAATAGGTAAGCCTGTTATTTAACTTTTTAAACAGTTAAAATGAAGGTGTATTCTAAGTTTCCTTCATGATGGAGCAAATATTTAAAAAAGTAGTGATTGCTTATGTTGCACACAATATATTTCACACTCAAAATTTTAATAAGAAATAAAATTTACACTAAATAATGGAAACCTGGTAGTACTGAATTTAATCACCGGAAAGAACATAATGCTAAGGTACATGACAGAAAAGAGCCAGAAATATGAGAACAGGAGGAAATGTATACACAATTCGTTTATTTTTAAAATAGAAATAAATAATGCATAGAGTGAAGTGATCAAAAACATGGAGATAAAAATACTTCACTAAGTAATAACTAGGCTGTAGAGAATATGCTGGAGGATAGTCTTTTAAAATGATGAAAGTTCAAATTCCATGCAAAAAAATTTATATTCAGATACCAAGGTGATGCTATACAAATAAGATCGTGCTGTAAAAATATTAGGGAGGCAGGTGTTTGGATTAGTGGTCATAATAGCAGTTAAGATACAAGTTAAGATGACCATGTCCCGGGGCTAGCACTGTGGCGTAACAGATAAAGCCACCACCTGCAGTGCCAGCATCCCATATGGGTGCTGGTTTGAGACCTGGCTGCTCCACATCTGATCCAGCTCTCTGCTATGGCCTAGGAAAGCAGTAGAACATGGCCCCTGCACCCACATGGGTGACCTGGAGGAAGCTCCTGGCTCCTGGCTTTGGGTTGGCACAGCTCCAGCCGTTGCAGCCATTTGGGGAGTGAAGCAGCGGATGGAAGACCTCTCTCTCTGCCTTCCCTCTCTCTGTAACTCTGACTTTCAAATAAATAAATAAATAAATCTTAAAAAATTTATTTCAGTTTGATGCTAAAAATTTGACTAATATAAAAATATCTAGCTTTTTATAAAGATACAGTATTGCAAAACTGACAGTTAAAAGAGACTACATTCAGATTGATCAGGAGAGAGAACCCATCAACTGTCAAAGAATAACCAATTAACATGGCATTCGCTTGTAGTCATGTTCCTGAGACTTTCCCAATGTGTAAAGAATAAATTGTTTCCATCTACTCTCAAAATATAGAAAGTGATAGTAAGACACCAATCTGGTGAAATAAATGTAATTTTCACTTTGGTTTTTTAGATTTATTTTATTTATTTGAAAGAGTTACAGAGAGAGGTCTCTCATCCCCTGGTTTCACGCCCCAAATGGCTGCAATGGTCAGGGTTGGGCCAGGCCGAAGCCAGGAGCCAGGAGCTTCCTCCAGGTCTCCCATGTGGATACCGGGGCCCAAGGACTTGGGCCGTCTTCTACTGCTTTCCCAGGCACATTAGGAGGGAGCTGGAACAGAAATGGAGTAGCCGGAACTTAAACCAGTGCCAGCAGCCTCACTTGCTAGTCAACAGTCAGGGACCAAGAGCATGTTTTAAAACCAAGAACCAAAGTAACATTTAGTGAAGATGAAAGAGTCATAGAACCCCAGAATATTAAAAGCTGAATGGGGCCTTAAAAGTTAGAATTCTGGCACAGTGTTCTGCAGGTGAAAGAACATGGAAAAATTGATGAAACTAAGGGCCCTGACTCTTTGTTACCAGTTCCCCTGTTCCTTTCCTAATAAATAGAAACAAGGGTACCACCTGCCATTTCTAGTTTTTAACATCATACTAAATTTTAAAGTTACTGATTCTCAGTTTATTTGAAAGACACACCCTGGTTCATGCTCCTAAATGGCCGCAGAGCCAGGCCTGGGCCAGGATTTGGGAACGCAGTCCAGGTGTTCCATGGACCCAAGTGCCTGAGCCATCATCCTCTGCCTCCGAGGTTGTGCATCGGCAGGAACCTGGAGCAGAAGCAGAAGAACCAGGACTTGCACGCAGCTCTCCAGTATGGTGTGAAGGCTCCCACGCGGAGACGACTGCTGAGCCAAGCGGCAACTCCCAATAAACTAAGAGAAGGAAAAGAGCTCGAAAGCCACTGAATCAGAATCATTTCACTCTGCTACTGCGTGTGCGGAAGGTAGCGCCCACCTGGTCAGCTCGCTTCTGCCCGAATGCTTCCAGTGTTTGAGGAATCCGTTCCTTGGCACGTTGGCCATTCTGGAAAGCTCCAATTCTTGAAAGATGGTTCTGTGTTCTGAACCAAAGTCTACCTCTCTGGACTACCCTGCAGTTGTCAGACCCATAGCTTCAAAGATGGAACTCGTGGCGGTATGCACGAGACCACACACGTAGGTAAGGGAAGAAAATCCGAGCCCATCTGTGTATGCTTGTTTTTCATGCTCAATAATTTGCTTCCCCCGGGGCCTGGTGCTGTGACGCACTGATTACTGTGCTGCTTATATCCCGTATCAGAGTGCTGGTTTGGGTCCCCGATGCTCCGCTTCTGACCAGCTTCCTGCTAAGGCATCTGGGAAGGGGGCAAAAGACGGCCTAAGTAATTGCCACCCACATAGGAGACAGAGGTGGAGGTCCTGGCTCCTGGCTTCAGCCTTACCCAGCCTGGCTGTGCTGGTCATCTGGGGAGTAAACCAGTGGGTGGAAGCTCTCGGACTCCCCTCCCTCGCCCCCCCCCCAACATCACTCTACCTTTAAAGTAAATGAATAAATATTTGTAAAAATTAGCGTTTCCTACTATGTAACATATGGTTCATAGGAGGGCCCGAGTCTGTGTAGTATACAGATGTATAGCATGCCTGTCGTTTAGGAGGAATAATAGTAAAGAATAAAACCTGTGGCTGAAGCACCAATCAGAGAGAATGATGGTCGCAGTCTGTTCCAAAATCAGCCCTGCACGCCAGACACGAGGGGAAACCGGGAGTGACTCAGTGTAGTTGATAGCTGTTTGCATTTTCGCAGTTTATCTGTGTGTGGTTAAGTGTTTTTGAGGATTATCAAATGAGTCTGCGAATAAACCACAGACTGAAGATAACTTAATAAGCAAGCACAAGTGAAAGAGGACAGAGCCGTTCCCCTAACCTCCTGCGTATCCGGCCCTTCAAGAGGAAAACAAGCCAGGGCAGCCGCTTGGCCTGGCGGTTGAGACGCCAGCCGGGGTGCCAGCGTCTCACGTCAGAGTGCCCACGCTCGAGTCTGGCGGCACTCCTGACTTCAGCCCAGCCATTCAGACTGGGGAAAGCGAGCTTACGTAGCTTGACGAAGAGAGCACACCTGACAAGCTGGTGGGCATCTCAGCAGAAGACAGAGAACTGAGCTGAGAGAAACACAACTGAGAGACCAGGTGGGCTCCCAGGAGAGACTGAGCACTGAGTCGAAATGCACCTGCTAGCCAGGCTGGCGTCTCAGGAAAGGGTTGGGGGCTCGGTCTGTATTCAGACTGGGGCTCATAAGGGAATGGGGTCCAGTTCATTTCTCCTTCTCCCCTTCCTCTTTTAGACAGAAGGCTTGCTGCGTGTGCCACAGATACAGTTCCTCCCAAGGTTTTAGTCCCAGTGTTATCAGACTGGGAAGGCCACCCGGTGCTGGGCAGAGGAGATCTCTCCCTGGGGAAAGGCAGGGCCCATCTACAAAGCTATCAGCGTGTGGACAGGACTGCTTCCCTCAGGCCCCTCACATACACAGGCTAACGTCTAACTTTCCCACCCGACAGACTGACCAGGCATTACCAGAGGTGCAAACGGATGTAGCCAAGTGGCTTACCGAAACATAACCCAAACAACAGCTGCGTGCTGTAGGAGTCCTTATCTGGAACATTCTGGAGCGACCGGGGGCGGGAAGAGGGAGTTGATTCCAGAGGGGCGGGAGAACCATTTTAGTCTAGATTGTAGTGATGACGTCTGTGTTTGTCAGAATTCACAGAACTGTATGTTAAAGATGAAGCTTACTGGACGTAAATTAAATCTCAATAAATCTGGCTTTAAACAACAGATTGAGAAAAGGTGATTTCATTCCGCAAATACGTGGGTGTTCTTAAGGTCCCAATACACGATTTAGTAGTGGAGCTATGACGGCGGATGCTGATGGCTATGATGTCGTCCCTGGGCTGGACGGGCCAAAGGCACGCGGACCCCGGGCCCAGCAGGTGCGCGGCGCCTGGAGGTCCGCAGGTCGGAAGCCTAGGGCGTGGGACGCCTGCGCGGAATTCAGGCTGGCCTGCCTGGGGCGGGGCCTCGGGCGCGCTGGGCCGCGGAGCTGACGTCCGCAGGCCGAGGAGACAGTAGTAAGTGTGTGTGACCCTCGCCCACACGCCCCGGCCCGCAGGCCAGGCCCAGAGCCCCTTCTCGCCGCCGGTCCTTCCCGCAGCCCCGCCGCGCCGCGCCGCGCCGCCCCGCGAGGTCTTGGTCCTGCCCGCACCCCCTCGGTCCACACCGCATGCCCCTCCGCCCCACAGCACCCTGGCCCTTTCAGCCGCCTTCTCCTTCTCTCGGCAGTGGCCGCCCTCCGCGACGCCGAGATCCGGAAGGACGTGCAGGTGAGAGCCTTGGGGGCCTCACTTGGAATGGCCGAGGTGGGGCCCCGGCGCAGGGGTGGGGGGTAGTCTTGGCCTGTGCAAGCCCTGGCGGCCCACGCCCCTAGTAGCCCCCTCGCTGGGGGGCGGGGCAGGGCCTGACTTAGAGCCCTGCAGGGAGCAAAGGTCAGCCAGTCGTTGGGACGAGGCGGGTGACGGGGCATCGAGGCCCACAGCTCCTGCTCTTGTTCCCTCTCTCCGCTCCTCCTTCCTTGCGTGGTCACTGCGTCAGGACTACTATGGGCAGACGCTGAAGAAATCTGCGGACCTCCAGACCAATGCTTGTGTGACCCCCGCCAGGCCTGTTCTCAAGCACGTCGGGGAAGCCCTGCGGAACGTGCACGAGGAAGTAGCCTTGCGGTAGGGTGCCCCGCGCTGCACCCCACCCCGGGAGGACCCTAGATGGCAGCTCTCCCAGCCCGCTAGGGAATGAACCCAACTCAGCTCAGCACTGTTCAGCTCACGGCTGTGCCCAAGAGCCTCCAACGGCAGCCCTGCCTCTCCGCCCAGGGCTACAAGGCGGGCATTACACTCCTTGGACCTGCCAGTCAAGGGTGTTCACAGTTTGACCCTCTCTTCCCATGCACCTGTCTCCTCTGACCTCTCCCTTCGCCTCGTTTGTCTGCACTGCCTGCCCAGCCAGCAGGTACCACCTGGAATGCATTCCCTTGCCTTTCTGCCCTCCCAACACCTTGCTCGTGCCCTGCCTGCTTCCTAAAGATTTCTGGACTCCTTGAGCCCCTTCCTCCCCGAGGTAAACACGCAAAGGGGACAGAAGGCTGCTTGGAGTTCACAGCCCTGGGCCCCCTTTGAAGTTCAGCTAATGAGAACCCTTTTAGCCTGCGTATTTAACGCTGACCACCTGGTGCCGTGCGCAGCAGTGTCGGGGTGAAGCGGACACAGTCCCAGCCCTTGTGGAGCTTCCAGTCCAGAGGCAGACGAAACACCTACGTCGGAACGGGAGTGAATGACGGGATCGAGGAAGGGGGAGGAGGAGTGTGTGCACTCTAGTGGTTTGTTGTCCTCTAATCTCTGTGGGAAACATGTCATTTTGACTTCCAGGTACTATGGCTGTGGTCTGGTCATCCCGGAGCGTCTGGAAAACTGCTGGGTTTTGGATCTGGGTAGTGGGAGTGGCAGAGACTGCTACGCGCTTAGTCAGCTGGTTGGTGAGAAGGGACGCGTCACTGGCATAGACATGACCAGAGGCCAGGTGAGGCGCGGGGGGACAAGGAGGAGCGCATCGCCCCGAGCGCCTTTCCCTGCAATCTGCAAGGGTGGCTGGAGACAGCCCCTGCTTCCCAAGATTCAGCTGTGCCCCGTGCTGCTTGATCTGGAAGCAGAAAACAGTGCGACAGCTCCGGGCTCTCCTGGGAGGTGTGGGGGACTCCCTGCTGGAGTCTGAGCTCTGCACACACAGCAGGGACGCCACGTCCCCTGGCAGTCGGTGTCCAAATCCAGTAGAGTGTAAGGGAAGAATATCCCGTGTTAGGGAAAAAATGGTATAGTTTTAAAAACCATTGATCGTTCAATCTATATTTTCCTTTCTTGTAGGTGGAAGTGGCTAAAAAGTATCTTGACTACCACATGGAAAAATTTGGTTTCCAAACGCCCAATGTGACTTTTGTCCATGGCTACATTGAGAAGCTGGGAGAAGCTGGAATCAAGGATGAGAGTTATGATATTGTGATGTAGGTTCTGTAGCCTTCCGGGTATACTGTAGCTCATTTCCTTTTGAGCACACAAAATGTCATATTTTTGCTGAATTGACTCTCATCTAGGGTATTAAATTAGACTTGGCAATGTCTTAATAAAGGGAGAGAGCTTGTCTGAGCTGCTTGTAGCAGAGAATACAATAGCCCAGAAGAAAATTTTTTTTTAAAAGATTTATTTATTTAGGCCGGTGCCGTGGCTCAATAGGCTAATCCTCTGCCTTGCGGCGCCAGCACACCGGGTTCTAGTCCCAGTCGGGGCGCCGGATTCTGTCCCGGTTGCCCCTCTTCCAGGCCAGCTCTCTGCTGTGGCCAGGGAGTACAGTGGAGGATGGCCCAAGTGCTTGGGCCCTGCACCCGCATGGGAGACCAGGATAAGCACCTGGCTCCTGCCTTAGGATCAGCACGGTGCGCCGGCCGCACCTGCTTTCCCAGGCACATTAGCAGAGAGCTGGATCAGAAGTGGAGTAGCCAGGACTCTAACCAGTGCCCATATGGAGTGCCGGCACTGTAGGCAGCAGTTTTACCCACTATGTCACAGCACCGGTCCCTGATAAATCTTTTAATAACAACAACCACCACCACAACAAAAACCTTGCTTGGGACGCCTGTATCCGACGTTAGAGTGCCTAGGTTTGAGTCTGAATCTGGTTCTGATTCCAACTTCTTGCTAACGTGCACCTTGGGAGGCAGCACGTGGTGGCCAGGTTCTTGGGTCCCCACCACTCATAAAGGAGACCCAGATTAAGTTCTGAGCTTCTGGATTTGCATTGATTGGTGCAGGCATGTGGGGTGTGAACCAGCAGATGGAAGATATCTGTCTTTATTTTTCTTTCTCTCTACCTGTCAAATAAATAGAAACTTAAAAAATTGCATGGACTTGAAAAAAAATTCTGCACCAAAAGAAACTTACCTTTTAAGTTAATTTCTTCACAAACTTTTTGAAGTACCCTTGTACAAGTAGAAGGAGTATACTATAAAATGAGGATATAAGCATAGTCAGTTCATAAGCCAGTAAGAGTTTCTTTTGTAATCATCATGTGGCAGTGACGTACTGTTGATCATTCGCACGCGGCAGCACCACAAGCTTGAGTAGTGTTGTGTTCCAATCTCCAGTGTCCCTAGGTGATAGGAAGCTCTCAGCTCCATATGATCTTCTGGGACCACTGTCATGTATTGTAGTGTGGTACATGACTGTATTCTTTTCCTGGGAAAATAGTATTTCATTATGGGGTTCCCTGTTTCCCTTCTGACTTGTCAAATCACGCCCAAGGGACAACCTTAGGACAGCTGCCTTAGGAACTGCTTTTCGCACGTGACTTAAGAACTGCCTGGAACAGCAGGCATCTGGGGCCTGGCTTTGTCTTGTCGCCTGACGAACATCAGGGCAGAAATGCAGAAGAATCGTGCCTGGTGTCTTCATTGTCACATTCGAGCTTGGTCTCAGTGTGTTGGGATTTTTTACACACTTTGCACTTCTCCCTTCCCATGGGGGAGAGTTGAGTGTGGGGAAGGGAGGTACTGAGGGAGGCAGAGAGGATGGGGACGCTCCCACAGAATGCTCGGAGCCACTTCCAGGAACTCAGAGGGCGTGAAGATCTCCGAGCGGCGTGTGAATTTGCTGGACGTGACAGCGTGTTCTTTTTTCAGATCAAACTGTGTTGTCAACCTCGTGCCTGATAAACAGCAGGTGCTGCAGGAGGTGTATCGAGTGCTGAAGGTGAGGAGGGCGAGGGTGAGGGAAAGGATCCATTTACCTGTGTGGTCGCCGAAGTTGTCTGTGCTTTCCGTCCCCTCGGAACTGAGAGCTCAGACGTACCATTTATGCACCCGGTTAAAGAGGAGTGGGGAAGGGGGGCATGCGGGGATATCCCAGCTGTGGCTGCCTCTCCCTCCGAGGTCCAGGGCGGTGTTGAGCAGCTGCGCATGCTCGCTCTCTTGGCCGTCTCTGCCCCTGCTTGCTGCCGCTGCTCACGAGCCCAGGAGTACGTCTGCAGAGCTGCAGGGACTGTGGGTGGCTGCCAGCCATGCCGTGAGCCTGCTCTCCTGGCACACGTGCAGTGTCTCTCAGAGCAGCTGACTTCCTTTCTTTTGAAAACTTTTTGTTTATTTATTTATTTATTTGGGAGGCAGAGAGTTAGAAAGACAGAAAGCTCTCTCCACTGGCTTGCTCCTTAAGTACCCACTAATAGCTATGGGGCTGAAGCCAGGAACCGGTAATTCAACCCAGGTCTTTTTTTTTTTTTTTTTTTTTTTTTTACATTTATTTTTTTTTATTAGGGAGGGAGACAGAGATCTTCCATCTGCTGGTTCACTCCCCAAATGGCCACAGACCAGGGCTGAGCCAGGCTGAAGCCAGGAGCTTCTTCCAGGTCTCCCACATGGGTGCAGGAGCCCAAGGACTTGGGGCCATTTTAAACTGCTTTCCCAAACACATGAGCAGGGAGTTGGATCAGAAGTGGAGCAGCTGGGACTTGAACCGGTGCCCATATGGGATGCTGACACTGCAGGCAGCGGCTTAACCCATTAGGCCATGATGTTGGCCCCCAACCCAAGTCTTCTATACGGGTTGCAGGACCTCCATTACTCGAGTCATCACTGCTGTCTCTCAGGGGCTTTTTTTTTTTTTTTTTTTTTTAATTTTTTGGCAGGCAGAGTGGACAGGGAGAGAGAGACAGAGAGAAAGGTCTTCCTTTGCTGTTGGTTCACCCTCCAATGGCCGCCGCGGCCGGTGCGCTGCAGCCAGCACACCGCGCTGATCTGATGGCAGGAGCCAGGTGCTTCTCCTGGTCTCCCATGGGGTGCAGGGCCCAAGCACTTGGGCCATCCTCCACTGCACTCCCTGGCCACAGCAGAGAGCTGGCCTGGAAGAGGGGCAACCGGGACAGAATCCGGCGCCCCGACTGGGACTAGAACCCGGTGTGCCGGCACCACAAGGCGGAGGATTAGCCTAGTGAGCTGCGGCGCCGGCCTCAGGGGCTTCTTCAGCAAGGAAGTTTGAGTAGGTAGTAGGAGGGCATGGAACCCAGGTACGGTTATATGGAAAATGGGCCAAGCGTTCACCCCTACTTCTTATCTGTTAGGATTTCAGCTCTTCGGGGAGCTAAAGAAGGTGGGACTTTTACAACTGTTTTCTGGAAGGAGGACTTGCAGGAGTGCACAGCCTTCCTGGGTGTCACGAGCTGTGTCTAGGGTGGAGGTGCAGGACTGTGGTGCAGCTCAGTTGGCAGTGTCTGTGCAGATTCGATTCAATGCTGTCTTGGTCCAGATGTCACTGCAGAGGCCAGCTCACAGTTCTCACTAAGATGTACTTACGAGAGCCAGGGCTGTATTGCTGCGTGTTAAAGCCCTGGCCTGCAGTGCCTGCGCCAGCGTCCCATATGGACGCTGGTTCGAGTCCTGGCTGCTCCACTTCTGATCCAGCTCCCTGCAAATGTGCCTGGGAAAGCAGCGGAGGATGGCCCAACTGCACTGATGTGGGAGATCTGGAAGAAGCTCTTGGCTCTTAGCTTCAGATCGGCCGAGCTCCCGCCGTTTTGGCCATTTGGGGAGTGAACCGGGGGATGGAAAATCTCTCTCTCTCTCTCTCTGTCTCTACCTCTCTCTGTAACTCTGTTTTTCAAATAAATAAATATTTTTTAAAATGTACTTAAAAGAACAGAGACATTATTGTAGACTCTAGATCTCTGTGCTTTTAGCTAAATTCTTGAGTTCCCACTTACTCATTTGCCATAGATTTTAAGGACAACATTTCAAGAATATAATGTATTGTTATAAAACCAAGTAACACCAGAAGACTATCTAATTTTCAGGTGATAAGAGTTTATGAATACTGTTTTGTCCTTTGTTACTTATACATGAACCCAGAGCTGCATTTGGTTCAGACTGATAAAAACTTGAGATAATCTGAGTGTCTTTATTTGGAAGAGAGACTCTTAGAAAGTGATTTTACTCTCTGTTGGGTAGATCCCTGAACACAGATCCTGAGACTTGCTAAGGATTATAACCAGGGAGGCAGCTGGTGGCTCACAGAGGATCAGGCAAACACTTCCCTTGGTTTTTCAAACTTTGTTCTCTCATCCCTTCATTTGTTATCTGCGATCGATTTAAACTTTAGCCTTGTTGGAACTAACACCACTCTGTTTCAGCATGGCGGGGAGCTGTATTTCAGTGACGTCTACGCCAGCCTTGAACTGCCAGAAGAAGTGAGGACTCACGGAGTTTTATGGGGTCGGTGTCCCTGTTTGCTTTGATTTAAGGCAGAGCCCCTTTCTGCAGATAGCCAGGTATGAGATCACACAGGACAGGGAGAGAGGCCGAGGCTGCTTTCTTCCGCTGTCACTCACCAGCGATAAGACCTTGGACAGTTGCATTCATCTCTTCGAGTCATTGTTTTCCAAACTGTAAAATATAAAGGCTGTTAGGAAGGCTGAACGGGACAGTGAATGTGAAAAATGCCTGGAAAATGCAGCGTGGAGATGAAGGCGACTTCCAGCGTGGGTGCTGCCGCAGCCCCCCTGTGCTCATCGCGCCCATGTTGTTCCTTGCTTTGTTGTCATCTGCACGGGGTCTCTGAAAGCTGAGATCCATGCGTGCCTGTGCTCAGTCTGTGGACTCAAAAGGCTTTACTTTTAGAATGGATTTTTTAGCTTTTTTTCTTATTATGCAGTAATAAGTGGATTTTGTTAGAGTTGGAAAATATTTAAGAAAGAAAAAAATTGGGGCCACTGTAGACACCCCATATAGTGCTGGTTCGAGTCCTGGCTGCTCTCTTCTGATGCAGTTCCCTGCTAATGTGCCTGGGAAAGCAGCTGAAGACAACCCAAGCGCTTGGGCCCTTGCACCCACGGGGAAGACCTGGAGGAAGCTCCTGGCTCCTGGCTTCAGTCTGGCCAAGCCCCAGCTGTGCCAGTCTCTCTCTCTCTCTCTGCCTCTCCCTTTCCTTTCCCCCTCTTTGTAACTCTTTAAAATCATTTTTAAAAAGTACTTATCATATAACCTGGTAATAACCTCTTTAATGTTTTAGCATAAATTCTTCTAGTTCTGTTTTTCATATGTGCATATAATGTTAGTATTTGAATTTTGTTTATTTAGCATGTTTCCTAAGCCTATTTATTTTCTTTTTTTTTTTGTTTTTTTGTTTTTTGTTTTTTTGACAGACAGAGTGGACAGTGAGAGAGAGAGAGAGACAGAAAGAAAGGTCTTCCTTTGCCGTTGGTTCACCCTCCAATGGCTGCCGCGGCCGGTGCGCTGCGGCCGGCGCACCGCGCTGATCCGATGGCAGGAGCCAGGTGCTTCTCCTGGTCTCTCATGGGGTGCAGGGCCCAAGCACTTGGGCCATCCTCCACTGCACTCCCTGGCCACAGCAGAGAGCTGGCCTGGAAGAGGGGCAACCGGGACAGAATCCGGCGACTAGAAACCGGGACTAGAACCCGGTGTGCCGGCGCCGCTAGGCGGAGGATTAGCCTAGTGAGCCGCGGCGCCAGCCTATTTTCATTTAAAAAAAAAATAGAATTGGGGATGGACTCGAGTAGAGTTAAGTTTTTTTTTTAAAGAATTTATTTATTTGAAAAGCAGAGTACAGAGAGAGAGAGAGAGAGAGAGAGAGATCGAGATCTTCCATCTACTAACTCATTTTCCCAAATGGCCAAAACAGGCAGAGCTGGGCTGGCCTAAAGCGAGGAGCTTCTTCCGGGTCTCCCATATGGGTGCAGGGGCCCAAGAACTTGGTGCATCTTCTGCTTTCCCAGATGCATTGGCAAGAAACTGGTTCAGAAGTAGAGCAGCTGGGACTCAAATTCTAATCGGCAACCTCATGGGATGCCAGGGCTGCAGGTGCCAGCCCCTGTTTATTTTCATTTTATTTGAAAGGAAGAGAGACAGAGACCTACTTGCTGGTTCATTACCAAAATGCCTGCAACATTCAGGGCTGGGCTAGGCTAAAGCCTGGAACTTGGAACTCAATCCAGGTCTCCCACATGGGTGGCAGGGACCAAAGTACTTGAGCCATCACCTGCTGCCTCCCAGGGTGCGCATCAGCTAGATGGGAAGTGGAGTAACTGGGACATGAAACAGGCACTCTGATGTGGGACACAGGCATCCCAAGCAGCAACCTAATTGCTGCACCAAATGCCCACCCTAGAAGATTTTTAAAAATACTTTTATTACAGAGATACCATACTTGAACCATTTTTCCACTGGTGACCATTTAGTTCATTTCCAACTTATTGGAACATCTCACACCCACTTTTTTTTTTTTTTTTAATTTGACAGGTAGAGTTACAGACAGTGAGAGAGACAGAGACAGAGAGAAAGGTCTTCCTTTTCCGTTGGTTCACTCCCCAAATGGCCGCTACGGCTGGCACTGCGCTGATCCAAAGCCAGGAGCCAGGTGCTTCCTCCTGGTCTCCTATGCGGGTGCAGGGCCCAAGCACCTGGGCCATCCTCCACTGCCCTCAAAGGCCGCAGCAGAGAGCTGGACTGGAAGAGGAACAACCGGGACTAGAACCCGGCACCCTTATGGGATGCTGGCACTGCAGGTGGAGGATTAACCAAGTGAGCCACGGCGCTGGCCCCTGGCACACCCACTTTTAACCATGACTTCTATTTTATTTATTTATTTATTTTTGACAGGCAGAGTGGACAGTGAGAGAGAGAGACAGAGAGAAAGGTCTTCCTTTGCCGTTGGTTCACTCTCCAATGGCCGGCGCGGCCGGCGCGCTGCGGCCAGTGCATCGCACTGATCCGAAGCCAGGAGCCAGGTGCTTTTCCTGGTCTCCCATGGGGTGCAGGGCCCAAGTACCTGGGCCATCCTCCACTGCACTCCCTGGCCACAGCAGAGAGCTGGCCTGGAAGAGGGGCAACCGGGACAGAATCCGGCACCCCAACCGGGACTAGAACCTGGTGTGCCGGCGCCTCTAGGCGGAGGATTAGCCTAGTGAGCCGCGGTGCCGGCCATTAACCATGACTTCTAGACCTTGGGGTACCTACACTCAGGTTGGCTTCTGTGTCCAGGACCTGCCTATGTTTTAGCTGATACCATGTCCTAATCAATTGCATAAAACAGTAATTTCCTTAATACTATTTCGAGTATTGACTGGTCTGTGATTTTCTTAGGTGAGTGCCTGGGAGGCGCTTTGTACTGGAAGGATCTCGCCAACTTTGCCAAAAACATTGGGTTCTGCCCTCCACGTTTGGTCACTGCCAATCTCATTACAATTCAAAACAAAGAACTGGAAAGAGTTGTCGGTAAGAAACAATAGCCTGGACGGCCTTAAATCAGTGGCTTGATTCTGTGGAGTGAGCCTCACTGAGGGAGATTTGTGTTGTCTGGGAATGTCCAATCTGGCTCTAGTATAATGGCAAACCCCAGAAGGCTGGCGCTTACTACAGTGTTCTGCAGGCACTCCATAGAGTGAAGCCAAGCAAGGTAAGGAGGTGACCATGAGCAAATGCTCTTTTTAGGTGACTGTCGTTTTGTGTCTGCAACATTTCGCCTCTTCAAACTTCCGAAGACAGGACCAGCCGAAAGATGTCAAGTTGTCTACAGTGGAGGGATCACAGGACATGAGAAAGAACTGATATTTGATGCAAATTTCACGTTTAAGGTAAATAAGGATTTCCGTAGCTTCCAGCACCTTTTCCCCGGCCTTGCTGAGGGACTTTTCTCTTGACCTTCTTTTTTTTTTTTTTTTGACAGGCAGAGTGGATAGTGAGAGAGACAGAAAGAAAGGTCTTCCTTTTTGCCGTTGGTTCACCCTCCAATGGCCGCCGCGGCTAGTGTGCTGCGGCCGGTGCACCGCGCTGATCCGATGGCAGGAGCCAGGTGCTTATCCTGATCTCCCATGGGGTGCAGGGCCCAAGCACTTGGGCCATCCTCCACTGCACTCCCTGGCCACAGCAGAGAGCTGGCCTGGAAGAGGGGCAACCAGGACAGAATCCGGTACCCCGACCGGGACTAGAACCTGGTGTGCCGGCGCCGCTAGGTAGAGGATTAGCCGAGTGAGCCGCAGCGCCGGCCTTTTTTTTTTCTTAATTAATTTATTTTTTATTTATTTTTATTTTTTGGCAGAGTGGACAGTGAGAGAGAGAGACAGAGAGAAAGGTCTTCCTTTGCCGTTGGTTCACCCTCCAATGGCCGCCGCGGCCAGCGCGCTGCGGCCGGCACACCGTGCTGATCCGATGGCAGGAGCCAGGTGCTTCTCCTGGTCTCTCATGGGGTGCAGGGCCCAAGCACTTGGGCCATCCTCCACTGCACTCCCTGGCCACAGCAGAGAGCTGGCCTGGAAGAGGGGCAACCGGGACAGAATCCGGCGCCCCGACTGGGTCTAGAACCCGGTGTGCTGGCGCCGCAAGGTGGAGGATTAGCCTAGTGAGCCGCGGTGCCGGCCTCTCTTGACCTTCTACTGCTTCTCACTTTCTGGACTTTGCTTGTTCGTGTGGGGGTTTTTTAAGTGGATTAGATTTTTCGCCCCAATATTTATTATAAAAATGTCTTTACATACAGAAAAGTTGAAGAAATTGTGCCATATGTGTGAATGCCTATATGCTCATTACTTATTTCAGCAATTGAAAACATTTTGCCATATTTTGCTTTGTTGTGTATGTAAATATATATGTGTAGGTGTATATGCATGCATATATACACATAAATATATATTTGCTGAATCGTGGAAAGGGCATTGTGAACGCCATGACACTTTAGATATTTCCATTTGCATCACCTAAGAATAAAATAACCTCTTCTGTAACCACAATACCTTTAACATGCCTAAGGAAGTTTTGTTTTGCGATGCTTTATTGTGACATAAGAGTGGGGGAACTAAAGATAAACGGGATAGAAAAGAATAGGAGGCTGGCACTGTGGCTCACTTGGTTAACCCTCCGCCTGCAGCTCCGGCATCCCATATGGGCTCCGGGTTCTAGTCCCGGTTGCTCCTCTTCCAGTCCAGCTCTGTGCTGTGGACTTTGAGGGCAGTGGAAGATGGCCCAAGTGCTTGGGCCTGCACCCGCATGGGAGACCAGGAGGAAGCACCTGGCTCCTGGCTTTGGATCGGCGTAGCTCTGGCCGTTGCGGCCATTTAGGGGGTGATCCATTGTAGGAAGCTCTTTCTCTCTGTCTCTCTCACTGTCTAACTCTGTCAAAAATTAAAAAAAAAAAAATAGGAATATGGCAAAGCTATTGTGGTTGTTTAATTGTATCATGCTGTCAAGGAATTTTGTGTATATGATGAGTGGTAATGTTTTTCCTACTCTGCACAGTAAACTTTGTTTTTTCAAAATGGGAAAGTACAGGCTTTGGAATCAGCTACTTGGGTTCCAGTTCTGGATGTGTTGAATAAAGTTGAGTTAGTCACCAAAATCATTGAGGTGCAGTTTGCTCCACTGTAGAATTGGAAATGAGGATGCCTACTTTGCAGAATTTCCCTAAGGATTAGTAATAATACTTAGAGCAACACGTTTGGTACATCCTGGAATTTCGGTTCAACAGAAGGCACAGTCATGAGTTGTCCCAAAGGTGGAAGCACTGAGTTTCCCTCTGCAGAGTTTTTGGCCCAAATAAGGATCTTTGGATTCCTTCCTTCCTTCCTTCCTTCCTTCCTTCCTTTCTTCCTTCCTTCCTTCCTTCCTTCCTTCCTTCCTTCCTTCCTTCCTTCCTTCCTTCTTTCCTTCTTACAGGTAGAGCCATAGACAGTGAGAGAGAGAGACAGAGAGAAAGGTCTTCCTTTTCCGGTGGTTCACCCCTGAAATGGCCGCTACGGCTGGCATGCTGCGCCAATCCGAAGCCAGGAGCCAGGTGCTTCTTCCTGGTCTCCCATGCGGGCACAGGGGCCCAAGCACCTGGGCCATCTTCCACTGCCCTCAAAGGCCACAGCAGAGAGCTGGACTGGAAGAGGAGTAACTGGGACTGGAACCTGGCGCCCATATGGGATGCCGGCGCTGCAGGCGGAGGGTTAACCAGTGAGCCACAAGCCAGCCCCAGGATCTTTGGCTTTCTGAGGCAGCACGTGGCGCAGCATGGCCCCTGGTGCTTTTCCCTGATAATGCTGCCTGCTTCCAGACTCGCATAACAGGAGTGGGAAGGGCCTGTGAAACCACTGATCTGATCTAGAGGTTTGCAGAAAAAACACTTCTAATCCATTTTTTAGAGCAAAATCTACACCACCAGCTCTGACGCTGTCAGGCATGGTCACCCTGTTACAGGATGTGATGAAATACACTGTGGAGCCCGAAGCCTCCTCTTTGCTGCTGACCTGGGTGAAGCTCAGGGGACAGTGGCTTCCACGTCCAACTCTGGGCAGAGAGTAGACCTGGGGGCAGTGAGCGTCCTCTCAGCGCCACCTCCAAAAAACATGGGTTGGGACGCTGGTCACTTCCATCTGAGAACAGATGCAGCGGGTCTGGCTCTGCGAGCAGCCCCGCGGGACAAGCTGTGGTCTCTCTTCCCAAGTGCTGCCCGTTAGGGAACGACGGGGCGTTTTTCTCCTGTTGCCACTAAAGCAGCCTCTCTCACTAGGTGCTTCTTATGCTACCCTTCAGAAAGGTGAACTCCTGGAAGTGGATGAAGAAACAGCCATTATCTTGAAGAATTCACGATTTGCTGAAGATTTTCTGTTCCAACCGATTGCAGAGAAGCCGCCGGCCTCTGGAGCCTGCCCTGTGTTAGAAGCCAAGGTCTGTTTAGCTCTCAGTTCCCTGTCTCAGAGAACCATTGGAAAAGTCACTGTGTGTGCCGCGGACTGCTACTAAAGCAAGAAGCCAGTCGCGGTCTTTGGGGTTGTTCACCGTGGCTTATTTCTCGCGTATTTGTATCTACCCAAGGATTTCAGTTGGTTTCATAACTTTGCTTTCTTGGTCCTGGCCTGGAGGCCGAGACTCCTCCCTGGGTATATCTGTGGATGCACTCCAGGACGTCCTGAGCCCCTGAACTGGCTCCAGTGTGGGGTGTTGGACTGCAGACAGAGGCTTCCCGCACTGCGCCAGTATCTTTCTTTTCCTTTCTCTCTCATCTTTTACTTTTTACCATGCTAGCATGATTACTTTATTAACACGTGGATTAACTTATAATGTTTTGTTTAGAACAGATTTAGTGATGTATTTCAAGACATTTTTAAAAGAAAGATTTACTTATTTTGAAGGCAGAGTGACAGAGAGAGAGAGAGAGAGACAGAGAGAGCCCATCCTCTAGTTTACTCCCTAAATGGTCACAACAGCTGGGGCTGGGCCAGGCTAAAACCAGGGGCCCAGAGTCCCCTCTGGATCTTGCACACTAGTGGCAGGGACTCAGACCTGCGTTCTGGTATGGGATGCAGGCATCCTCAGTAGTGGCTTAACCTGCTGTGCAACAACGCCCGCCCCTGGGAGTCCCTTGGGACTCCCAGCCTTCAGCCGAGTCATGACCGTGATGCAGCTCAAGGCACTGATGTGAGAGCCTGTGGGAATAACCTCCTGATAGCGCTGGGACAGGATCATGGCCTGGGGTGACGTTTCACTGTGCAGGCCTTGCAGTCCGATAAACCAGCTTCAGATCCTGGCTGTGCCACTTCGGCTCACGTCACCTAAGTTATCTAATCTCTAAGCCTCATGGGTAATAAGGAGGTAGTAATGACATTTTTGCCCTTTGGTTGCAAGGACCAAATGAAATGACATATGTGTGATGCTTAACCCAGTGACTGGCACATAAAACACACTCAAGAAGTAGAAGCAGGGGCAGGCGTTTGGGGAGCCCCATTCCATACTGGAGAATCAGCTCCTGATGCCGGCATTCTTGCTAACACGCATCCTGGGAGGCAGCCTAAGTATTTGGGCCCCCGCCATCCGTGTGGGAGACCAGGATGGAGTTCCTGGCTGTTGTGGGCATTTGGGGAGTGAGCAGCAGATGGGAGATCTCTGTCTGCCTGTCTCTATCTTTCCAATAAAGAAAGAAAGAAAAGAAATAGAAGGAGTTACACTTACAGATTCATACTCAGTAGAATTCTTGGTTGCTTGGGACTGAGTTCTAGATTCTGAGTGCTTGGGTTCTGACCAGGATTCTTGGCAGGATTCCTCTAGCCTTCTCCCACGTGCCCTTTCTCCTGGTCTCAGGAATTCTGTAATTTTTCTCCAACATCTTTTTCCTTTTGTTGCTTGTGTTTTGTAGACATTTTTGGGTATGTTGCCTATACACTGATATACTAGTAATGCTGCACACTGTTTTCCTTCTTTTTTTTTTTAAGATTGATTGATTGATATAAAAGTCAGTTACAGAGAGAGGAGAGATAGAAAGCGAGTGAGCGATCAAAAGAACTTCTATCCACTAGTTCACTTCCTAAATGGCTGCAATGGCCAAGGGTGGGCCAGGAGCTTCTTCCAGGTCTCCTATGTGGGTAGCAGAGGCCTAACCAACGTGGGCCATTTTCCATTGCTTTCCCAGGCACGTTAGCAGGGAGGTGGATTGGAAGTGGAGCAGCCAGGACACGCCTGTGTGGGATGCCAGCATCATAGGCGGCAGGATTACCTGCTGTGCTACAAGACCAGCCTGTGTGTTCTCTTTTTTGTTATCTCATAAGCAACCTTTAAGAGTAAAGCTTATTTAGAGATCACCCTCGAAGATGGTAAATCTGTAGTTGGAGGAAGGTGAGTTGAATCCAAAAGAACCAGTGGGGCCCACAAAGCTGTGTGTTCTTCCGTGGCCAGTGCTCGCCAGCACAGACGCGCCCAGGCTGCCGTGCAGCTGAAGCCTGGCTCCTCTCTTGCTTTGCTCTGAGCCTGGGCGCTTGGCTACTGCTACTTTTGGGAGATTGTTTGCAGTGTAGAGAGACTTGACTTTCGACTTCAGAGTCAACGTTCCACCGGTGTGCTTGTTGCTGTGGTGAAGCTCTTGGGAGTTGACAGATAACAAAGTGCCCTGGTCAGGACCGATGTCCATTTGAGATGTTTGCCTCCGCTGACCTTCCTGACTGCTCTCAGAGGACTGCAGTGGAGGGGCCGCTTCCTCCAGCCACATTCCCGGGGTCCCCCTGCCGCTGGAGCTGCGAGCGTGAGTTTGCACCCAGAGGAGGCCGTTCCCCCCAGCGCCGCCGCCACCCTCCCTATCCGTGTGCCTGCAGCTCGCACACAGCAGAGGTCATGACCTCAGATAGGAGCAGTCCTGTTCTGCGCATTTGACCTGGTTTATCTCAGCATGCCGAATTTATTTCAGCCTGCAGATGTGCCAGTGTCGTCAGATCAGTTCCAGGTTTTTGAAGCGGGAGTAATGGACACTGAAGGGAGATTTAAAAAGTGAAGCAGCTGCGTGGCCTAGAAATGCAACCTTGTGCTCTCGGGGGAGGATGCTCCCGTCTCACCCGTGGCGGCCTTCCACGGTAAAGCCTGGCAGGCGGCCTGTAAGGGTGGGCCGGGCAGGGGCCTTCCAGCGGCTGCTGCAACACAGGAGTAGAAAGGGCTGCTGCTTACTGAGATCCACTCGGGGGAGCCTGTTTTGGGGAGTCCCTTCTGCTCTTTCTTTTCTTCTTTTTAATCTTGACGAGCCAAGTGCATTGTGCTATGAAAAAGATGTTGTTGTTAAAATACTGCAGCGTCTGCTCTGGCGCACCTTGCTTCAGCTAATGGTCATGGTCATGATAACGCGAACCACAGAAGCAGCAGCACCGGGGCCTGCGTGGGCCATGCTGGTTAAGCTGCCCCCCGTGACGCCTACATCCCCCATCGGAGGGCCAGCTCAGAGTCCTGGCTCCCGTCCTTTGACCCAGCTTCCTGCAGCAGTGCCTGGAAAAGCAGCACGAGATGGCCAAGATCTGTGTCCCTGCCACACACATGGGAGATCAGGAGGGCGTTCCTGGCTCCTGGCTTCAGCCTGGCCTAGCTCTGGCAGTTATGGCTATTTGGGAGGTGAACCAGTAGATGGAAGATTCTTCCCCCCGACCCCCACCCAGCAAGCAGAGTTAGACAGTGAGAGAGAGAGAGAGACAGAGAGACAGAGAGAGAGAGACAGAGAGACAGAGAGAAAGGTCTTCCTTCTGTTGGTTCAGTCCCCAGATGGCTGCTACGGCCAGCGTGCTGCGCCGTTCCGAAGCCAGGAGCCAGGTGCTTCCTCCTGGTCACCCATGCGGCTGCAGGGCCCAAGCACTTGGGCCATCCTCCACTGCTTTCCCGAGCCACAGCAGAGAGCTGGACTGGAAGAGGAGCAACTGGGACAGACTCCGGCGCCCTGACCGGGACTAGAACCCGGGGTGCCGGCGCCACAGGCGAAGGATTAGCCTAGTGAGCCATGGCACCGGCCCTCTACTGCCTTTCAAGTAAGTAAATAAGCCAATTGTTTTGGGGCTGGCACTGTGGCATAGCAGGTAAAGCCATCGCCTGCAGTGCCGGCATCCCATATGGGTGCTGGTGTGAGTCCTGGCTGCTCCACTTCTGATCCAGCTCTCTGCTATGGCCTGGGAAAGCAATAGAAAATGGCCCAAGTCCTTGGGCCCCTGCAGCCCCATGGGAGACCTGGAAGAAGCTCCTGGCTCCTGGCTTTGGATCAGCACAGCTCCGGCCATTGTGACCAATTGGGGAGTGAAGCAGCAGATGGAAGACCTCTCTCTCTTTGCCTTTCCTCTCTCTGTACAATTCTGACTTCCAAAATAAATAAATAAATCTTTTAAAAAAGACTCCATAAAAAGTAAATCATTTGGCCAGGGCCGTGGCTCACTAGGCTAATCCTCTGCCTTGCGGTGCCGGCACACCGGGTTCTAGTCCCGGTCGGGGCGCTGGATTCTGTCCCGGTTGCCCCTCTTCCAGGCCAGCTCTCTGCTGTGGCCAGGGAGTGCAGTGGAGGATGGCCCAAGTGCTTGGGCCCTGCACCCCATGGGAGACCAGGAGAAGCACCTGGCTCCTGCCATCAGATCAGCGCGGTGTGCTGGCTGCAGCGCACCAGCCGCAGCGGCCATTAGAGGGTGAACCAACGGCAAAGGAAGACCTTTCTCTCTGTCTCTCTCTCTCACTGTCCACTCTGCCTGTCAAAAAAAAAAAAAAAAAAGTAAATCATTTAAAAAATCAATAATACAGAGGGCTTTTATTGGACAGTTAATATGTTCAAAGCACCGTGTCACTTAGTCTCACAGTAACCCATATTATACCCATTTTACAGATGAAGAGAGTGAGGCTCAGAAAGATTAATTTATTAATCCAGGGTCATACCGCTAAAAAGTGGTAAACTTGAACCTGTGTCTAATTGTGGAGCTGACACTTTTTTTTGAATTATTTATTTGAAAGTCACTGTCAGGGGCCGGCACCGTGGCTCACTTGGTTAACCCTCCATCTGCAGCACCGGCATCCCATATGGGCACTGGGTTCTAGTCCTGGTTGCTCCTCTTCCAGTCCAGCTCTCTGCTGTGGCTCGGGAGTGCAGTGGAGGATGGCCCAAGTGCTTGGGCCCCTGCACCCGCATGGGAGACCAGGAGGAAGCACCTGGCTCCTGCCTTCGGATCCGCACGCCGGCCGCAGCAGCCATTTTGGGGGTGAACCCATGGAAGGAAGACCTTCTTTCTCTCTGTCTCTCTCACTGTCTAACTCTATCTGTCAAATAAAAAAGAAAGTCACTGTCACAGGTGGTGGATTAACATGCTGTACCACAATGCCAGCCCAGATTTAACCATTTTCTTTTAGAGCATTAGCCTTTTGAAAAATTGCTCCATGAGAGATTATCTTTTGGCTGGTGCTGTGGTGCAGTAGGCTAAGCCTGTGGTGCCAGCAACCCATATGGGTTCTGGTTAGAGTCCTAGCTGCTCCTCTTCCAATCCAGCTCTCTGCTCATGGCCTGGGAAGGCAGTGGAGGATGACTCAGTGATTGGGCTGCTGTACCCGCATAGGAGACCTGGAAGAAGCTCCTGGCTTCTGGCTTCGAATTGGCCCAGCTTCGGCCATTGCAGCCATTCGGGGAGTGAACCAGCAGATGGAAGCGCCCTCTCACTCTCTATCTCTCCCTCTTTCTCTAATTCTACCTCTCAAATAAATAAATAAATAACTTTAAAAAAAAAAAAAAAGCAGATTGTCTTTCATATGAAACATTTTTTCTTAGTGTAGCATTTACTTTTTCACTTGTGTTTTTCCCTAAATAGACAGTTTCTTCTTTTTCTTCACTTCTTTCTTCTTCTCCTTCTTCTCCTCCTCCTCCTCCTTCTCCTCCTTCTCCTCTTTCTTCCTCTTCTTCCTCTTCTTCCTCTTCTTGATTGATTTTATTTATTTGAAAGGCAGAGTGACAGAGAAAGAAGGGGAGAGAGCTTCTAGTCACTGGTTCACTCCCCACGTGGTTGCAAGGTCAGGGTTGGGCCAGGCCGAAGCCAGGAACCAGGGACTCCCCCAGGTTCTCCCTTGTGGGTTGCAGGGGCCCAAGAGTGGGGCCATCACCTGCTGCCTTGCCAGGCATGCCAAACAGGGATGTGGATTGCAAGCAGAGCCTGAAGGGCTTGAACCGGCGCTCTGCTGTGTGATGCTGGCGTTGCAGGTGGTGGCTTCACCCGCTGCGCCACCGTGCTGGCCTGCGGTCGCCACTTTGACTCAGTGCTGCTGATCCCTGCTCTCCTACCGATCCCGTCAGAATCTTGGGGTGGTGTCTGGACAGGACTGGCAGGCTTATCCGGGGGCTCGCCTCAGAGTTCCTTCAAGTCCTGACACCTTTGAGGGCAAGGAGCATGCATTTGGCAGTGATGTGGCTGTCTCTTTCTATTGGGAGATAGGACATTGAGTACCAAGACGAAGGGTGTGGAAAATCATTTTTCAGAGAGGAAAGGAGGACAGGCTAACTCTTCCCACCAGGAATTGTGGTGAAACTCAGGAGGAAACAGCGTGGTGATGCAGGCCTGGCAGTAGCACCAGCCCCGCCAGCCCCTCCCAGGCATGGAAATCACCTCGCCAATGCCAGGCTGTCCTGGGTGGGGGGGCCCAGATGTCGGGAAGAACTTTCATTGTTCTATTTGAAAGGTCGAGTGACAGGAGGAGGCAGAGACATCTCTCATCATTTGGTTCACTTCCCAAATGGCTGCAATGGTCAGGGTTGGGCCAGGCCGAAGCCAAGAGCCAGGAACTCCATGCAGGCCTCCCACGTGGGAGGCAGGGGCCCAAGTACCTGAGCCATCACCTGCTGCTTCCCAGACCACGTTCGCAGGGAGCTGGATTGGAAGCAGAGCAGCCAGGACTCAAATCAGTGCTCTGACGTGGGATGCTGACACCGCAAGCAGTGGCTGGGCTGTGGAGCCACCACACTGGCCCCAGGCCTCTTCATTCTAGAAGGCGGAAGCTCAGGGCCAGAGAGGTCAAGGCCACCAGGAAGTTCCTTCAGTCACGGGCATGGTCCTTGAGACCCTCGGCTCCATGGATGTGGAGTCTGTGCGTGGGCTGTGCGCTCTCCTGCCCGCCATGAGCGGCGATGGATCGGAGCGTGGACTCATGTCCGAGGACTGTGCTGTCACCCCGCTCTGTCTGTACACAGTTCTCCTCGGGTCCCACTGGGGCTGCTGTTGGAGGTGTCTCACTGGGAGAGGAAAGGAAGAAACGTAAAGGCTGCCGTTGAGTCTTCAACCTGGGGACCGGTGCTGTGGCGTGGCGGGTAAAGCTGCCACCTGCAGTCCCGGCATCCCATATGGGCGCCAATCCATGTTCCGGCTGCTCCACTTCTGATCCAGCTCCCTGCTAATGTGCCTGGGGAAGCAGCGGAAGATGCCCCTGCACCCGTGTGGGCGATCTGGAAGAATCTCCTGGCTCCTGGCTTCAGATTGGCCCAGCTCTGGCTGTTGCAGCCATCTGGGGAGTGAACCAGCAGATGGAAGACCTCCTTCCCTCTCTCTCTTATCTACCTCCCCCCACCCCCCCCGTAACTCTCCTTTCAAATAAATGCATCTTAAAAAAAAAAAAAAGTAAAAATTCTGCCTCCTGGCCGGCGCCGCGGCTCACTAGGCTAATCCTCTGCCTTGCAGCGCCGGCACACCGGGTTCTAGTCCCGGTCGGGGCGCTGGATTCTGTCCCGGTTGCCCCTCTTCCAGGCCAGCTCTCTGCTGTGGCCAGGGAGTGCAGTGGAGGATGGCCCAAGTGCTTGGGCCCTGCACCCCATGGGAGACCAGGAGAAGCACCTGGCTCCTGCCTTCGGATCAGCGTGGTGCACTGGCCGCAGCGCGCTGGCCATGGCGGCCATTGGAGGGTGAATCAACGTCAAAGGAAGACCTTTCTCTCTGTCTCTCTCTCTCACTGTCCACTCTGTCAAAAAAAAAAAAAAAAAAAAAAGCTTTGAAAGAAGTGTGCACTTGACCCAGCAGCTGCGATGCCTGTGTCCCATAGGAGAGAGCCTGGGTGCAACCCAGCGCCAGCTCCCTGGGACGCAACAGGCAATGATGGCTCAGGTGATTGGGTCCCTGCCACCCACATGGGAGACGTGGAATTGAGTTCATGGCTCCCGGCCTCAGCCCCTTCCAGTTCCAGCTGTTAGGGGTATTGATTGGGGAGCAAACAGGTGGATCAGAGATTCCTTCTGCCTGTCTCTCTCTGCCTCTGTCTCTGCTTCTTGAATAAATCTTTAAAAAATGAGTTGTACCTTGAAAGCAGTGATAATTTAATTAGCAGCTTCAGGAAGAGACAGCTACTTTTATAGTAGAGTGACTGAGGCTACCTCCCAAGGATCCTATGGAACTGTAATCTTCCTTCTAGGTAAATCAACACAATGCAAACAGAAATCTTGGTTTCTTGAACTTATCTTTTCGTCTTGGTTTGCCTTTGACAGGATATCATCACAGATCCGTTCCAGCTTGCAGGACAGCCTGACGCTGTGAAGTCCAGCTGTGTCCCTGACGCCGCTGGGGGCTGCTGTGGCAAAAAGAAGAGGTGCTGACCTGGCCGGGCTGGGAGCCCACCAGTGGGCAGAAGGCGCGAGAGCCAGGCGCACCTGCGTTCAACCTGCTTTTCCCTGTGGCACAAACAATAGGAAGGTATAAGTGGCAAAATAGAGCTATTCTCTGAATCACTGGTAAAAATAAGTGAATCATTTTTTGGAAAGTATTAATTAAAATTCACAGAAAATCACCAGAAGCAGAGTTAAGCAAAATTCTTTGAAGTTTTGGTGCCATCTAGTGGCCTGGAATGGAACTCCAAGGCTCCGGAAGTAGCTGTGGGTGAGGGTCCTGGGAGAGCCCTCCAGTGGGACTCGTGCTGGGTTCCTGGGCTTTCCCATGGTTGCTGCCTGAGCATAGCTCTGTGAGACCTCTAACTCTTTTAAAAACGACCCAGCTCTCTTCCTGATCCCACGGAGCTCTTCTCCAGGTAGTCACTTTGTCCCCTGGTACCCTGAGCACCTTCCAGCGCCTTGCAGCCTCTACTTAGCTGCTGACCTTGTGATCTGGTCAGCACACCCCCCACCAAGGTTACTGGGAGTGTGGTGGAAATGGAAGTTTGCTTTTTAAAGAATTATTTGTATTTGAGAGAGAGAGAGTGTTAGTCTTCCATCCACTAGTTCACTCTCCAAATGGGCTGGGCCAGGCCAAAGCCAGGAGCCAGGAACTCCATCTTGGTCTCCCACATGGGTGCAGGGGCCCAGGTATGTGGGCTGTCTTCAGCTGCCTTCCCAGGTGCATTAGCAGGGATCTGGATTGGAAGTGGAGCAGCCAGGACTCAAGCCGATGCTCATGTGGGATGCTGGCATTGCAGGTGGTGTCTTTACCCACTGTGCCACAGCACCGGCCTGCAGGGAATGTAAGTTTTGTATTCAGCCTTCTGCTGCTGAGTGAGCCTTGCTTGGATGGACAGCCCTCCCTGTCCCTTTCCCCGGGCGGGGAGGGGGGGGGGGGAGCGTGCCAGCTCCTCCCTTCCTGCAGGTGCAAGGCAAATCAATCTGGAGCAGAAGTGTTCTGCCCTGATATGACTCAGTTGCCTCCTAGGGCCACATGATGCCTCATATATACTGTCCAGAGCCAGAGTGGCCCGCAAGGAGGCTGGTCCATCACTGATCTGGGCACCTCCTAAGCCAGACTTGGGGTCTGCTGCCTTTTCCTCCTTGGTGGAATGAAATGAGGCAGGAGGCCGAAAGCAGGAGTTTTTCCCAGGTCTAGCCCTGCGGGCGAGTTGCTTGGCCCCAGGCACATTTGTCTGCTTTCGGATTCACTTTCCCACCTGCAGAATTGTTGGACCTGAGCGAGTGCAGAGGAGCGCCACACATGGATAAAATCTGATGGTCCTTTATTGCCAGTGGGGGAGAGCGGGCCCAGGCCCTAAAGAACTCTTGACCCTGAAGCCCAAAGCAACAGGGTTTATAAAGGCAAAAACCACAACATCGGGAGGGGAATACATGGTTACTGGCATCAAACTACCTAAAGCCTGTGTGAAACTAATATAAATTATAATCTTGACAACACCAGTTACAATCTTAACAATTTCAATTATAATCTTGACATGAATCCAGGTATTAGCTTAAATCATATGTAGGACATAGAAAAATTACATTTTTATCGTTAACCCCGGTGCAGCCTATCCGCTCCCAAGCTTGAGCAATCATGCTGGGGGTTTCTGTGCTCTGCCAAGTGTGATGCAGGTTGCCAGGTGTGATGTAGGGGACTGCTATTGTCCGAGTGCTTTAGATCAAAGTTTCAGACCAGAGTCTCCCAGTGGCGGGGGAGGGGTGTGCTTTCTCAAGATGGAGTCTCAGGTGCTCCCAAATGGAGTCCCTGCTATCAAGGTGTTACTTCATTCCCCTCTTTGTGTTTTGACAATAATCAAATCCTTGATTCAGCCACATCATATGCATCAGGACGTATATTTAAAGCAGAGTTAATAGGTGTATATATATGTGTGTGTGTGTGTGTGTGTGTGTATGAGTTTATATATATACATGAGTTTAACAGAAGCTGTACTTTGTCTAGAGAAATTTAGTAACTGGTTAGGAATGTAGGGGCCCACAGTCAGGACAAGCCCTTTAAGAGACGCTAGCTGGCCGTGTAACAGGTCGACAGAAGACTGGCGCTGGCCGATGCGGGCGTCTGGGAAGCACTTAGCTCACCCAGAACCCAGGCTGCTGTGCTGAGGGCAGCAGTGCCCGCCACACTGAGCCCAGCTGGGACCAGAACTCACCTGGGGCCTTCTGGTGACAACTGGAAGGGGAGGTGCTAAGAGCTGGTGTTTGCTTCGGTGGACCCAGCCCCCCTGTTGCTAGTTTTGGGTACAGAATATCACAGTGGGGAGAGTTGGGGTCAGGTCTCAGAGCAAATCCTTTGTTCACAGCCTGTATGTACATTCTGTTAAAGCCTGAGGGGCCCACAGACACTTAGCCCAACCAGACAGCCTCAGCCCTCCCCCTCTTTAAATCCACACCCCACTATTGTAGAGACCCGGGGTGTCGATCTCATCTTGGCTGCTTCCTGCTGACAGGGCTCTTTGTCCTGGGGATCCCTTAGGGTGTGGCGTGGGGAGTGGCAGTCACAGCAGGGTTCCAGCAGGAGGGGGCCTCTGAGGGGGCTGCGGTGTCAGCTTGTAGAAACTGCTTTCATCCGGGGTTTCATGTGCATGGCCATCTAGAGCTGTGCTGCTTTGAATCTGGAGAAAACAAATCTAACAAGCAGATGAAATACGCAGGGTCTAAAACAAAGGACAGTCATTTTTAGAGGACCTATGAAAGCTGCTGTCCAAACCAGGAGGGACAGGGGGAGGTGTTGTGTGTGTGTGTGTTTAATTTAGAGGCAAACAAACTGACAGGAGGGACTTGATAATTACATGGCGTGCAGGAAGAGACATCATAAAGGAGGTATGAACCTCCTTAGGGAAGGCACCCTGTTGACTCCCATTGCCTAGCTGTCCTGGGAGCAGAGCTGGCCTGAATGGGAGATTAGTACAGAATAGGCAGGATCTCTCTCTCTCTCTCTCTCTCTCTCTCTCTCTGATCTATTTATTTATTTGAAAGAGTTACAGAGAGAGGAGAGGCAGAGAGAGAGGTCCTCCATCCGCTGATTCACTCCCCAGATGGCCGCAATGGCCGGAGCTGCACTGATCCGAAGTCAGGAGCAGGAGCTTCCTCCGGGTCTCCCACATGAGTGCAGGGGCCCAAGGACTCCACTGTTTTCCCAGGCCATAGCAGAGAGCTGGATCAGAAGTGGAGCAGCCCAGTCTTGAACTGGCACCCATAAGGGATACCGGCACTTCAGGCCAGCGCGTTAACAGGCTGCACCACAGCGCTGGCCCCAGCAGGTTCTCTTTAAAGCAGACCTACAGCTCTGCCTGCAAGGTTACTGACCCTAGCCTGCCCCCCGATGGCAGTGGTCACTTTGGAAGCTAGGCAGAGTGAAGGGCTTTTCAGCTTAAAGCCTACAAGGTCTGCAGTTCTGACCTAGGAGTCCTTTGACACCAGGGCAGTTCCGTTTCCAGTGACCCAGCTCTGGGCTGGCAGGGCTGCCAGGGCCCTTGGGAGACTGGCTTCTGCCGTGACTGCTGTCTGTCCCAAGCTCTGGCTTTCCACCTGGAAAACCAGTGCCATGTAGGGCGGACTGGCCTTGCTGGGCCTCCTTGATGGCAGATCGCGTGGAAAGCTGGTATTAACTGGCTGGCACCTGTCCTTACATTGCTCCTGCTGTCCAGCTCACTCCTCTTTTTTCCGGTTCTCGTTAAAGTAGACCACAGAGGAGGCCTTTAGGATGTTAGCCGAGGGGGTGCCCAGTCCCATCACTAATCTCTGGTGGCCTGGGCTAGAAATGTGTTGTCACAGGCATGTATAAGATCAAACATGAAGACCGCTTTATCCAAACCATTTTGAACCAATTAGTAAGACTTTGTATCTCTCCGTTAGTTTGGTTTGAAAAGGGAGGTTTTGCCTGTTTACTGTATCCATGGCAAAATAAATCTAGCTGTTACATGTGGCCAGACATGACGACAGAAAAATGTTAGCCATTACTTTTATAAGGTCTGAAGATCAAATTGTATATCCTGATGGAGAATTTAGAATAGAATCAGTTTCTCATCTTGAAGAGAATATAGGCTTTTTAGATTACTTACTGTCAATAATTTAATATTAAGTGAAAACTTAGCAAGCAAATTTGTCAAATAACAACTTATGAAAGTATTCACCAAAAAGTCTAAAGTCTTTTATAAATTAGAAGAGTACCTGTAGTTGGAAGTATATGTTGAATATCTAGCATAAATGTAACTCGTTTGACCAGCAAACCCAAGCATAAACATGTCAATGACTTCAAAACATGATTTTTGGTTTCTCTGTACCACCAAGTTTAAAACACCTGATACAGAGGTTTATTTAGGTCACGTGAACCAAAAATGTATTTTAGGTTAACTTAGTTTAAATTTATGAGCAATCTTATATCTATAATATCTGTAAGTCAATTAAAACAGAGCTCTTAATACATTTTTATGCATACATACAATATATACACATATAATATAACATACATTACAGGATAGAACAATAAAGCAGTCTTAGTAACAGCTTTTTTTTTTTTTTTTTTTTTTGGACAGGCAGAGTTAGTGAGAGAGAGAGACAGAGAGAAAGGTCTTCTTTCCGTTGGTTCACTCCCCAAATGGCCGCCACAGCTGGTGCACTGCACCAATCCGAAGCCAGGAGTCAGGTGCTTCCTCCTGGTCTCCCATGGGGTGCAGGGCCCAAGCACTTGGGCCATCCTCCACTGCCTTCCTGGGCCACAGCAGAGAGCTGGACTGGAAGAGGAGCAACTGGGACAGAATCTGGCGCCCCGACCAGGACTAGAACCCAGGGTGCCGGCGCCACAAGCGGAGGATTAGCCAAGTGAGCCATGGCACCGGCCTGGTAACAGCTTTTTAAGATCTTTGTTTTTTTTTTTTTTTTTTAATTACCAATTAATTAGAATTACTTTCTGTTTTTAGTAACCTGAATTAACTATACTATTGTAGTTGGAACCTGTTAAACTTTGGCTTTATCTATTTGTAGAGCCAAACCAAAATACTGAATACAATAAAAGTGGAGGGCCAGGCGCTGTGCCACAGTGGGTTAACGCCCTGGCCTGAAGCGCCAGCATCCCATATGGGTGCTGGTTCTAGTCCCGGCTGCTGCTCTTCCAATCCAGCTCTCTGCTATGGCCTGGGAAAGCAGTAGAAGATGGCCCAAGTCCTTGGGCCCCTGCACCTGCTTGGGAAACCCAGAGGAAGCTCCTGGCTCCTGGCTTCAGATCGGCGCAGCTCTGGGCATTGTGGCCATCTGGGGAGTGAACCATCGGGCGGAAGACCCCTCTCTCTCTGCCTCTCCTCTCTCTGTGTAACTCTGACTTTAAAATAAATAAATAAATCTTAATAAAAAATAAATAAAGGTGGAAGAAAGAAGTTCTTTGAAACCTAAAAGAGGGCACATTTAAAAACAGAACCATTGCCATGGCTCACTAGGTTAATCCTCCGCCTGCAGCGCCTGCACCCTGGGTTCTAGTCCTGGTCGGGGCGCCGGATTCTGTCCCGGTTGCTCCTCTTCCAGGCCAGCTCTCTGCTGTGGCCCGGGAGTGCAGTGGAGGATGGCCCAAGTGCTTGGGCCCTGCACCCGCATGGGAGACCAGGAGAAGCACCTGGCTCCTGCCTTCGGATCAGCGTGGTGCGCCGGCTGCGGCAGCCATTGCGGGGTGAACCAACGGAAAAGGAAGACCTTTCTCTCTGTCTATCTCTCACTCACTGTCCACTCTGCCTGCCAAAACAAAAACAAAAACACAGAACCAACAATGTTTTAATTTTTATGAGCAGTAAATCTGATTTTTAGTGTTTAGAGGAAAATACAAAACTGTGAATGACAAAAGGCTTTAAATAGCCATGGTTAAAATTATAAAACTTATTAACCAACAGGAAGAGGTACTTGTTTACTCCACACAGTATTTTAGAAAGTACTTGGGCCTTTTTTCATTAAGACAACCATTGTGACTAATAATACAACAAAATTATCAGACTTTTGTAGCTTTTGGGCGTTTGTATGAGGAGCATTGATGTAGGCCAGATTTTATTAGTGATACAAAGTGATCATTTAAATATTTTAGAATGAGTATATATTTAACCAAACCATAATTCTTTTTATAAAAACATAGCTGTTTTTAAAAATCAGAATTTAAGGAGAGACAGAGAACATCAATAGGATAAAAAATTGATGTTTCCTTGTCACTAAAATGGGAAATAAAATCCTTAAATATAAGTTAGCACATGGAATCATCCCATAACTTGGAGCAATTATAACAGAGAAAGAACTAGGAAAGAGAAGAGAGCTGACTGGATCCGTCTAGAAAACTGACAGATGCCCAATTATATAAAAACTATTAAAAGGCGATGTTGTAGTTTTTTAACAGATTGTAAAGACTATTTTAAAATATTTACTAACATACATGTATTACAAAAACCTCATTGTTTTAACAGAGGATCAGATTTTAATTAATAGCTTTTGTATCCAGAAAATTTTTCATTACCTTTTATGACTTTCTCACATCTTTTACAACTTAAATTTGTTATTTTAACCTCTTTCTACAACTTAAACCTGTTTTGTTTTTTGTTTTTTGACAGGCAGAGTTAGTGAGAGACAGAGAGACAGAGAGACAGAGAGAAAGGTCTTCCTTCCGTTGTGTCACCCCTCAAATGGCTGCTATGGCCAGCGCACTGTGCTGATCCAAAGCCAGGAGCCAGGTGCTTCCTCCTGGTCTCCCATGTGGATGCAGGGCCCAAGCACTTGGGCCATCCTCCACTGCCTTCCTGGGCCACAGCAGAGAGCTGGACTGGAAGAGGAGTAACTGGGACTAGAACCCGGCACCCATATGGGATGCCGGCTCTGCAGGTGGAGGATTAGCCAAGTGAGCCACAGAGCCAGCCAAACCTGTTTTTTAAACCTCTTTCTTTCTTAACCTTCCTTTCCAAGAACAGTTTTATACTTATGACCCCTTTTTATCTGATTTCTTGATTTATATTGAAATAATCCTTTTAAAATCTGTAAATTAAGACATTTTTTAAAAGATTTTTATTTATTTATTTTAAAGTCAGAGTTACACAGAGAGAGGAGAGGCAGAGAGAAAGAGAGAGGTCTTCCATCTGATGGTTCACTCCCCAGATGGCCGCAACGGCCGGAGCCACGCCAATCCGAAGCCAGGAGCCAGGTGCTTCTTCTGGGTCTCCTATGTGGGTGCAGGGGCCCAAGCACTTGGCCCATCTTCTACTGCTTTCCCAGGCCACAGCAGAGAGCTGGATCAGAAGTGGAGCAGCTGGGACTCAAACCAGCACCCATGTGGGATGCCGGTGCTTCAGGCCAGGGCATTAACCCGCTGTGCCACAGTGCCGGCCCCAAGACAACATTTTTAAAATAAGATAACACATCAAATTTTAACCTTAGTTATTTTTAAGTAGTCTTGAATTATTCCTTATATATGGACTCTAATGAAAACATTTTTGTTAGACACATCGATCTCATTTACCTTTACCCAATTTATATTTAGCAGTTACACTTCAGTGACTTAAGATGTTGATATTATATCATACCTTTATCTGAATTAAAGTCAAAATTACATTTATATGGAATTTTACTCTTTATAAAACTCCAGCTAGAAATCAATGACATAAACCAGAGATTGAAAAAATCCACGTCCAGGCTGATCACCCTTTGTTATTTTTCATCCAGATCTGTAAAAACCAAGCCACAAAACTTTGGCAAGTTACAAGGCAGTTTTTAAGGCAGCAATCTTTCTAGATTTAAAAGAGAAAATTTTGAACATACACTGAAAAGGTGTCCCATGTTCAATGGAAGGGACAGAGAGACTGGAGACAAGGGAACAAAGGAGACAGGTAGTACAGGAAAAAGAATTTACCTCCCGGGATTATGGATGCAGACAGTGCATCAGAAAGTGGCCACAAAACAGGAACAAAAACCAGTATATCCAGGAAAGGACTTTCTTTAATGATACCAGAGTCTCCCGTCCTAACGCCGTCACTCTCAAGCAGAACTTGAGAGTGTATTAGTGTCTTGTCAGACCTCCAGTAAGCAGAGGTGCCCCCAGAAAATAGGAGTCAACTTATCAGAGGACCTGAGGCCAATTGGTCGATGAAGAGGTCAAGCCGAACCTCCTGGGTTGGTGAATTGGGCCCCTGGGCCCCTGGAATATCATGAGGGGTGCTTCCCCTGTGGCCTGAGCACCAACCTGGAAGGTTCGGAGTGAGGTCTTCCCGGAGGTGGGCTCCATGTCTCGCTGGGGCCTCCAAAATGTTGTACCTGAGCGAGTGCAAACAAAGAAGCACCACACATGGATAACATTTGATGGTCCTGGGGCCAGCACTGTGGCGCAGTGGGATAACGCCCTGGCCTGAAGTGCCAGCATCCCATATGGGCTCTGGTTCTAGTCCCGGCTGCTCCTCTTCTGATCCAGCTCTCTGCTATGGCCTGGCAAAGCAGTAGATGAGCCAAGTCCCTGGGCCCCTGCACCCACGTGGGAGACCCGGAAGAAGCTCCTGTCTTCGGATCAGCACAGCTCCAGCCATTTCAGCCAGTTGGGAAGTAAATCAGCAGATGGAAGACCCCACCCCCACCCTGCCTCTCCTCTCTCTGTGTAACTCTGACTTTCAAATAAATAAATAGATCTTTAAAAAAATTTTTGATGGTCCTTTATTGCCAGCGGTAGAGAGTGGGCTCAGGCCCTAAAGAACTCTCGATCCCGAAGCCCAAAGCAACAGGGTTTATAAAGGCAAAACCACAAAATCAGGAGGGGAATACATGATTACCGGGGTCAAGCTGACCTAAAACCTATGCAAAACTAATATCAATTATAATCTTGACAACACCAGTTATAATCTTAACATTTTCAATTATAATCTTGACATGAATCCAGGTATTAGCTTAAACCATACGTAGGACATAGACAAACTACAGTTTCATCGTTAACCCAGGTGCAGCCTATCTGCTCCCAAGCTTGAGCAATCATGCTGGGGGTTTCTGTGCTCTGCCAAGTGTGATGCAGGTTGCCAGGTGTGATGTAGGGGACTGCTATTGTCCGAGTGCTTTAGATCAAAGTTTCAGACCAGAGTCTCCTGGTGGTGGGGGAGGGGTGTGCTTACTCAAGATGGAGTCTCAGGTGCTCCCAAATGGAGTCCCTGCTGTCAAGGCATCACTTCAGAATGAAGGGGTGGAACTCAGACTAGTCTACAGGCCCTTCTTGGGTTAGCAGTGATTTGCGGGCCCAGATTCTGTAGAGACCACCCTATTTTTTCAAGATTTTTAGTTACCCACATTTATGAATCAGACCAGATTATATGAAATATGCATTGGTGGCTTCTTGAAAAAAAAAATAGCTTTTCTGGCAACATCAGCCCTGAATTTTTTATTTTATTTGTTTGAAAGAGAGGGAGAAAGAGAAACAGATGGAAACCTGCCATTTGCTGGTTCACTCCCTAAATGCTTGCCATAGCCAAGGCTGGCCTGGACTGAAGCCAGGAGCCAGGAACTCTTTCTGGGCCTCCCACGTGGGTGGCAGAGACCCCAATACTTGAGCTGCCGTTGCCTGCTGCCTCCCAGGTGTGCATGAGCAGGAAGCTGGGGTCAGCAGCAGAGGCAGCACTGGATAAGCAGAGGCACTCTGGTATGCGATGCAGGTGTCTCCGACAGCGTTAACGGCTGTACCAAGTTCCCACCTCGGGCCCGGCATTTCTGCACAGTTGCATTGGCCAGAGCTGACTCATGGCTTCCCCTTGTGAGAGCACAGGACCCTCTAGACAGCCAACATCCCTACCCAGTCAACTTCACTGATCTGTGTAGGCTTTGGACCCTGTGACCCTTTTTTAGGATTAGAATTAGCATGTTTCAAGTGAGGAAGTTGTTTTTCTTTTAGAAAAAGATTTATCCATTTATTTATTTAAAAGGCAGAGTGACAGAGAAGGAGAGACAGATCTTTCATTCACTTGTTCACTCCCCAAATATAGTAGCCAGGGCTGGGTCAAGAGCCAAGCACTATATCTGGGTCTCCTATGTGGGTGGCAGAGACCCAAGTTCATGGACCATCACCTGCTGCCTCCCCTCCATATTAGCAGGAACCTGGATTGGGTGCACAGACATGGCCCGATCCCAGGCACTCTGAAAAGGATGCCGGTACCCAAGCAGTGTTTTAACCCACCGCACCACACGGTCCATCTGAGGTTTTTTCCATTGCAGTTCAAATGGTGGTGATGGTGGCAGGCCAGTGGGCGAGTCTGTGACCGGCATATGTATAATTCATTACAAGCAGGGCCAGGAGGGGCCCGCGGAGCTGTGCGGGTGTGCTCGCAGGAGGGGACCAGAGTGCTGGTGGCTTATGGAAATTTGACATACAGCTCAGAGCCCAGCTGTGGCAGGTAGGTGGCCAGGACAGTTGCTGTCCGTGCCCAGTCAGCAAGCTTCCGTCGCGTCACTGTCTTTGTGAATATTAAATGTGCACCCACTGGAAAGCGAAAGGCCCAAATGTCAAGTTGCTGGGGAGGAAGGTGTTTGCAGAGTGAGGGCAGAGCGACTTGTGTGGCTTTGGGGTTTAGTGGTTAATCTTTTATTATCTCTTTTCAATTAGCCTTTTTATTCCTTTCAACTGGAACTCACCAAGGAAGTGCCGTGAGCAAGGTCTTTTCATTTCTGCTCTTAAATAATGTAGCAGGAGCCCATGGAGCCCAGGCGACCCTGCCAAGAATGGTGACTCCTTAGGGTGATGAGCGGGAGCCGCTGCGTCGTGGGGAGAGGAAGCAAAGCACATTTGTGTCTTCACTGCAAATAACCCCTTATCCCTGCCTCCCAGTGAGGGTTTTTCTAATTGTACAGAAGAGGAAACAGGGGCTGAGTGTATTTAAATAACTCGCATGGGAAAATTACAGTGTAATTACAGCGTAAGCATTGCAACTGAGACCAGGACCAGGTTTCCTGACTTCTGGGCCATTCCGTTCCATTTACAAATAACCATCAAGAAGGGAAATGGTGACTGTCGAGAAAGTAGTGTGGTTACCCCGAGGGTGGGGGGAGCGGCAGAAGGGATGGTTATGGTCACCATCGTAAATTACTATAAAATGAGCAGAATCTTTGGTTGAAACTTTCCCAGGTTAAGCCTTAAACCGGGTTAATTATTAATAGTGCCTCTTTCACTTTCCAAAGCGTTCTGTTTTGGATGATGGATCGTACAGGCTGCTACTTTACTTTATGTATGTGTTTGTGTGCTTGTGTTTGTTACATGCCAAGCAGTTTTAAAAGAAAGTCTGGCCCATGACCAGGAGGCCAGGCCAGCCCGGGACGTCGCTTGTCTGCTTTAAGAACGTGATCAGTGCAGAGGCCGCCGCGGCGGTGGCTGTGAGGCAGGGTGGACCCCAGAGCAGGGGCTGGGCTGTTCTGTCTTGGTCTGTTGGGGGCTCCTATGGCATGAGGTACTCATCTTGGCGTCTTTGTCCTAAATGTGGCTAGAGGAGAGAATGTCAGTCCAAGGTTACGGTCACGTGCTATGTTAGGACACCAGCAGAGGACCATATGTACCATCGCAGTCCCATAAAGTCATAATGGAGCTGAGAAATTCCTAGTGCCTAGTGACACTGTAGCTATGGTATTGCCTTTTTTTTTTTTTTTTTTTAAAGTTTATGGAGTTATTTGAAAGGCAGAGTTACAGAGAGGCAGAGGCAGAGAGAGAGAGAGAGAGAGCTCTTCCATCCGCTAGTTCACTCCCCAGATAACCGAAATGGCCAGAGCTGGGCCGATTTGAAGCCAGAAACCCGGAGCTTCCTCCAGGTCTCCCACGTGGGTGCAGGGGCCCAAGGACTTGGACCATCCTCTACTGCTTTCCCAGGGCATAGCAGAGAGCTGGATCAGAAGTGAAGCAGCCAGGACTCGAACTGGCACCCATATGGGATGCTGGCACTGCCGGCAGCAGATTTACCTGCTACACCACAGTTACAGCCCCATGGTAATGTTACTGTCATGTTTGTGGTGATGCTGTTTTAAACAAACCCACACTGCCGGCTGAATAAAATACAGCGATCCTATTACTTATGTACAGTTCATCATACTTGGTAATGGTAAATGACTGTGTTACCAATTTATGTATTTACTGTGCTATGCTTAATTTACATCATCACTTTTTTTTTTTAAATTATTTTATCTGAGTGGTAGAGAAATGAAGAGAGAGGGAGAGAGGGAGAGAAAGACCTCCCATCTGCTGGTTTTTTCCCCAAATGTCTGGGACTGGGAACTCAATCCAGATCTCCCGTGTGGGTGGCAGGGACCCACTTGAGCCATCACTTGCTGCCTCCCGCTGGAACTGGCCTGGAGCTGGGACTCCAGCACAGTCATTCCGACACGGGATGTAGGCGCCCAAGTGGTGCCTTGACTTCTGCACCAAACACCTGCCCCTATCATTTATTTTATAGCATCCTCCTTCTACTTATAAGACGTGTACTGTAGGGGTCAGTATGAGGCCTAGTGGTTAAGGTGCCAGTGTCTCCTATTAGAGTGTTTAGGTTTGATCCCCATTTCTGGCTCCTAACTCCAGCTTCCTGCCAATGCACAAACCAGGAGGCTGCAGGTGATGGCTAAAGTAATTGAGTTCCTGCCACCCACGTGGGTGATCTGGATCAAGTTCTTGGCTACCAGCTTTGGCCTCAGTCCAGCCCTGGCCGTTACGGGCATGGGGGGTATTGAACCAGCATACGGGAACTCTGTCTGCTTGCCTCTTAAATAAATAAAAAGTGTAATATCTTAAAAATAATTTAGAAGACAATTGGCTGTTCTTCAAGGACCAACCCAAACCATGAAGCTTTCCTCAGTGGCTCTGCTTGAGTTGTATTTTAAAGATGGTATCGTGTAGTTACGTACACATTAGCTAGCCTCCTAACTAGCAGGTGTTGGAGGTAGCCTCTGAATCCATATTTCAGCTCCTCAGCACCTTGTGCAGTGCTTGGTACTTATTAGGTATACCAGATGACTTAGTTGATAATTGTATAAATAAAAAAAAAGAAATGAGGTGAAAAAACAGAATTTTTAATTTAAATTTTAAAGAAGCAGCAGAGAATTAAGGAGGTGTATTAACAAGTGGAAAGAATACATTGGACCTTCAGTTTAGTGATATTTAAAATAATTCAGTATCAGAAGAACTAAAAACAGGAGCAGAACTTTTTCTCACTGGGATCTGATACAACGTTTTGTTTCCACTTGGAGGGTCTGACTTACCGGAGGAAAATTTTAACTCCAAGGGCAGATGTTCAGCCCAGTGGTTACACCCTCACTTGAGATGCCTGCGAGACGCCTGCATCCCATACTGGAGAGCTCGGGTTTGGAGCCTGGCTCCGTTCGTAGTGCCCAGGAGGCAGCAGGCGATGGCCCACGCACTCGGGTCTCTGCCATCCTCGGGGAAGCACAGATGGAGTTCCTGGCTCCTGGCATCAGCCTGGCCGAGCCCTGACTGTTGCAGGCAGGCATTTGGGAAGTAAATCAACAGATGTAAGATCTCTGTCTCTGCTTTTCGAATAAATAAAGATAAATACGTTTTGACATATTTATTTGAAAGGCAGAATGACAGAGAGAGAAAGACACCCCCCACACACACACGCAGAGAGAGAGAGAGCTTCTTTCCACTGGTTTACTCCCCAAATGCCCACTGCAGCCAGGGCTGTGGCAGGCTCAAGTCCAGGAACCATGAGCCCCATTGGGGTCTCCTGTGTGGGTGGCAGGGACTCACGGACTTGAACCATCATCTGTTGTTTCCTAGGTGCATTATCAGGGAGCTGTACTGGGAGCAGCACAACCAGGACCCAAACCAGCACCTTGATGTGGGGTTGCAGGCTTCCCAAGGGCTGGCTTAACTCACCGCGCCACAACACCCAGCCCCAGATAGACTTTAAAAACAAAAACAAAACCAAAAAAGCATTTTCACTGCAGCTTCAGAGGACGTGAAGAAGGTAGCAGGGGAGTGAACTCAGCCGGTGTGTGATGACTGGAGATGCACTCACACCCGCGGCTCAAGGCAGGTGCACCCTGGGCCCCTGCTTTCTCCTGTCCCTGCGATCCTGGCTCCCAGCCTTCTGTCAGAGCCTTGTCTCCCACCTCCTTCTTACTCCCCAAGGGTGGTTTTCATATTCAGCAATGTGAATGCAGGGCTTGCTACTTAAAAACCGTGGAAATGAGCGCACACCTGGCCTGAGCGTGTTAGTTTCGGTAACAGGGATAACGGAGCCCACAGCCTTTCCCTCTCCTTTGTCCGCTGCTGAGCTGCAGGCTGGACCATGGGCGGAGCAGCCACCCAGGACGTTCTAGAAGATTTTAGCAAGTCCCAGGGTGGCAGGGACGGTGGAGGGAGGCAGGTGTGTTCTCTCTGAGTGGCTGGAAGGATAGAGGAGTAGAGGAAGGGGTGGTGACAGGGCAGAGAGCAGGAGGCCGGGGTGTGTGTGTGTGTGTGTGTGTGTGCTCCCTGGAGGGCGTGGGGGGAGAGCAGCCTCTCTGGGAGGACCGTGGGGTGGGGTGTGGGGCGCCTGGCTGTGCTGTGGCAGAGCAGGAGGGGCGGGGCTCCCCACACCTGCTCCTACTCAGGTCCCGCAAACCCTCAGTATTTCTGGGAAGGGCGGACCCCAAGGAGCTCAGCAGGAAGGTCGGGGTCGGGCGCCTCCCACGTGGGAGTGCCTGGGGTCTAGTCCCAGTTCCTCTTCCTGTTCCCGCTTCCTGCTAACGCACACCCCGGGAGGCTCAGCTGATGGTTCAAGTACTTGGGTCCCTGTCACCTACATGGGAGAGCCTGACGGAGTCCTAGGCTTCTGGCTGTGGCCCAGGCGTGGCTGTCGTGGGCATCTGGGGTGTCAGAGAATGAGAGATCTCTGCTTGCTTCTCTCGCTCTGATTCTCAATTAACTGAAATAGATACACATTCTGTATCAGAAAAGAGGGAAACTTTTCTCACAGCTCTGTCAAAATGCCATGTTTTTTTTTCTTTTCTTATCCCAGTAAAATATCCAGAAAATACTCAGAAAAAGGAAAAAATGGGAAAGCCCTATACGAATGCCCCAAAAAGTCCACTTTGACATGGTAAATGGTGTGGTGCTTTTTTTTTTTTTGGTCAACTGTGGTAAAAACTTCTCATTTTAGCTAAATTAAGAGTTCTATGCATTTAAGCAAGTGGATTGTGTTGCTTTTGAGATATCTCTCAGGGCAAACAGATTTGATTTCAGGGCAACTTTAGGTAATGCCAGCATTTTCAATTTCTACTTTTTCTCAAAAGACTTTGTGCTCAGGGGGCCAGCGCTGTGGCACAGCAGGTTAAGCCGTTGCCTGCAGTGCCAGCATCCCATATGAATGCCTGTTTGAGTCTGGGTGCCCCACTTCCAACCCAGCTCCCTGCTAACGGCCTGGGAAAGCAGCAGAAGATGGCCTAGGTGCTTGGGCACCTGTACCCCTGTGGGAGACCCAGAAGAAGCTCTTGGCTTAGGCCTGGCCCAGCTTTGGCAGTTATGGCCATCTGGGGCATGAACCAGTGGGTGGAAGATCTCTGTCGCTCCTTCTTTCTCTCTCTGTAATACTAACTCTGCCTTTCAGATATATAAATCTTTTTTTTTTTTTTTGACAGGCAGAGTGGACAGTGAGAGAGAGTCAGAGAGAAAAGTCTTCCTTTTGCCGTTGGTTCACCTTCCAATGGCCGCTGTGGCCGGCGCACCGTGCTGATCCGAAGGCAGGAACCAGGTGCTTCTCCTGGTCTCCCATGGGGTGCAGGGCCCAAGCACCTGGGCCATCCTCCACTGCACTCCCTGGCCACAGCAGAGAGCTGGCCTGGAAGGGGGGCAACCGGGACAGAATCTGGCGCCCCGACCGGGACTAGAACCCGGTGTGCCGGTGCCACAAGTGGAAGATTAGCCTAGTGAGCCGCGGTGCCGGCCAGATAAATAAATCTTAAAACAAAACAAAACCAAACAAAACCCACTTTATTCTTTTGTGTGATTAGAAAGTACATTTGGAGCAGATGTTTGGTCGAGCAGTTAAGCTGCCGGTTACATTGCCCACATCTCCTAGTCGAGTGCCTCGTCCGACACCTGTTCCAGGGGCTGGTGTGGTGCAGTGGCTTCATTCGCTGCGGTAGCCCCTGAAGCCCATGCTGGAGTTCCAGCTCACGTTTCGGTTGCTCTGCTGTTGAGCCAGCTCCCTGCTAATGCACCTGGGAGGGCCGCTGAAGACAGCCAAGTACTCGGGCCCCTGCCACCCATCTGGAGACCTGTATGGAGCTCCTGGCTCCTGGGTTTGGCCTGCTTTAGCCAGGGCTGCTATGTGGTCATTTAGGGAGTGAGCTAGCCAATGGAAGATCTCTCTCTTCCTGTGTCTCCCTCTGTCATTATAGCTTTGAAATAAATCTTAAAAAAAAAAAAAGCCCAAAAACCAAAACCTTGTTCTAGTTCTTTACTCTGGCTTCCTGCTAATGTAGACCCTGAGAGACAGCAGGTGCTGAATCAAGTGCTTGGGTTTCTGCTACCTATGCGGGAGACGCACATTGAGTTCTGGCTCCAACTCTGGCGTTGGCCCGTCTACCCTAGCCACTGTGAGCATCTGGGGAGTGACTCAGGGGTGAGAGCTCCCTGTCTCTCAAGAGGGAAAAAAACAGCCGCTGCTGGAGTAGTGACTTAGGACATTATTTACAACGAGGCAGTTTCCGTGGAGGCAAAAAAAGCTTCTCTATAAAGTCAGAGCTTATGTTGAGAAACACAGTGTGTAGAGGGCCATTTGGTGTTTTGCTTGTAACCTTTAAGAAGACCAAACTCATCAAACCCAGAGGGACTTCTGGCCCTGGGTCCAAGGCGCTCCCGAAGCCCTGACCTGCTGCAGGTGAAGACACTGAACGTACCCTTTTCCAGAACCCAGCGAAGGGGCAGGCAGAGAGAGAGAGAGAGAGAAAGAGTGAGAGTCTTCCACCCACTGGTTCACTCCCCAAATGGTTGCAAATGGCTGGAGCTGCACCAATCCAAAGCCAGGAGCTTCTTCTGGGTCTCCCATGCAGATGCAGGGTCCCAAGCACTTGGGCCATCTTCTACTGCTCTCCCAGGCCACAGCAGAGAGATGGATGGGAAGTGGAGCAGCCAGGACTTGAACCAGAGCTCACAGGGGATGCCGGTACTGTAAGTGGTGGCTTTTCCCACTATGCCACAGTGCCGGTCCCATAAATAAAAATTCATTTTCTTTTCTTTTAACATTTTACAAATGTTATTTTGAATTCACACTATTGGTGAATAGTGAACAAAACAGACTTCCTACCCATGGCTGGAGATGGGGGTGGGCCAGATGCACAGTTTACATAGTATATTAGAAAGTGATCTTTGAGGAAAAACAAAGCAGAGATGGGGTACAGGGAGTGTTTTCAGGGTTTTAAAATGAGGTGGCCACGGGCGGGCAGTTGGCCTGTGTCCTGCGGGCGGTGCCTGGGCCCCCGGGACTGTGCTCCGGTGTGCCTGGAAGCAGGAGGCAAAAGCCCGTGGGCAGCAGGGGGCGGAGCGGTTCCTGCAGAGCCTTGTGGGACACTGAAGGGGCTCTGGCCTTTCCTGTGATGAGACAGAACAAGCAGAGGGTGTCGAACAAGGCAGCCCCTGGTTTCACGATAGCCCGGGTGCTAGGCTGGGGAGCAGAGAGAACAGGTGTAGGAGAGGAGAGACCACTGCAGCCATCCCAGAAATGAACCAGACTCGAAATTCTTCAGAAAGGATTGATGTGTTTACAAAAAGGGAGGAGAATGTGCCTGTGGAATACAAAAATAGATAATAAACAAATAAATAAATAAAAGGCAAGGAGCTAATTATTTTTTGAATATTTACATTGAGAGAAGAAGAGCAGTTCGGCAGCTACTCTGCTACTGCGTGTTCCCAGTGGGTTTGTGAGTTCTGGACAGTTGGGTCTCTAGAAAAAATTTTTTTTTCTGCTAGAAACATGCTGGCAGGGTTTGGTCAGTGTGCTTTAAAATGAGCCTGGGGCAGGTGTTCAGCCTAGTGGTCAGGACCTCGGGGGTCTGGGTGCCTGCACCCCATGTCCAAGTGTCTCAGTCACTGCTTCCAGCCCATCTTCTTTTTAATGTGCGTCCTTGGAGCCAGCAGGTTATGGCTCAGGTACTTTGGTCTCTCACTCAGTTCTCAGCTTTTGGCCTAAGGTTAGTTCAGCCTTGGCCGTGCCAGCCCTTGGGGAGTGAGCCAGCGGATGGGAGCCCGCTCTCTGCCTCTCTGCCTCTGGGGGCGGGAAACCCAGGAACTTTTATGGACCTTTTTAAGATGTCTGCCTCGTGGAGGATGGCCCAAGTGCTTGGGCCCTGCACCCCATGGGAGACCAGAGAAGCACCTGGCTCCTGCCTTCAGATCGGCGGGCCGCAGCGCGCCAGCCATGGCGGCCATTGGAGGGTGAACCAACGGCAAAGGGAAGACCTTTTTCTCTCTCTCTCTCTCTCTCACTGTCCACTCTGCCTGTCAAAAAAAAAAAAAAAAAAAAAAAAAAAAAAAAAAAAAAAAGATGTCTGCCTCCACTCCTTTTCCAAACTTGCCTGATAGCCTGTTAGGAACGCAGGTTCTGGGCGTTTCCTATTTCACATGGATGGGATACAGCGAATACGTGTATACAGTCCTTCCAGCAAGACCACATGGGAATTCTTAGGACCAACAAGTAACGCCCCTAGTCTGGATTCCCGCACACCTGTTGGGGTGGGCAGCCCATCTGGAAAGTGTTGCAGGGCGCCCACAGCGCCGGCAGGTGGCGCCACGTGACCGCAGAGAGCGCGCTGCTCCGCGAAGCGGCGGGCGGTCTGAGAGCCGCTCTGCCTCGGTGCCCTGGCCGCCTGGCTGCCGCTGACTCCCGCAGAGCGGCGCGCACGAGTAGCGGGCGGGTGGGGGCATGGCTGGTGCCCGGTCTTCTTTTTAGGCCATGTGGCGCCTAAGCCGTGCTTAGTCGGCTTCTCGGGGTACCGGGACCGGAGGGTGCAGTCTTTGCGGCCCCCGCATAGAGCTCTACGGAACCGGCAAGGCTGTGCCGCCGAAAGGGCGGCCTCCCGCTGCGGGGCTCTGGCCCCACCCGGCCCAGCCGGGCGCGGGGATCTACTACCGAGCCCCCTCAGGGAGAACCGGACCCTCGGACAGCTCCTTTCCATTGGCAGCCGGGCGGGAGGCCCCGCCCCCTCCCCTACGGTTCTCATCTCTGACTGGTTCTCGCGTCCCGGCCGGCCACGCCTCCTCCCCTCGCACATACACAAGAGTCACGCGCCTTTCAGTAGGAAACTTGTCGTGCTGAGGAGGACCGTGGCCCTCCTCGCCCCACCCACTTACCTTGCTATTGGCCCACAGCACTGCGTGCGGCCACGCCCCCATTCCAGCCCCCTGGCTGTGAGGGCGGGCTCCCGCTCGTGATTGGCTGGCTGACCTGCCTCTCGCGGGAGCGGCGAGCCCGCCCCTCCTTCTCACTCCCGCCCCCCACCCCCCCTGCCCGCGAGCCTCGGGGTTTCTCCGCTGGCTGCGGCCGAATCAGTGTCAGTCAGGGAGGCGGACTGATAAGCACTGGGCGCTGACGCTCTGCTGCAGTCTCGCCCCGGGGCCGGTGCCTGTGCTCGCGCCGCCGGGTAGAAGGATGAGGCCGCAGCTGGAGCAGCCACCCTATGATTGGCTGTGGCGCTTGTGAACCCGAAGTAAAGATGGCGGGCGGGCAGGCAGCCGCCGCACTGCCCACTTGGAAGATGGCGGCGCGCCGCAGCCCCAGCGCCCGCGACCGGGGGGTCCTGCAGGCGGCGGCGGCGCGGCTGCTGCTGCTGCTGCTGCTGAGCTGCTGCTGCGGCGCGGGCGGCTGCGCCGCGGCCGGCGAGAGCGAGGAGACCGTGATCATCGGGCTGCGGCTGGAGGACACGAACGACGTGTCGTTCATGGAAGGGGGGGCGCTGCGGGTGAGCGAACGCACCCGGGTCAAGCTGCGGGTGTACGGGCAGAACATCAACAACGAGACGTGGTCCCGCATCGCCTTCACCGAGCACGAGCGGCAGCGCCACAGCCCCGGCGAGCGCGGGCTGGGCGGCCCCGCGCCGCCGGAGCCGGACAGCGGCCCCCAGCGCTGCGGCATCCGCACCTCGGACATCATCATCCTGCCGCACATCATCCTCAACCGCCGCACGTCTGGCATCATCGAGATCGAGATCAAGCCGCTGCGCAAGATGGAGAAGAGCAAGTCCTACTACCTGTGCACGTCGCTCTCCACGCCCGCGCTGGGCGCCGGCGGCCCGGGCTCGGCGGGCGGCAAGGGCGGCGGCAAGGGCGGCGCGGGGGTGGCCGGGCTGCCGCCGCCGCCCTGGGCCGAGACCACCTGGATCTACCACGACGGCGAGGACACCAAGATGATCGTGGGCGAGGAGAAGAAGTTCCTGCTGCCCTTCTGGCTGCAGGTGATCTTCATCTCGCTGCTGCTCTGCCTGTCGGGCATGTTCAGCGGCCTCAACCTGGGGCTCATGGCCCTGGACCCCATGGAGCTGCGCATCGTGCAGAACTGCGGCACCGAGAAGGAGAAGAACTACGCCAAGCGCATCGAGCCCGTGCGCCGGCAGGGCAACTACCTGCTGTGCTCGCTGCTGCTGGGCAACGTGCTGGTCAACACCACGCTCACCATCCTGCTGGACGACATCGCCGGCTCGGGCCTCGTGGCCGTGGTGGTCTCCACCATCGGCATCGTCATCTTCGGCGAGATCGTGCCCCAGGCCATCTGCTCCCGGCACGGCCTGGCCGTCGGCGCCAACACCATCTTCCTCACCAAGTTCTTCATGATGATGACCTTCCCGGCCTCGTACCCGGTCAGCAAGCTGCTGGACTGCGTCCTGGGCCAGGAGATCGGCACCGTGTACAACCGGGAGAAGCTGCTGGAGATGCTGCGGGTCACCGACCCCTACAACGACCTGGTGAAAGAGGAGCTGAACATCATCCAGGGCGCGCTGGAGCTGCGCACCAAGACGGTGGAGGACGTGATGACCCCGCTGCGCGACTGCTTCATGATCACCGGAGAGGCCATCCTGGACTTCAACACCATGTCGGAGATCATGGAGAGCGGCTACACGCGCATCCCCGTGTTCGAGGGCGAGCGCTCCAACATCGTGGACCTGCTCTTCGTCAAGGACCTGGCCTTCGTGGATCCGGACGACTGCACTCCGCTGAAAACCATCACCAAGTTTTATAACCACCCCTTGCACTTTGTTTTCAATGACACCAAATTGGACGCTATGCTGGAGGAATTTAAGAAAGGTGGGAGATTCTGGTCTCTTTCCTTGGCTTGCTCCTCTTTCTCTCTCCATCCCCGCCCCCCACCTCCACCCCCAAACACACACACACACACACACACACACACACACTGGCGTCCTCCACCCTCACACCAACCCCCCAAGGCGAGTTGACCGGAATTTCTCCTTCTCTCTTTGTTGCGAAGTTGAAAGGGTGGCGTGGATTGGGGGGACGGATTGAACTGGTCCGCAAAGGCGCGAGAGTGCCGGCCGGGCGCGTCCTTGCTTGGTGATTCCTGTGCACGGTGATACCCTAACCCCGCACCCCCTACGCGGCGCACGGGGTGGGCTCGGGTCTCCAGGGGTCTGCCGCACTCCCTGTCTGGGTTCTGAGTGGGGCTGGGCTGATGCCATGCCATTTGGTTGCCAGGAACAAATCCCAGGCATCTGGGAAATATCGGAACAGCTTTCTAAACCTAGGACAGACTTCTTCGTCCTTTCGCTCGACCACAGTGAAGGTTCAGAGGCGCGATTCATTCTCTATAGCTTCTTGTTTCTCGTCGGGCACCCTGGGGTGAGGGTGGGGGTGGGGATAGGTTGAGGTCTGCCTCTGAGGCCTGAGGACCACCTAAGCCAAGTACCGCCACAAAAATTCATTCATTCATTCATTCATTCGGGATGTGGCTTGCCTTAGCTAGGATAGAGGTTTTCATGAGAACTGAAGCGAGCTGTTAACCTGTGACTTGGGCTGACCGGAGCAGGCGAGTTAGTTAACCTTTTGTGAGGCTCTGGCTCCTGTCTCTTTCTTCCCTCCTTGTTTACATTGACCTGACAACTAAAATATCCCAAACCAAGTGTGGTTTTGGCAAACAGCTTGAACCTTTAACAACGGCATGCCTCTTTCTCCGTTAATTATAGCTTATTTATTTCTTGACTGGCTGTAGTTTAAAAGTGTTCTTTTCTCACTTGGCCACCTGACAGGTTGACTTGGAGTCAGTCTCTAAGCCAGCTCTCCCTGTTCCGGGGTGTTCTGCAGGGACGGGCCAGCAGGGCCGCACCTGGTGTGGTTCTCAGCACCTCATTTCTCGCCCTGTGGCGGCTCTGGCGCACGCCCGTGTTTTTTTTTTTTTTTTTTTTTTTAACCGTGTAACAAACAGGTCAGTGTTGTCACTGAAGTTCTGATCACTAGCCAGAGCCGTCTGAAAGCTGGGGGACGCTGTGTGCACTTGACCGACACAGATGTGGGTGTGAGTTTCGTGACCTGGTAGTCCTCAGAGCCAACTCTCCGCCAGCAGTGGTCTGTCGCCTGAAAAAGGCCGTGTGTAGCCGGCAACAGCACCCAGGCCCCATCATCTGAACACACAGGGTGTGAGGGTGCCCTAATTCCAGCTTCCCGGCTGAATGGTATCCTCCCTAGAAGAGGATCACATTGCAGTCATTTTCATATAAAGGGAGAGAGCAGAATGTGCTTTGGAGCTTGGCGATTTGCATTTAAAAGCAGACGGAGATTCTCTCGGATTCTTAAACAGTGAGAGGAAACGGCCGGCATCTCTGGGTGCCAGGGCTTCGTTCTGGGGTGCTGTTGCTTTCACCTGCAGGTTGTTGATCAGAGCACCTTGTGGGATTTCGCGGTCTGCAGCATTATCTTCAATGCGGAGAGAGATCGTGAAGAAAATGCCTCTAGGGTTGGTGTTTTTTTTTTTTTTTCTAAATTTCCCAGTGTTGATTTGGATAATTCATTGCCTGTTCAGTATTTTTACACACGTACTGGTGGGTTGATTGCACCAGCTCGTACACCTTGCTAAGGCTCTTCTTCATTTCTGTATCTTTGATCTTGGAGACTATGTGCACCTCCCAGCTCATCGATCCTGCTGCCCCAGCTCAGACTTTAAAAATTTGTATGAATTTGAAATTTCTGTTTGGTTGTCCTTGAATAGGTTTTCTATAACTGATTCATTTTCATGAAGAAAATTCTTCTCCCCAAATCATCTCAGTATTTTTTTTGAAACGTATTCTCTAAATGATTGAATTACTACTGATATTTTCCCATGAATTTTAGAAAAAGAAGCACGCACAAGATTTTAGTTTTGTTCTTAACTAAAATGAGGTACAGTATTTGCTTAAGAAGATAGCACAAGTTAAAGGCACATTGAAGCTAGTGGCAGATTTGGGAGAGCAGGCGAAGATAGTTGGCTGCAAATGGGAAATTTTTGTTTTTAAAAATTTATTTTATTTATTTGAAAGAATTCCAGAGAGAGAGGTCTTCCATCCACTGGTTCATTCCCCCAACACAGAGACACAGACATCTTCCATCTGCCTTGGTTCACTCTCCAAATAGCTGCAAAGTCAGGAGCAGAGCTGATTGGAAGACTAGAGTTTCTTCTGGGTCTCCCATGTGGGTGCAGGGGACCAAGGACTTGAGCCATCCTCTGCTGCTTTCTCAGGCACATTAGCAGGGCACTGGATTAGAAGTGGAGCAGTTGGCTCTTGAACCAGCACCCATATGAGATGCCAGCACTGCAGACCAGAGTTTTAACCCACTGCGCCACCGCACCACCCTGCAAAAGGGAAATTTAAACCATGATTTTAAAAGAATGGGGTAGGTAGGTGTTTGTTACTTAAGCTGTAGGAATAACTGACTTGCCACCCTCCCTCTTTTGTGGACATGTTTTGTCTGTTCAGTCTTATTATCATTTATATTCATTCCTTTTTATGGGTGAGTTAAACATTTCACCTGATTTTTTTCCTCTTCATTTTCTAATTCAATTATAACATAATGTGACTAGCCCACCTTCTAATGTTTTTCTCTCTCAAATAATGGTGAATAAGGTGTATAGGATGATTCAAAGGCATCTTTCTCATCCCTTCCCCTTGCTCCTAACAAATCTATTTCCAAAAAACAAAAGCAGAACAAATACCCTCAACAATACCATACCAACTGTGACTTCCCCAGACTGGTTACATCATCAGTCCAGATTGCACTGAAAATGACCTTCCCTAACGAGGAGCGCCTGTGTGGACGCCTCTGCTGTATGTACAGAGTTAGTCCGAGTTAGTTCATGTAGGAGGAGGCCGTCTAGGGTGCTGAAGTTTGGAAACAAAAGCTGTCTTATGTGTGTGTGTGTGGATGTCTTCTTCCTAATTGTTAGGATTTTTTTTTTTTTTTTTTTTTTGGTGGCGGTGGGGGGTGGGGGGGTCTGGCTACCAGGACGCTCTGGGCTGTACTTGAGGTTGGAAGGTAGGAGTTACACTAATTTTAAGGTTGGTGATGATGATAGTGATGCTGGTCATCATTATGTACCTGTTTACTGTGTGCCGGATACAGGACTGGGTGCTGTCCATGAATCTCACTATTTCAGGCTCACAATGGCTGAATGATGCAGTAGCTCCATTTTACAAATGAGGAAATGGAGGCTGGGGTGAGCGGTATGTTCAAGGCCGCGTGGTAATTAGTTGACTTGGAGTTTAACTCTTTTCTGTGTGAGACCAGAACTTGCTGTTATCCACGTTGTTAGGCTGGTCTCCTTGATCCTGATTTTATATTTCTGTTTTACTGAGTGTGAGGTTTGGCTTCCTGTCAAAACATTGTCAGAGCCTCTTGGGCAGTAGATGCAGAAATGTGTTTAAACATATGGATCTGGCTTTAAACCAGCGCTTCTGTGACACTGTGGGTAATCATTGGGATCCCCGCTTCTGCCAGTGAAGCAAATCAGTTTCTTGTCTAGTGTGGTTCTAAAACCAAAGCATTCTGTTATAATATTTGCCCTTCAAGGCCGGCGCCGCGGCTCACTAGGCTAATCCTCCGCCTAGCGGCGCTGGCACGCCAGGTTCTAGTCCTGGTCGGGGTGCTGGATTCTGTCCCGGTTGCCCCTCTTTCAGGCCAGCTCTCTGCTGTGGCCCGGGAGTGCAGTGGAGGATGGCCCAAGTACTTGGGCCCTGCACCTGCATGAGAGATCAGAAGAAGCACTTGACTCCTGCCTTCGGATCAGCGTGGTGCGCCGGCCGCAACGCGCCGGCCACAGCACACCTGCCGCAGCGGCCACTGGAGGGTGAACCAATGGCAAAAGGAAGACCTTTCTCTCTGTCTCTCTCTCACTGTCCACTCTGCCTGTCAAGAAGGAAAAAAAAATTTGCCCTTCAAGCATCCAGATTCATTTTGTGTGTGTTTGATAGTAGCATTGTACTGGACTGGTGTGCTACTTGAATGGAGACCTCCACCACTGGTTTCTTAATACCTAAATTACTTAACAGTGTTTCGCTGTTGATTTCTTATCTGCTTCTCTGGCAAGGATCACATGGTAATTTGTCACACTCCATTGTATGTTCTCATCTTGGCTTGATTTTCATTTTTTCTTAGCCACTATATGATAACAGTTGGTTGTGAATGAGCATCCTTGTTCTCTGCCTCTCTCTACTCCATGCAGGAGTCTTTTCCCTCAGCTTTATGGTTGCCTATAAATCCAAATAAGAATATGTTCAGCAAATCCCACTAAAGAATTATGAGAATTTTAGAAAAATGATCTAAAGCAAAATAACGTAGGAGAAAGGAAACGCTAATCAGAGGCCCTGACTTTGCAGACGTCAGGATGAGCCTTTGCTTCCACCTGACTTACCCTTCCTAAGGAGAGAGTGTGGCCTCTTAGCTGCCCAGCCGTCTGCCCTGAAGTGGGGTCTGAAGCGGTAGTAACGGGTTATTGTTTCATTGTTTTCTCTTAGCTTTCTTTCTTCTTTTCTTTTCTTTTCTTTTCTTTTCTTTTCTTTTCTTTTCTTTTCTTTTCTTTTCTTTTCTTTTCTTTTCTTTTCTTTTCTTTTCTTTTCTTTTCTTTTCTTTTTTCTCAGGCAGAGTGGACAGTGAGAGAGACAGAAAGGTCTTCCTTTTCCATTGGTTCACCCTCCAATGGCCGCTGTGGCTGGCGCACCACGCTGATCCGAAGGCAGGAGCCAGGTGCTTCTCCTGGTCTCCCATGCGGGTGCAGGGCCCAAGCACTTGGGCCATCCTCCACTGCATTCCCAGGCCACAGCAGAGAGCTGGACAGGAAGAGGAGCGACCGGGACAGAATCCGGTGCCCCAACTGGGACTAGAACCTGGGGTGCCAGCGCCACAGGCGGAGGATTAGCCTATTGAGCCGCGGCACCGGCCTCTTAGCTTTCTAACAGTTGCATTCCAGTATTGGGCAGCTTACTTTGTGCAGCTGCCAGGGACCTAAGTTCTTTTCTGACTTTTTTTTTTTTTTTATACCTAGGAACAGGTGAGATCGCTAGATAAGTTGGTTCTAAATCAAATACAGTCTTCACTTGAAACATTGGGTATAACATTTTCTTTACAAGTCTCTCCATATTAATATGCTGAGAGTTTATTTTTATTTGAAAAGCAGCATTACAGAGCAAGGGAGACACACACGCAGAGAGAGGGAGAGAGAGAGGGAAAGACCGACTAGCTGACCTTCCATCCACTGGTTCACTCTCCAAATGGCCATGATACCCAGGGCTGAGCTAGGAGCCAGGAACTCCATCTGGATTTCCCACTTGGGCAGTAGGGGCCCCGGCACTTGGGCCATCTTCTGCTGCTTTTCCCAGGCCATTAGCAGGGAGCTAGATTGGAAGTGGAGCAGCTGGGACACAAACTGGTGCCTATATGGGACGCTGGTATCACAGACCACAGCTTAACCTGCTATGCCCCAACACCAGTCCATGAAAGTTTAATATTAAAAACTTTTTTCCCTCACTAAATTAAGTTTTACACTTGCCTAGGATCTAGGAAGATTTTTTAAAATTGGTATTTAAGAGTATGAATGGTGTCTGAGGGAGTGGATGTCTTTTTTATGATCTTGTTTGTTTAGTCTTGTGTATTAATACATGTTAGATCATTAGAATTTTCTGTGTTCTTAGAGGGTCATTATGGAATATTCAGAGAGTACAGCATCAGGGGGAAGGCTTGAGGCTCATCTAGTCCAGTGTTTGCCAGACTTAGCAGATGATACGGTTTACTTGGATCACTAATTAAGAGTGAGGTCCTGGGCCTCACTCAGGGACCTTCTGAACTGGAAGACTGGGAAAAGAGTCTCTGGGGACAGGGCCTTGGAATCCATGCTGTCAACAGGTACCACCCTCAAGTGACACTTACGGTTAGGTGAGTTTAAGAAACAGTGGTGAGCCGGCACCGCGGCTCACTAGGCTAATCCTCCGCCTGCGGCGCTGGCACCCCAGGTTCTAGCCCCGGTCAGGGCACCGGATTCTGTCCCGGTTGCCCCTCTTCCAGGCCAGCTCTCTGCTGTGGCCAGGGAGTGCAGTGGAGGATGGCCCAAGTGCTTGGGCCCTGCACCCCATGGGAGACCAGGAGAGTACCTGGCTCCTGCCTTTGGATCAGCGCGGTGCGCCGGCCGCGGCAGCCACTGGAGTGTGAACCAACAGCAAAGGAAGACCTTTCTCTCTGTCTCTCTCTCTCACTGTCCACTCTGTCAAAAAAAAAAAAAAAAAAAAAAAAAAAGAGCTGCCACCTGCATATGGGCTCCAGTTCAAGTCCCAGCTGCTCCACTTCTGATCCAGCTCTCTGCTATGGCCTGGGAAAGCTGTGGAAGATGGCCCAAGTCCTTGGGCCCCTGCACCCATGTGGGAGACCCAGAAGAAGCTCTTGGCTCCTGGCTTCTGATCAGCCCAGCCATGGCCATTGCAGCCATTTAGGGGGTGAACCAGTGGATGGGAGACTTTTTCTCTGCCTCTACGTCTCTGTAACTCTGCCTTTCAAATAAATAAATAAATAAATAAATCTTTACCAAAAAAAAAAAAAAAAAAAGAAAGAAAGAAAGAAACACTGGTCTGGTCATCCTCTCATATCAGGAAGGTGAACCCTGAGAAAGAGGAGAGAAAGTGACTGACTTAGTGCTTCCTGTCTACCTAGTAGCATCAACTGACTAGAACCCGTGCACCTGACTTCTAGAGTATAGTTCCTTCCCCTCCAATAGGCTGGTCTCCTGCTCCCAACTTATTCAGATTTAAGGTAGCTGCATCACCAAAAAAGCAAATGATCAGACTTGCCAATGGTTTTTATTTATCTGGGTTTTTGTTGTTGTTTGTTTGTTTTTTTGGCCATTGGCTAGTTATTTGAAAGACAGGGTGATTGGGTACAGGTAGAGAGAAAGAGAGAGAGAGGGAGAGAAGGGGGTTATCTTTCACCTGTTCATTTACTACCCAAATGGCTGCAATGGCTGGGGCTGGGACAGGTCAAAGTCAAGAGCCAGGAAATCCATCTGGGTTTTCCGCATGAATGGCAAGAATCCAAGTACTTGAACCATCATCTGCTGCTTCCCAGAATGCGCGTTAGCAGGTAGCTGGACTGGAAGCAGAGGCATGACTTGGTCCACGGCACTCTGAAATGAGATGTAGGCATTCCAAGCAGTGGCTTAGCCCACTGCACCACAGCACCTGCCCTGTGATTTTGATGTTGATCTATTCAATATCCTCGATTCAAGCAATCTTTGACAGGCACTTTTATTACATAGAAAAGAAATCTGAGTGCGTGCGCTTATTTTACTTTATCCTTTATTTTAGCTTGGCTTAACTGAGGTTTTTATTCTGCTGTGGTGAAACTAGGAAGTCGTTTAGGAAACGGTTACTGGTACCTAGGTTGTTTGACGCCTCAGGTGGGTAAGGTATGTCTTTGGATTGACCTCGTTTTGGATATCCCGCAGTGACACATGCGCGTGCGGGTTGTTTCTTCTCCGAGAGTAATGAAGCGTGGACTGAGGTTTGTGAGGTCTGTGGCAGAAGCCGCTTTTGCTCTTTCCTCTCTGTTTCTTGTTCAGCTCCACAAATTTCTGTTGAGAAGTTCATCAGAGCCCTGAAGCCCGAGTCCCACCAGGTGGCTTCGTGCCTTCCTCCTACTCTAGGGTGGTGGCGGTAGGTGGCTTGTTTTATTTTTGTTTTTTCTATGACTGACTTTTTTTTTTTTTTTTTTTTTGAAAGGCAGAGTGACAAAGAGATCTTCCATCCTCTGGTTCTGTCCCCAAATGGCCATAATGTCTGGGTCTGGGCCAGGCTGAAGCCAGGAGTCTGGAACTCCATCCCTGTCTTCCACGTGGGTGCAGGGGCCCAGGGACCTGGGCTGTTTTCTTCTGCTTTCCCAGGTGCACTTGCAGGAAGCTGGAGCAGACAGAGCGGCTGGGACCTGAAACAGCACTCTGATATGGGATGCTGTTGTTGCAAGCAGCTGCTAACCCATTGGGCCTCAAAGCCTGTCCCATAGGTTTTCAGAAATATAAGCTAAATTATTCCAGAGAATCACGCATGGTTTTCCCAGTGTTGTGTTAATAGTGTCACCAAAGCTTGAGCCTCAACCTTTAGGTGGGGAGAGACCATAGCTGAACACCAGCCCTGGCTTAGCAGGAACTGGATTAAACAGGAAAAGACCTTGTTCTGATTTTTCTCTTGGTTTTTATTGGGATTATGTACTACCTGCCTTCTCCCTTAAAATGGCCTCACAATTATTCTGAAACATTCCAAGCTATCGGCAGAGGCTGGTTAATTTTAATTATTAGCAAACCTAAGCACAGTTAAAAATTTCGTCTACCAGGAAAACCACAAAATTGAGCCAAATCATACTTTATGGTTGTATTTGCTCTTTAACTCCTTAAACTTTTATGAACAAGCCTTTGGAATATATCTAGATGTTTACTGTACTTAGGTATGAGGTGGAATATGCCGTATCTTCAGAAAGTTCACGGAGTGACGTAGGGGTATGCCACGGTTTATTTACCTGTTTATGAATATTGTAATTATTTCTGCATTTTGGTTGTTATAAACAAAGCTGCTAAGAACATTCTTGCACACATACACAGAAATTCTTGGGAAAAATGGAATTAAAGATAAGTGATACAAATTTTTTAAGTCAATACATAGTTTTTCCATAATATACATTTTCCATGAGCTTTTTGAATATCCCACATATTTCTTTCTTTTTTTAAGATTTTTTTTTATTTGAAAGAGTTACAGAGAGAGGTAGAGACAGAGAGAGAGAGAGAGAGAGAGAGAGAGAGATCTTCCATCTGCTGATTCACTCCCTAAATGGCCACAATGGCTGGAGCTAGGCCCATCCGAAGCCAGGAGCCAGGAGCTTCTTCTAGGTCTCCCATGTGGGTTCAGGGTCCTAAGCACTTGGGTCATCCTCTACTGCTTTCCCAGGCTCATTAGTAGGGAGCTGGATCAGAAGTGGAGCAGCTGGGATTCGAATTGGCGCCTGTATGGGATGCTGGTGCTGCAGGCTGGGGCTTTAACCCACTGTGCCACAGTGCTGGCCCCACATGTTTCTTTTAAAGGAACACTCTTCTCTAAACATACATGTATTATAATTATTGGTAGTAAACTTCAATTCCAGTAAGATTTGCTTGGCATAAAGAGAGTATGTATTGAACTTAAATACATGGAAATAGACCATCAGAGTTGAATACAGTTTATTTTGGTATTGTCTTTTCATCTTTTAAAAAAATCATTTTTCTGTGAGGCAGAAAAAGAGCAAGACAGAAAGAGAAAGAGACAGAGACAGAAACAGAGTCCAAGCTCCCATTTGCTGGTTCTTTCCCCAAGTACTTGCAGGTGCTGGGGCTGGGATCCTGGAGTTCAACCCTGCCCAGCTGGTTGGCAGGGACCCAGCTACTTGAGCCATTGCTGTTGTCTCTCAGGGATTGGAAGCTGATGTGAGATTGGAACCAAGGCACTGTGATAGGGAAGTAGGTGTGCTAAGTTCCCATCCCTTCCCTCTCTCTCTTTCTCTATATATATATACATTGTGATTGAATTCTATACTGTTATTTTTGTGCTAATTGCTATTACTTAACAAGGTGGCTACACACACACATATGCATTCTTAAAGAACACAGAAGAATTTATTACATGTGCTACCTTCTTTAGAGAAAGAATACTAAGTTTAAAATAATTCTTCATTCTTTTTAACCCTAGGTGACGGGAAAAGACAACAAAGTTTAAAAGAAATAGAGCAAATGTTCATGAATTTTGAAAGCTCTTGAATAACCAGTTTTAAAACTGAAGGAAGATCTTAAATTACTCTGGTAAAATCTTTTAACATTGATTACATCATGAGTATAAAAAATGGTGATGTCTAATATAGCAAGTTTGCTTTTATCAGTGTAAACTTGTAATACTTTTAGAAGGCAACCAGGAGTCATAGAAATGTCCTACTCTTTGGCTTAGTAATTTTTTTTCCCAGAAAATCTTAATTCATTGATTCAAAAGAAGAAAAAAAAGCTATGTTAGCTTTTCATATTGCATATATATTTATCTGTAATATTATCTGTAAATAGAAATTGGGAATAAATAAATGGCAACTGAGGAAGGACATGGAAGGGAAAGAATTAAGAAAATTATGTACATTAATTGCAACCATTGAATGATCTTTTTTTTAAAAGATTTATTTATTTATTTGAAAGTCAGAGTTACACAGAGAGAGGAGGAGCAAAGAGAGAGAGAGAGACAGAGAAAGAGAGAGAGAGGTCTTCCATTCAATGTTTCACTCCCCAGTTGGCTGCAATGGCCGGAGCGGCTCCGATCTGAAGCCAGGAGCCAGGAGCTTCTTCCAGATCTCCCACGTGGGTGCAGGGGCCCAAGGACTTGGGCCATCTTCTACTGCTCTCCCAGGCCATAGCAGAGAGCTGGATTGGAAGTGGAGCAGCCAGGACTTGAACCAGCGCTCATATGGGATGCCGGCACTGCAGGCAGTGGCTTTACTCACTACGCCAGAGTGCCAGCCTCTGAATGATAATTTTGAAGGCTGTAGATTTCAGAATTAGACTGGTCACTTGTGTGGGTTCTAAATACATAGCAGTGTAGAAGGGTACAGATCGGAAGGGAACGTGGGAAAAGTGAGAAGAGCTGATGTGTTAGGGCAGGGTGATCATAGTCAGTCTTCATGGAAGTGTTCTTCTTGACTTTGTAGGGTGATACAGCCGGAAAAAATGCAAATCTGCTAAGAATATTAGGATCTTAATGGGAAAGTTTGGGCAAACTAAGCTTTTGCCCATGTTAAGGAGCTCTATCCTTAAATCTCTCTGGAGGAATCTTTTATTGCTGAAATGAATGGTTTGTTTTTGAATTTTAAAAACTGAAACATAATTACATACCATAAGATTAACTCTTTTACACTATACCACTGGTGGGTTTTTCATATGTTGTGTAACCATTACTACTGTCTGTTTCCAGGACATTTTCAACAAGAAAAACCTGTTACTTATTAACAGTCCCTGGCAACCACTGATCTACTTTCTCTCTTTATGGGTTAGCCTATTCTGGACATTTCATATAAATTTGTACAGATTAGAAGGGAATATGGAAAAAGTGAGAATAATTGAAATGCCGTGTAGCCTTTTGTGACTGTCATCTTCACGCAGTGGAACGTTTTCAGAGTTCGTCCCCATTGTAGGGTGTATCAGTATTCCATTCCTTTCTATGGCCATGTAATGCTCCCTGTTACGGATACCGCAGATCATTTACCTCTTCCTTGGCTGATGGACATTTAGACTGCTGCCACTTTTGGGCCCTTTGGAATACTGCTGCTGTGAGCGCTGGTGTACTGTCGCTCCCCCTCTTCGTGGAGGAACGACACTAAGCCCTGCCTAGGCTTCATATCCGAGTCACGGCACCATTATGTCGCTCCCCCTCTTCGTGGAGGAACGACACAGGACCCTGCGCTGTTCTTTCGTCTGCTCGGCCCTCCCCGGGTTTGCTGCTGGTTCTTCCCGGGTTGGCTACTATCCCTTCCACCTCCGTGGAAGGGCAATTCCCCCTGGCCACATTCCCCACTTCCGCAGGGGAGCGGCACACCGCCGGCCGGCTCTCTGGGGGGCTGCACAGGTGTTCCTTCAGATGTTCCCCATAGATGTTCCTGGTGCATGCCGTCTCTCTCCTCCTTTATAGTCCTCCTCCGCCAATCCCAACTCGGCTGCCCACACGCCGAGTACGCTGCTCTCCAATCAGGAGCAAGTCCTACAGTTAATTGGTTGAACTGGAGGCAGCTGTGCGGAAGCTGTTTACTTCTCTCCCAGCGCCATATTGTGGGAGAGCAGATGCATAGAATAAGTCTTAATTCCAGTAACAGTATAGTCCGAATTGCTCCCCACAGTGTACAAGTTTGTGTGAACATACATTTTTATTTTTAGTTCTCTTGGGTATTTTTGGGGTAGTAGAATTGCTGGGTCACATGCTAACTCGATTGTTGACAGTTTGAGAAAGGGTCACACTGTTTTCCAGAGTGGCTGCACCATTTCGTATTCCTCCCAGCTGTGTGTGAGGGCTCTGGTCCCCCACACCCTCACCAACACTTGTCATTATCCGCTTTTTATTTTTTTTGGAAAGCATAGCCAGCCTGGTGATTGTGAAGTGGTATTGCGTTGCGGTTTGGTTTGCACTTCCCTTGTGGCTTATGTTGAACACATCTTCATGTGCTTTTTGCCCATTTCTGTATCTTCTCTGGAACTATGTCTATGCAGTTCCTTTGCCCATTTTTAATTGCATTATTTGTATTTTTATTGTTGAATTATAAGAATTCTTTTTATATTCTGGATAATAGTCATTTAGCAGATATATGATTTGCAAATATATTCTCCCATTCTTTTTTGATAGTGACCTTTGAAGCAGAAAAAATTGAATTTTTTGTGTTTTTATTTTATTATTTATTTTAAAAGATTTATTTATTTATTTATTTGAAAGGCAGAGTTACATAGAGGCAGAGGCAGAGAGAGAGAGACAGATCCTCCATCCTCTGGTTCACTCCCCAGACAGCTGTGGTGGCAGGAGCTTTGCCAATCTGAAGCCAGGAGGTTCTTCTGGGTCTCCCACATGGGTGCAGGGGTGCAGGGGTCCAAGAACTGGGGCTATCTTTTACTGCTTTCCAAGGCCATAGCAGGGAGCTGGATCAGAAGTGGAGCAGCCAGGACTTGAACCAGTGCCCTTATGGGATGCTGGCACTGCAGGTGAGGGTTTACCCTCTATGCCACAGCGCCGGCCCCTGTGTGTTTATTTTGTGTTATGCTTTTGACTTTTGGTATTATATCTAAGAAACCACTGCCTAATCCAAGATCACAAAGATTTATGCCTATGTTTTCTTCTTCTTCTTCTTTTTTTTTTTTGACAGGCAGAGTGGACAGTGAGAGAGAGAGACAGAGAGAAAGGTCTTCCTTTTGCTGTTGGTTCACCCTCCAATGGCTGCCGCGGCTGGTGCGCTGCGGCCGGTGCACCGCGCTGATCCAATGGCAGGAGCCAGGGGCTTCTCCTGGTCTCCCATGGGGTGCAGGGCCCAAGTACTTGGGCCATCCTCCACTGCACTCCCTGGCCACAGCAGAGAGCTGGCCTGGAAGAGGGGCAACCAGGACAGAATCCAGCGCCCCAACCGGGACTAGAACCTGGTGTGCCGGCGCCGCTAGGCGGAGGATTAGCCTAGTGAGCCTATGTTTTCTTCTAAGAGCTTTATAGTTCTAGCTCTTACATTTTGGTCTTTAATCCATTTTGTGTTAATTATTATGCATGATGTGTGATAGGGAATTCAGCTTCATTCTTCTGCGTGTGGTTATCCAGTTATCCCAGCATTATTTACTGATGAATCTTTTTCTCCACTGAATTGTCTTGACATGCTTATCAAAAAGCAACTGGTCATAATCACTTGGCTATGTGAGGCTTTATTTCTGGACCTTAGGTTCTGTACCTCTGGTCTATAGCCTTTAAAAGCAAAATTTATGCATTTCATTTACTTGAAATGCAGAATGACAGAGAGACAGAGAGGGCGAGAGAGGTCTTTCTGACCACTGATTTACTCCCCAGATGCCTTGAGCTATATTCTTTTTTTTTTTTTTAAGATTTATTTATTTATTTGAAAGACAGATTACAGACAGAGGTAGAGAGAGAGTCTTCCATCCTCTGTTTCACTCTCCAAATATCTACAATGGCCAGAACTAAGCTGATCTGAAGCCAGGAGCTTCTTCCCAGCCTCCCACATGGGTGCAGGGGCTGAAGGACTTGGGCCATCCTCCACTGCTTTCTCAGGCACATTAGCAGGGAGCTGGTTTGGAAGTAGAGCAGCTGAGACTTGAACTGGTGCCCATGTGGGATGCTGGCTCTGCAGGCCAGGATTTTAACCCGCTGAGTCACAGCGCTAGCCCCCTGGTCTATATTCTTATGTCAGTACTACATTGTTTTGATTCTTGTAGCTTTGTAGCAAGTTTTGAAATCGGAAAGTATGAATTTTCCAGTGTTTTTGTTTTTTTTTTTAATTAATTTTTTTTTTTTTTTTTTGGACAGACAGAGTGGACAGTGAGAGAGAGAGACAGAGAGAAAGGTCTTCCTTTGCCGTTGGTTCACCCTCCAATGGCCGCCGCGGCCAGCGCACTGCGCTGATCTGATGGCAGGAGCCAGGTACTTGTCCTGGTCTCCCATGGGGTGCAGGGCCCAAGTACTTGGGCCATCCTCCACTGCACTCCCTGGCCACAGCAGAGAGCTGGCCTGGAAGAGGGGCAACCAGGACAGAATCCGGCACCCGGACTGGGACTAGAACCCGGTGTGCTGGCGCCGCAAGGCGGAGGATTAGCCTAGTGAGCCGCGGCACCAGCCCAGTGTTGTTCTTTATCAAGATTGCTTTGGCTGTCTGGATCACTTGCATTTCCATACAAATTTCTCATGAATATGCTCAGCCATTCTACAGAAAAGGCACTTGGAGTTTTGATAAGTATTGCATTGAATATGTAGATCAGATTGGGGAAAGTATTAATTTTTGATGCAATTATTAATGAAATTGTTTTATTAATTCCATTTTAGAGTGTCCATTGCTAGTATATGGAAATATAAGTGATTTTTCTGTAGTGATCTTGTATCCTGCAACTTTGCTGAACTTGATTATTATGTAACAAATGGTACTTAAACTAAAGAAATGCTTTTTAATAGCATATGAGTTGGGTCAGTTTTGTGGCCTAGTGGGTTGAACTGCTGTCTGTAGTGCCAGCATCCCATATGGGTACCAATTTGGGCCTGGCTGTTCCACTTCTAATCCAGCTCCTTGCTAGTGTGCCTGGGAGGGCAGTGGAGGACAACCCAAGTGTTTGGGCCACTACACCCATGTGGGAAACCTGGAAGAAGCTCTGGCTCATGGTTTTGGCCTGGCCCACCCCTGGCTATTGCGGCCATTTGGGGAGTGAACTAGAGGATAGAGGACCTCTCTCTCTGGCTCTGCCTTTCAAATAAATAAAATAAATATTTAAAAGAATGAGTTTGTTAGGGTTATCTTACATTTATTTGTTTCATTTGATTGTAGTGGATTTTTTTTTTTTTTTGACAGGCAGAGTGGACAGTGAGAGAGACAGAGAGAGAAAGGTCTTCCTTTGCCGTTGGATCACCCTCCAATGGCCGCCGCTGCAGCCGGCGCACCGCGCTGATCCAATGGCAGGAGCCAGGATCCAGGTGCTTTTCCTGGTCTCCCATGGGGTGCAGGGCCCAAGCACCTGGGCCATCCTCCACTGCACTCCCTGGCCATAGCAGAGAGCTGGCCTGGAAGAGGGGCAACCGGGACAGAATCCGGCGCCCCAACCGGGACTAGAACCCGGTGTGCCGGCGCCGCATGGTGGAGGATTAGCCTATTGAGCCACGGCGCTGGCCCGGATTTTTTCTTTAAGAAACTTAGGTATTTCTACTTGCCGCATTCACATTTAGAGAGTGAAGCACCCACAATTGGTTATCGACACTGCCATCCTTTAGGAAATTTGGAAGGAAAGATTAAATTCTCTATCCCAGGTTACATTTGGGAGAAGAGAGAATAGGTGATTTGAAATGTGTCAGTCAAGACAAAAAATATGGCTGGCTGGAGTTTGGCAGTTTCATCTGTTTCTAGCTAATATTTAGGTGACTTTGTCTCAATCTGTGGATTGCAAGGAACTGAGTGAGCACCAGGAAGGCTGTGGCTGGCTCGTATCTGAATGGTGGTATAGTGCCTTTCTCCTCTAGACCATGTCCTCAAGGATTTGCTTAGGGCTTCTTTGCAGAGACGAGAAAACACTGATTTTCAGTCCATTTGCATTTCATACCACCATCAGCAGGATGATCTCTGAGGTTTTGGGGTTCCAGAAGAGGCAAAATGGAAATCGTGTGTGTGTGTGTGTGTGTGTGTGTGTGTGTGTTGTGGGGATGGGGGCTGGTAATCTGAGAGGCGGAATGTTTTTCCATGCCAGCAAAGACAGACTGAGGGCATCATGTGATGCAAAGCCTTCGTTTTTCCATTTGCCCATCTGCAGTCATAAAAACAATGTGCTGACTCAGCCTGGATCCTTTACACAGTGGCATTTGGGGCTTCGACAGTCCTGGGAATCATGCGAGAGATGGAAATATTTGAGCAGGTTTTGAGAGGTAACTTGACAACTAAAAATAGCCAGAACAGAACAACATGCTCTTTCATCTCCAGTCGGCAGTGCACCTGCTGGACGTGAGGTTTGGTGGGAGTGATTTCATTCTGTGGAGCTGATTAGCAGGCAGAGAAGCAGCCCCGACTTTGGTTCACTTGGCGTTCATGCTGCATCATCAGTGTGACTCTTGAGGGTCAGGTAACCGTGAGAGACAAAATAAAAACTCCCTGCTCTTGTTTTTCCCCTTTGTGCAGTAGAGGGGTAGAAGGAATTGGGTTGGGATGGGGGTGAGGTTCCCCTGGAAGCAAGTCAGTGAGGTAATATACTGTTGCAATCATATTGTGTAGATCATCTCCAGTTTATGTTTATTCTTTTATGTTTCTATTTGCTTGTTCAAATAATGCATGCATTATATAAATGTGTATGTATTTATATATGTATTGGCAATGATTAGAACAATGTTTATCAAAAAATGTTAACAATGACTGTCTTTAAGATTAATTGTATTTATTTAAAGGCAGAGTGACAGAGAGGAGAGACAGAAAGAGAGCGAGCAAGAGAGAGATCTTCCATATGTGCTGGTTCATTCCTTAAATGTCTGCAATGGCCAGGACTGGGTCAGGGTGAAGCCAGGAGCCTGGAACTCCATCCAGGTCTCCCATGTGTGTGGAAGGGGCACAAGGGCTTGGGTCATCGTCTGCTGCTTTCCCAGGCCATTAGCAGCGAGCTGGATTGGAGGTGGAGCAGCTGGGACTTGAACCTGCATCCATACAAGATGCTGGCGCTGCAGGCCCTGGCTTAACCTGCTGTGCCACAACGTGGCCCCCTCAGTTTGCCATCTTGGAGTTTAGGGTTATCTAGCTGATGTCGCTGCTGTACCGACCTTGAGGCGGCCGCTGACCTTGGGTGTCATCTTGATTTCCGTCTCCTCTTCCTCCCCACGCGGGCTTTGGTGGGGAGAAGCGCTGAGGCGTCGCCGTCTGGAGCCAGTACAGAGGCTGGCTCGCTGGTCCCCCTGGGTCTCCTGGCCCTGCATGTGGGCACAGGGCACCCCTTCTGCCTGCATTGGGCCTGGGGTGCTGGGGTCCCCGCCCCGCAGTCTCCACATGTTGCGAGGTGGGGCCTCCCCAGGTAGGGCTGGAGTGGACCGGACCGGCCTTCACCAGCGCTCTCTGCGCCCTCCTTCTCCCGCTCACCGTTCTGGGCATCCTGCTAGGCGTCGCTTGGAGGACCCGGCGGGTTGCAGGGCTTCTGCCATGGCTGCGGGCCAATGAGCGTGAGCCGCCCTGCGCTCCCGCACAGTGTCGCCACCTCCTGCGGGGACGGGGCGCTTCCTGGGGGTGCTCTTTATGGCAGTCTGGTGGACAAACACCCGTTTGTGCTGATGACACCATATCCACTTCTTATATTGAAACCTTCTGGGCGATGACCCTCAGGGCCACCGCTCCCAGCGCCACTGTGCATGGTTCGGGGCTTGGCTTTGGAGGGGGCAGTGGGTGGGGCTCAGCCTTGCCGCTTGCGGTTGCATGTTGATGACTGGTGATCACCTGGGTAACTGGTGGTTGTGTGCTGGTGACTGGCGGTTGCAGTGTTGGTGACTGGCAGTTCTTTTTTTTTTTTTTTTTTTTGACAGGCAGAGCGGACAGTGAGAGAGAGAGACAGAGAGAAAGGTCTTCCTTTGCCGTTGGTTCACCCTCCAATGGCCACTGCGCTGCAGCCGGCGCACCGCGCTGATCCGATGGCAGGAGCCAGATATTTCTCCTGGTCTCCCATGGGGTGCAGGGCCCAAGGACTTGGGCCATCGTCCACTGCACTCCCTGGCCACAGCAGAGAGCTGGCCTGGAAGAGGGGCAACCAGGACAGAATCCGGCGCCCCGACTGGGACTAGAACCCGGTGTGCCGGCGCCGCTAGGCGGAGGATTAGCCTAGTGAGCCGTGGCGCCAGCCAACTGGCAGTTCTGATGGTGACTGGTGGTTGTGGTAATGGTGACTGGGCCTGCTGTGGTAGCTGAGGTTCCCCTTGAGGTGTGATGACAGTGGCCCGTGGGAGCGGCCGGGCTACTCAGGGCTCCCAAGTCCATTCTCTGCTCCTGCTCCTGATTGAGCATCCAAATTTTTTTTTCTTCTAAACACACATTTTGTAGTATGTGGGAGAAGTGAAGTCCAATAAAATGTTATGAAAATGTAAATTTTGGGGTGGGAAGAAGCTCTAGACTCTTGGCTTCGGATGGGCCCAGCTCCGGCCTTGCGGCCATTTAGGGAGTCAACCACCAAATGGAAGATCTCTCTCTCTCTGCCTCTGCTTCCCTCTAACTCTGCCTTTCAAATAAATAAATAAATTTTTTAAAAGTTATTAAAATGTAAATTTTGTGACCTGAACCATGAATTTAAGTGTTTAACTGAAATTTAGTATATTTAGGAATATTTTTGCTATAATGCAGCCATATGGTCATTTGTGTCATTCCACTCCCCCCCACCCCCTTCATTGGAATCATTACTGTTTGGAGTAAAAGATGAGTAGTATTTAAAAGCATATAGGGTGTGTGTGTGTGTATACAACAGCTTAGTGAAAATAATTTTATATTTGAAACGACAGAATTTAGGTTTTTTGGGTGTGTTTTCAAAACATGTTCTTAAGTGACAAAACCTAGTTTGTTCAGATTTGTATATTGCTTGTTTAGAATGCATCTTTGTGGGAGCTGTTTGACGGCCTGATTAAGTGAGAGTTTGGGGAAGCCGGTGAGTGCAGATTGGGTTTGTGCTGTTACCACGAAGCTGGCCTCCCACGATTCTGCTCATTGGGGATTCTGGAAACTGGTGCGTCCTTTGTCCGTAGAAATGATCAGAAATCCAGGTACGATGAGTGAAAGAGACAAAAGAGTACAAGGAGTGGTCAGGAACCATTCATGCTTGAAGTTCACTTTAGTAGTTTCTAGACCATCTCATATGGGTTTGTTTTGCTAAAATAAAAAGACCTTTCAACTTTGATGAGAGTCAGGTATTTGGTTTGATTATACTTCAATGAAATTATACGCAGTCTTAGATAAAAGGATGTGCTTTTTCTGAACACATACAGAAACTCTGGATCTAACACAAGTGTGGTGCGGCATAACTATGTTTCAGTCAAGAAGGGACTTCCCGTACAATTGTGGTCCCGTAAGATTTTAATGGAGTTTAGTGGTTTCTCGTGGCCTAGCAACGTTGTGGCTGTGGTAATGCAGCCATTGTTAGGCCTTAGGGCAATGTGTTACGCACGTGTTTGTGGTGATGCTGTTGTGAACAAACCTGTGCCACCAGTCGTAGGAAAGCACAGCACGTACAGTTATGTGCGGTGCCCGGCGCTTGATGATAGGTGACTGCATTGCTGGGATGCTGTCCACTCTGCTGTACTTTCCATTGTTTCTTTAGAATGTACTCCTTCAACCGATTAAAAAAAGCTTACCGCGGTCCGTCAGCAGCAGCCTAATGAGTGTGCTGTGTTACCGAGTCTCTTGATGGCATCATTTTCTCTTGTGCTTGATTTGATATCACATGGTTTTGTTTATGCAACAGAACAGACTATGCCATCTCTACACCACGTAACCTGGGTGTGCAGGAGACAGTACCATCCGGGATCTGTGGACTCTTATGTTTGCACAATGACGAAATGGACTAACAACTCCTTTCTCAGAACATAGCCCCTGATGTGTGTGTGTTTTTTTTTGTTTGTTTGTTTTTGTTTTTGTTTTTTTTGTGTTTTTTTTTTTTTTTTTTTTACAGGCAGAGTGGACAGTGAGAGAGAGAGACAGAGAGACAGAGAGAAAGGTCTTCCTTTTGCCGTTGGTTCACCCTCCAATGGCCGCCACGGCCGGCGCACTGGGCTGATCTGAAGCCAGGAGCCAGGTGCTTCTCCTGGTCTCCCATGGGGTGCAGGGCCCAAGCACTTGGGCCATCCTCCACTGCACTCCCTGGCCACAGCAGAGAGCTGGCCTGGAAGAGGGGCAACTGGCACAGAATCTGGTGCCCCGACTGGGACTACAACCCGGTGTGCGGGTGCCGCAGGCGGAGGATTAGCCTAGTGAGCCCTCCTGATGTTTTGTAGAATAGGTTGGCTGTTATTTAGGTTTCTTTACCAAAGTCTGTTTTAAAAATGACATAAAAGGGCAAGCGTTGTGGTGCAGTAGGTTAAGCTGCTGCTTGAGATGCCTGAATCCCAAATCCGGGTGCCTAGCTTGAGCCCCAGTTCCTCTGCTTCTTGCTAATGCACCTGGAAAGGCAGCATATGATGGCCCAAGTTCTTGGGTCCCTGCCCGTCATGTCGGATACCTGGATGGCATTCTGGGCTCCTGGCTTTGGCCTGGCTCAGCTTGGCTATTGTGGGCGTTTGAGGAGTGAACTCTGACGATGGAAGAAAATCAATCTCCCTCTCCCTCTCAAATAAATAAGTAAATAAATCAGCCGGCGCCACGGCTCACTAGGCTAATCCTCCGCCTGCGGCGCCCGCACACCGGGTTCTAGTCCCGGTCGGGATGCTGGATTCTGTCCCGGTTGTTCCTCTTCCAGTCCAGCTCTCTGCTGTGGCCCGGGAAGGCAGTGGAGGATTGCCCAGGTGCTTGGGCCCTGCACCCGTATGGGAGGCCAGGAGGGGGCACCTGGCTCCTGGCTTCGGATAGGCGCAGCGCGCTGGCCGTAGCGGCCACTTGGGGGGTGAACCAATGAAATAGGAAGACCTTTCTCTCTGTCTCTCTCTCTCTCACTGTCTAACTCTGCCTATCAAAATAAATAAGTAAATAAATAAATAAATAATTTTTTAACTCCTGAGGAAGGAGTTCTTAGTCCATTTCATCATTGTGCAAGGGACCAGTATTGTGGTACAGTGGGTTAAGCTACCACCTGTAATGCTGGCATCCCATATGGGTGCCTGTTCTGGACTTGGCTGCTCCACTTCTAATCCAGCTCCCTGATGATTCACCTGGGAAAGCAGCAGAGGATGGCCTAAGTGTTTGGGCCCTTGCCACTCACATGGAAGACCTGGAAGAAGCTCCTGGCTCCTGGCTTCGGCCTCGTACAGCCCTGGCCATTGGTGCCATTTGGGGAGCCAACCAGTGGATGGAAGATATTTCTGTCTCTGTCTCTGTCTCTTGTGCTCTCTCCAACCCTACCTTTCAAATAAATAAAAATTAAATACTTAAAAAATGATATAAAATAATGATAGTGGAATTTGCCTCTACTTCTTTAGCTAACTTCCTAAGAGCCACACATTTTAGGAAGAGAAATTGATGTTTGCTTTACTTGCAAACAGCAATGCTCTTCAATGGTCTTGTTCATATTAGACAAATAAATCAGTTATTTACTCAGTTCCTTGATATTTAAACACGGATGAGAGTTTTGACTGATTACAGTGCAGCTTGTTGAGTGACCTAGAACTTCCAGGCAGAACGTTAGTTGGTGTCTCACCAGAGCATTGTGTGGACAGCCGCACATATCTCGGGGGTGGGGTGGGGGGTTAGAAGAGAGCTCCTAGCAAGGATCATAGAGACCAAAACAAACAGGCAGAAAAAGGACCCTTCATTGATTTAAGCTGGTTTATCTCACATTAGCTAAATATCCAGCAGGTCGGCAGTTACAGTCTTCTCTGACCGCTTGAGGCCACTTAACAAGCCGGGTGTTGGCAGACGGAAGGGTTTGCAGCTTTCATATCCTGAGCCATCGAGGCCTGTCCTGCATTCCTGCACTCCACCTGGCTGCTTGGAGCTCCCTGCTAGGTTGAGTGTTGTAAACATTTCCGGAGGCTTACTCAGCCTTAGCCTCTGCATGTTCCGAGGCTCATGCAGGCATTTCTGGCAGAGTTCTGTGTCTTAAGGGATCGTTACCTATCTTTCCTTTCTCTTTTTTGCTGCAAGATTTTTTTCAAGGGTAGCTAGTGACTTCCTTTTCCTTGTTCCTCTGGAGCGTGGCTCCAAACTGTCACCACCAGTGACTTGATTGCCATGCCTATCTCTTCGCTGTCACCCTCCGAGCTTTCTTGGCGCCTCTATTGCTTGCAGCACGAGGTGGGGACCGCTCTCCTCTCCAGCTTGGCTCCTGCGGGGTGGCACAGCGGTCTCGGTTCTCCTCCTGTTTCTCTGACCCTGCCCTTTCCTTTCCTTTTTTTGGATCCTCCATTTCTAACTGACCATCCCTCAAGGTCTGGTGCTTCTCCCCTCCACGGCCTTTTTCCACGTTGAGAAAACTTTCTGCCTCATCTTTAATCTGTAAATATTTACTGCGCATCATAATGAAGATCTGTGGGGGCATGCAGAGATGAGTTCCATCTATTTCCTGTTCTCAAGTAGCTTGTGATACCTAGGAATTGTCACACACACACACACACACACACACCCCTATCTTGTGACCAAATTGATCTATTTGGAAAGTACCGTTTCCACTTTTTGCTTTCTCTCCATCCTCACCGCTGCTCTCCCAGCTCTGAGTCCCTCTTATTTGTGCCTGTGGTGTGTTAGGTGCTCCATAAGGACATGGTAAATAACAAGTTTTACTTAGGTATTTTATTTGAAAAGCAAAGTGGCAGAGAGAGAGGGAGAGTGAGCAAGTGAGCCAGTGAGAGAGAGCTCCTCTGTCTGCTGGTTCGCTCACAAAATGCCCTCCACAGGCCAAAGCCAGGAGCCAGGAACTCCAGGTCTCCCACGTGGGTGGCAGGGACCAGGGGCTTGAGAGTCATCACCTGCTGCCTCCCACAGTGTGCCTTAGCAGGAAGCTGGATTGGAATGGAAGGTGGAACTCAAACCCAGGCACTAGGATGGGTTGTGAGTGTCCCAAGCGGCCAGTTTAACCGCTGCACCACAATGCTTGTCCCGTAATTGCATTTTAAATGAATGAGTCTATCCTGATTATTGTAAAACTTACAGGATGGCTTTTCTGTTTCTTCAAGCAGGTCCCTGCCAGGTAAGTCATCCTTAAACGTAACTTTCATCTTAGCAGTTTGTTAAACACCTCCTACAATGAAAATTGTATGAAATAATCTTTTTAACCTGTCTAAATGGGCAGGAAAGAAGAAAATAATAATATTCAACTGTCAGGGCCCTGAGATACAGACGCAGTGACCGCATCTCCCTCTGACCCTTCGCTCCAGCCCCACTGGCTGCCCAGGCTTGCTCCGCCCCGAGGCCCTGCTGGCTGCAGTGGCCTTCCCCTAGATGTTTGAGGGCTCTGCTTCCTGTGCTCTGCTGTTTGCTCAGATCGGCCCCTGCCGTGGGCTCTCCTTGCCTTCCTGTCTGAAGAGCTTCTCCTGTGACGCTTACCTGCCTTCCCGGATTTGTTTTTTTCCCTCCTTAGCCCTCCACCATGGCTTCTGCTTATCATCTTCTTTTTTGTCTGTCTGTCTCTCCCACCAGATCGTAAGCTCCACGAGGGCGGGGACTTTGGTCTGTCTTGTTCACTACGATGTTCCCAGGGAACCCAGCAGGGGCTCAGCAGATATCGTTGAGTGAGTGAAGTGAATATTTCCGAGGGTGTGGTGTGGGACAAGCACTCCGTGGTGCTGACGGCGGCGTTAACTGATACTGTCCTCCTAGAGACTAATGTGGCTGTGTGTTTAACAACCTGAAGCTTTTTGTGTTTCATTTCACCTAGCAGCTCCACTTCCAGAAATCTGATCTCAGGAACTAATCAGAAGCTCAAAACACAGAGATGCTCATCTAAATATCTTTTTTTTTTTTTTTTTTTGACAGGCAGAGTGGACAGTGAGAGAGAGAGACAGAGAGAAAGGTCTTCCTTTGCCGTTGGTTCACCCTCCAATGGCCGCCGCGGCCGGCGCGCTGCGGCCGGCGCACCGCGCTGATCCGATGGCAGGAGCCAGGAGCCAGGTGCTTTTCCTGGTCTCCCATGGGGTGCAGGGCCCAAGCACCTGGGCCATCCTCCACTGCACTCCCTGGCCACAGCAGAGGGCTGGCCTGGAAGAGGGGCAACCGGGACAGAATCCGGCGCCCCGACCGGGACTAGAACCCGGTGTGCCGGCGCCGCTAGGCGGAGGATTAGCCTAGTGAGCCGCGGCGCCGGCTAAATATCTTTTTAATTTTTAAAAATTGTATAGTAAAATACACATGACATAGTATTTACCATTTTAACCACAGTCAGCATACAGCTCAGTAGGGTCAGACGCATTCACATTGCTGTACGCCCATTCCAGAACTCTCTTCATCTTGCAAAACTGGAATTGTACCCCCAATTCTCCCTTCTCACAGCTCCTTACTCCCACCGCCTGCTTTCTGTCCGTATGAATTTGACTATTATAAACACTGCGTGCAAGTGGAGTTAACACAGTATTTGTCTTTTTGTAACTGATTGCTTGTGTGATGTCCTCAGGTTCTTGCATGTTTAACATGTGTCAGAACTCCCTTTCTAAGGCTGAATAATATTGCATTGTATGTACAGCCACTTTTTTTTTTCCATTCATTTGTCAATGAACTCTTGGAGGTTGCTTCTACCTTTTGGTTATTGTGACTAACGCTACTCTGACTATGGGCTCTAGTCATGACTTCTATCTTCTGACCAAAATGGCTAATCACATAAGTATAAGTCATGTGTATGTACATCTGTCTGGCTATGTAACGTGTGTCTGTGGCTACACGTCCTGTAGCTAATATACCTCTGCTCAGGCTCCTGTTCTAAAGGGCACTTAGTTCTGCCCACCTAGAACTCTGATCAACTATGAATACTTAAAATTCTGTTTTCCCCTGAAATCTCAGCCAAACTCTTAGACCACTAAGAGGGTACTTCAGAAAGTTCACAGAAAGTGAAATTAAAAGAAATTTATTTTGATGCAAAAAATTTATTTATTCATTCAAAAGATAGAGCAAAAGAGAGGTAGAGAGGTAGAGAGGTAGAGAGAGAGAGATTGGTCTTCCACCCACTGTTTCACTCCCTAAATGGCTGCAATGGCCGGAGTTGGGCCGATCTGAAACCATGGGGCAGGAGCTTCTTCTGGGTCTCCCACATGGATGCAGGGGCCCAAGCACTTGGGCCATCTTCTACTGCTTTCCCAGGCCATAGCACGGAGCTGGATGGGAAGTGGAGCAGCTGGAACTTGAACCGGTGCCCATATGGGATGCAGCGCTGCACGTGGTGGCTTTACCTGCTGTGCCATGATGCAGCAGCATTTTGAAGTGCATGCATAACAGAAGTCTTCAGAAAGTTCAAGAAAAATGGGCATTATGAAAAAACTATGCATAGATTGCAAGTTTTGCACCAAAATAAGCATCTTTTAATTCCATTTTCATGAACTTTTTGAAATATCCTTGTATTTGTTAGCTTTCAGTTACTTTTAAAAAAAATTTATTTTATCTGAAAGGCAGAGTTACAGAGGGTGGGGGAAACAGAGAAAGATCTTGCATTCTCTGGTTCATTCCCCAAATAGCCACTATGGCTGGGACTGAGCTAGGCCAAAGCCAGGAGCCTAGAACCCCATCTGGGTTTCCATGTGAGTACTGGGGTTCAAGTACTTGGACCATCTTCTGTTGCTTTCCCAGGCACATTAGCAGGGAGCTATATCAGAAGTAGAGCAGCTAGCCAGGACCAGAACTGGTGCCCATACGGGATGCCAGCATTGCAGACAAAGTCTTAACCAGCTGCACCACAATGCTGGCACCTGGCTTTCCATTACTTTAAGATACCTGAGAAGGGCTACTTAGGAAGAAACAAGGTTTATTTTGGCTTACAGTTTGGAAGCTCACAGTCCAGGATTGATGGCTCCATTAATCTGGCATCTGGTCAGAGTGGTGGATGGCAGAATGCATGCAGAGGGAGGGTCACATGGGGAGAGAGGAAGCAGAGACAGCCAATGGCTGGGCTGAACTCGGCTTATATAAGCAACCCTCTTGTGACAATGACCTTCCAAAGGCATGCCAACAATCATCTTAGGATCTCCCACTAGGCTTACCTCCCACACACCATAATTAGATCAAGCTTTTAATACATGGGCCTTTGGGGAACACCTAAACTATTATCCAAACATAACACCTAGTACTTAAGAGAGGTAGATGTTAAAGTATTTAGGAGTGGAGTATCATAATGTCTGCCATCTACTTTCAAATGACCAGTAGTCCAGGAAAAAAGAAACACATATATGTGTACCCACACACACACACACACACACACTCACACACACTCACATGCACATGTGCATGGACAAATATAAGGATGCTCTTCTAAATAAGTACAAAATGGTTATCATACTCAAGAAATCTAACATAGGGGGCTGGCATTGTGGCACAGCAGGCAAAGCTGCCACCTGCGATACCAGCATCCACAATTGAGTCCTGGCTGCTCCACTTCTGATCCAGCTCCCTGCTGATGACCTGGGAAAAGCAGCAGAGGATGGCCCAGGTATCTGAGCTCCTGCCACCCACCTGGGAAACCTGGATGGAGTTTTTGGCTTCTGGCTTTGGCCTGGCTGAGCCCTGACTGGTTGGGTCATCTGGAGAGTGAACCGGTAGATCGAAGATTCTCTCTCTCTCTCTCTCTCCCTATCTCTAACTCTTACTTTCAAATAAATAAATACATCTTTAAGAAAAAAGAGATCTAACATAGGAGAAGGGCATTTGGTGTTAAGTTGCCATTTGGGATGCTTGTACTTCCTATTGGAGTGCTTATTTGAGTCTTAGCTCCTCTTCTGATCCAGCTTCCTTCTAATGCATTCCCTGGAAGGCAGCAGATGATGGCCCGTGTGCTTGAGTCCCTGCTCTGGATTCCTGGATTCAGTCTGGCCCAGTGACGGCTGTTACAGGCATTTGGGGGGTGAACCAGTGGATGAAAGTTCTCTTTTTCTAATTAAAAAATTAAGATAAATAAGCAAAACTTTAAAAAAAACACATCAGTCATAACATACGATCTAATATTTGGTCTGTATTCCTTTAATGATCACGTATCTTTGATGTCTTTTTATCTAGAATAGCTCCTTTGCCTTCTTTTCCTTCATGACAATGACATTTTTGAAGAGTCCAGGCTAGTTGCTATGTGGAATGTTCACAGTCTGGTTTGTCTTAATTGCTTCCTCATAGTTGGAATCAGGGTTAAAAAATTTTTTTTTAACCAAGAACATCATATTATAAAGTAGCTTCCTCCCTTAATAATTAATGAGAAAAAATTAATGAGTAATCTGTGGAGTGGTTTTCTGGGGTTGTGGGCAGATCCTATACCTCCACAAGCTTTGACCCCATACTTTTGGCCTCTCATTCTTCCTATGAGGAAATCCCACACGGCAAACCCTTCCTTGTCTATCCCCGTCTCTGGTAATCTGCTCCTTCTTCCAGTCTAACATGAAAATGGACACCTGAGTCAGAGAGAAAGTAACTGGTTCAGGCACCTTATTTTCCTGATGACCCTGATGGGTCTCCTGATTGTTAACCCAGTGCTACGTCCAGCCATCTCTTGTAGACTCTTCTTTCTCTCTTTGAAGATTGATTTCTTTATTTGAAAGGCAGAGTTTCAGATAGAGAAGGAGAGACAGAATGTTCCATCTTCTGGCTCCTCCCCAAATGGCCACAATGGCCAGGGCTGGGCCAGGCCGAAGCCAGGATCCAGGAGCTTCATCCAGATCTACCACATGTGTACAGGAGCCGATGGACTTGGGTTGTCTTCTGCTGTTTTCCCATGCACGTTAGCAGGGAGCTGGATTAGAAGCGGAGCAGCTGGGACTCGAACTGGCATCTAAATGAGCTGTTGCATCACTGGCAGCGGCTTAACCCACAACACCGGCCCCTCTTGTGGGATCTTAACCTATGATACAAAACAAACATGGCATGACCTCAAATAGAGGATGGCTTTTTTGCCATAGAATTTAAGCATTTTTTTTTTTTGGCATGCATTCCTTTTTCATTTATTCAAAACAGGCATTTCAGCCTCCTCCTCTACCCACCTCCAGTCAAGTCCTCCCAGATCCTTCAGACTCTAGCCATGCTAAAATGGAACTCCGTGCTCTCTCACCTGTGCCTTCGAGTGTGTGGTGCCTTTGGTCACAGTCTTCCTTCCCTTCTCTTTCTCTGACCATTGCATGAGCTTTGCTTTCCAGGGGAGGCCTTAACCTGCCTCCGGGCTGGGTTAGGTGCCCTCTTCTGTGTTGTCGTAGGACCCGGTTCATACCTTATCTATCACAGTGCGAATCTTGCCCTCCCCCCTCTTTGGGTAATTCTTGTTTACAATTATATGCTCCTTGCTGGATTATGAGCTCACTGAGGTCAGGAATTTTGTTTAGTTCCTCTGTGCACTGGCCACCTAGAGGTACTCTGTGGGCACTGATGGTGTTACCAAAAAGTCGGGATTGAGACTCCAACTTCCAAGTCTCTCCAGTTCTGACTGCTTCTGTAAATGTTTGATCTGCAGTTTGTTCAGGGCAGTGTAGTTCCTCAAGGAACATATGGGTGATATCCTGATTGTGGTTATAAAAGGGTGAGTTAATTGATGCTATAGGGAATATTATGAAGTGCTTTTTTTTTTCTTTTTTTTTTGACCAGCAGAGTTAGAGAGAAAGACAGAGAGAAAGGTCTTCCTTCCGTTGGTTCACCCCCCCAAATAGCCACTACGCTGGCGCGCTGCACCGATCCGAAGCCAGGTGCTTCCTCCTGGTCTCCCATGCGGGTGCAGGGCCCAAGCACTTGGGCCATCATCCTCCACTGCCCTCTCGGGCCACAGCAGAGAGCTGGACTGGAAGAGGAGCAACTGGGACAGAATCCGGCACCCCAACCGGGACTAGAACCCAGAGTACCGGAGCCACAGGTAGAGGATTAGCCTATTGAGCCGTGGCGCTGGCCTTATGAAGTGTTTTAGCAATGAGAGGTTGGAGAGATTATTATGGCAATCTTTTTTTTTTTTTTTGAAAGACAGTTACACAGAGAGGTAGAGACAGAATCTTCCGTCCACTGGCTCACTCCACAAATGGCCCCAATGGCTAGAGCTGAATCAATCCGAAGCTAGGATTCTTTCAGGTCTCCCATGTGGGTGCACCCACTTGGGCCATCCTCTGCTGCTTTCCCAGGTGCATTAGCAGGGAGCTGGATAGGGAGTGGAGTAGCCGAGACTCGAACTGGTGTCCATATGGGATGCCGTAGCTGCAGGCCAGGGTTTTAACACACTGTGCCACAGTGCTGGCCCCCTTATGGCAATCTTGAAGGAGACCAGAGGCTGCTATGAAGGTCAGAGCATCTCAGGTGGAGGGGGCAGTACTGAGAAACGCTTGGGGTCAGAAAAATTGTGCTTGGGAAAACTGTGAGGAGTGGGGTTTGACTGGCTCCTAGGATTCTTTGCTCTCTATATAATGTGCATATTGATTGTTCTTTGTACTTACTGGTTGTTGTCCTGAGTCTTTTACAGTTTGCTTTTAGAGATACCTAAAAGCACTTAGTGACACCAACTGAGTATCCGTATTGATAGAAGAGTCTCTCCACGGAGGACTTTTTAAAGCACTTGTGGTCACTGTTCTAACCAAAGTCTCATTTTCGTAAAGGTATATTCCCCCAGGCTTGTGCCACTCCTCTGAGTCCAGACTTTCTTCTCCTAGGTTAGAGAGCGGAAGCCGCAGGGGAAGTATTGAACGCCCAGGAGGTATTGCTACTGCAGCTCTGAATGGTCAGTGTTTTCTGTGGCCTGAAGGAGATATTAACTATGACTTGCAACCAGGTTAGGATATTAGGCACCTTTGACAAAGGGTTAGGGACTTTGATGTGGCACTTATTTTCCAACTACTTAATCTTTCTTTCTTTCTTTAAGATTTATTTATTTACTTGAAAGTCAGAGTTACAGAGAAGAGAGGCGGGGGTGGGGGAGGTCTTCCATCCGCTGGTTCACTCCCCAGGTAGCCACAACGGCTGGAGCTGTGCCGATCCGAAGCCAGGAGCCAGGAGCTTCTTCCCATCTCCCATGCGGGTGCAGGGTTCCAAGGTCTTGGGCCGTCTTCTACTGCTTTCCCAGGCCATAGCAGAGAGCTGGATCGGAAGTGGAGCAGCCAGGTCTTGAACCGGTGCCCATATAGGATGCCAGCACCACAGACAGCAGCTTTACCTGCTACACTACAGTGCCAGCCCCTTGACTACTTAATTTTCAGGTGGGAAAGACTCTACACCATGTGAATTTAAGGTACCAAGTTGAAGAAAACAATATTGTGTTATGAAAAAGGACTGGACAATACTATATATATATATATTATTTATTTTTTTTTTGACAGGCAGAGTGGACAGTGAGAGAGAGAGAGACAGAGAGAAAGGTCTTCCTTTTGCCGTTGGTTCACCCTCCAATGGCTGCCGCGGCTGGCGCGCTGCGGCCGGTGCACTGCGCTGATCCGATGGCAGGAGCCAGGTAATTCTCTTGGTCTCCCATGGGGTGCAGGGCCCAAGTACTTGGGCCATCCTCCACTGTACTCCCTGGCCACAGCAGAGAGCTGGCCTGGAAGAGGGGCAACCAGGACAGAATCCGGCACCCGGACCGGGACTAGAACCCGGTGTGCTGGCGTCGCAAGGCGGAGGATTAGCCTAGTGAGCCGCGGTGCTGGCCGACAATACTATATTTAATATTAGTATTCAGACAGGCATTTAGCTTAGTGGTTATGATGCTGGTAATGATACTCACACTCCCACATTGGAGTCCCTGGGTTTAATATCTGGCTCTGACTACTGATGCCAGCTTCCTGCTAATGCAAACTTTTAGAGGAAGTGCTGGTAGCTCAAGTAATTGAGTCCCTGACACTCAAGGGAAACATAGATTTGAGTTCTTAGCTCCTGGCTCCAGCATGGCCCAGCCCTGGTTGTTGTGGGCAACTGGGGAGTGAACCAGCAGATGGTAACTCTTTCTTTGTATTCTTTTTCTCTGGCTCTCATATAAATTAAAAAAGAAATCATTCTGTATGTATTTTGAATAACCCTTCATCAAATGCCAGAAACTTTTTTTCATGGTAAATGTTGCTGATATAGGAAGTGTGAACTATTAAAGAGGTTTTTTTTCCTTCTAACTACTGGCTTACTCTGAACTACTTTATAGCTAGTAACCTCTCTGCCTTCAATTCTCAGTCATATGTTTTGTAATCCCTTCTCTGGCATACATTTTAATTGTTCTCTCACTGCTTCGTAAGTGCTATAATCCTTTTATAGTTTCCTGGATTTTAAAATAAACCTATAAAGGGTTCAGTTTTATATTTAATAGCCTTGTTTTGCAGTGTTTTGAAGCTGTGAATAAGTTCAGGCAGGCAAAAGCTTTTGATTTGGAATCCTTTTGTTTCTGTGCTTTAGTTTCTGTGTATTAGTCTTCTAGTGTTTTTCATTGTGGTGATTTTTAAAATATTGGCTAGGATAAAAAAAATTTGGAAATACTTATAAAATGAAGGAGAAAAACAGGAAAAAAAAATCGCCGAAAATACAGAGGCGAATATATTAGTCTCTTGTAACTGTCTGTTATCAAGTTTTGAAAGATCATCTCTTTTTTGAAACATTTATTTTCTGTTGATGAGCAGGATCCTCACTGTCGTCATAGAGCTTACCGTTTGGTGAGAGTGAAAGCCATGCAGCAAATAACCACTTAAAGAGACTCACCTGCCACGTGAGAACAGTGGCAGGCGGGAGGGGAGGGGAGGAAGTGGCACGTGGTGACTTGAGGTCTGACAGATGACGGGAGTCAACCAGGGGAAGTTTGGGTGTGGAAGAGAGACTGTGATGGGATGGGAAGGAACACTGACTACTCAAGAAATGGAAGTAAGGCTGTGTGGCTGGAATACAGAGAATGTGTGTGTTACGTTGCGGGTAGGGCATGGATGTGTGATGTGGCTGGGAGAATTAAACAAGGACTATGTGGGCAAGCCGTTGTAGGCCATACAAAGGGTTCTAGAGTTTCTTCCAAGAACAGCAGTGTGCTTTGGAGTGGTAGAGGCACTGTATGAGCACCACATGGATAGAGCAGCTTCTTGAGAAGGTTACTGTTTTCTGCCTTTGAAATAAGTAATCTTTGGCAAAAAAAGAGTCGGTCTGTCAGTGCAATCTGTTGATAATAAGAGTATTAATTTACTGAGCCTATATTATGTTCCTGGCGCCATTTTACTTACAGAAGATACCTAAAACATGGCCACCATAGAACTCACTGCCTAGCAGGAGAGACAAGGACTATAATATACAATTACAGTGTGATAATTTTTGTCGTGGAGATACGTGTAGGATGCTCTATGGGAGCCCAGAGAGGGGACTTTAGGCTGAGACTTAGTACTTCTACAGATTTAGTTACATATTGGTCATTTCTGTCATTGTGTGGTGATAGTTCCCAAACAAAGGACAGTACAGATATTGTCAGCAAAGATAACTAGAAAGTGATCTGTTGATTAATTTAACAGGAGCAAAATACAGATTATATATAAAAAAAAGTTTATAAGTCGTAAGAATTACAGTTCCAGGTTGATCAAGTATTTAAATTGTCTTAAGCATCATCTTATGGAAATAATATGAGAAATGGAGTCTTATCATGTACCTGATTTTTCAGTGAACACTTCTCTTTTAACACCATGTAGTTATTTAGTGTGGAGTTAATGTTTTGGCAGAAAGTTGCTATTTTCCTTTGAAAGTGATGTGAGATGGGAACAGCACTGTGGCGTAGAAGGCTGAGCCTCTGCCTGTTGTGCCAGCATCCCATACGGGCGCCGATTTGAGACCCGGCTTCTCTGCTTCTGATCCAGCTCCCTGCTAATCTGTCCGGGAAAGCAGCAGAGGATGGTCCCCTGTTCCCATGTGGAAGACAAGGGAGAAGCTCCTGGCTCCTGGCTCCTGGCTTCAGCCTGGTCTAGCCCCGCCATTGTGGCCATCTGGGGAGTGAGCCAGCAGATGGAAGATATTTCTCTGTTTCTTCTCTCTCTCTCTCTCTCTGCCTTTCAAATAATTAAATAAATATTTTTTTAAAAAAAGTGATGTGTGGGGCGGTTGCTGTGGCGCAGTGGGTTAATGCCCTGACCTGAAGCGCCTGCATCCCATATGGGCGCCGGTTCGAGACCCGGCTGCTCCACTTCTGATCCGGCTCTCTGCTATGGCCTGGGAAGGCAGTCGAGGATGGTCCAAGTTCTTGGGCCCCTGCACCCACGTGGGAGACCTGGAGGAGGCTCCTGGCTCCTGGCTTCGGATCCGCGCAGCTCTGGCCATTGTGGCCAATTCTGGAGTGTACCATCGGATGGAGGACCTCTCTCTCTCTTTCTCTCTGCCTCTCCTCTCTCTGTGTAACTCTGACTTTCAAATAAATAAATAAATATTAAAAAAAGTGATGTGGGAAAACTGGTTGTAATTATAAGGGAATTTCTTTCTTTCCACAGAGTGATTATAAAGCAAGAGTTGCAAGATAAAAGTTCCTTAGTAATTTGTTTTACAGAAACTATACTGGGGGCCAGTGTATGGTACAACAGTTAAGCTGCTACTTGTGACACTGGCCTCCCATATCAGAGCAACAGTTCAAGTCCCTGCTGTTTCACTTCCAATCCAGCTTCCTGCTTAATGTGCCTGGGAAAGCAGCAGATGATGGCCCAAGTACTTGGGCCCTGCCACTTAAGAGAGAGACTAGGATGGAATCCCTGGCTTCTGGTTTCAGCCCATTATTTATTTTTTAAAAAGAATTATTTTATTTATTTGAAAGACAAAGTTAAATAGAGAGAGGTAGAGCCAGAGAGCGAGAGAGAGGTCTTCTATTCTGGTTCACTCCCCAAATGACTGCAATGGCCAGAGCTGAGCCAATCCAAAGCCAGGAGCCAGGAGCTTCCTCTGGGTCTCCCATGCAGGCTCAGGGGCCCAAGAACTTGGACCATCTTCTACTGCTTTCCCAGGCACATTAGCAGGGAGGTGGATTGGAAATGGAGCATCTAGGACTTGAACTGGCGCCCATATGGGATGTTGGCATCACAGGCGGTGGCTTTACCCACTGTGCCACAGAGCTGGCCCCTTGATATTCTTTTTAAATGTTAAAGGAGTATCCTTTCAAATAAGCCTGCTATAATTCATTGGAACATCACTGGGGGAACCTCAGTGTTGCCAGCAGTATGGTCTTTTTTTTTTTTTAAAGATTTATTTTATTTATTTGAAAGTCAGAGTTACAGAGAGGTAGAGACAGAGAAAGAGGTCTTCCATCCGCTGGTTCACTTCCCAATTGACTGCAACAGTCGGAGCTGCGCCGATCAGAAGCCAGGAGCCAGGAGCTTCCTCTGGGTATCCCATGTGGGTGCAGGGGCCCAAGGACTTGGGCCATCTTCTACTGCTTTCCCAGGCCATAGCAGAGAGCTGGATTGGAAGCGGAGCAGCCAGGACTCGAACCGACACGCATATGGGATGCTGGTGCTTCAGGCCAGGGCATTAACCCGCTGCGCCACAGCGCCGGCCCCAGCAGTATGGTCTTTCATGCCCTCTTGGTAGAAATACTATGGGACATGTAATACAGGTCTCAAATACATCAATGTAACTGTAACTAAAAAGTAATTCAGCTTCAATACTTGAATATAAGACCTTGTTAGTTCTGGGCTGAGTACATAATAGCATGTGTTAATAAGGTTGATAATCTCTCTGTAAGTTGGCAATACCATTATGAAGTCAATTGGTATATTACAGGGAAACAAGTTGGAATTACTTCCTGTTGATGATTAAATGAAAAACTATGACATGTGTTGAATGACTCACTTATTCTCTATTTACTGAGGTTTAAAATGTCAGTATAGGGGCTAATGTTGTGGTACAGTGGGTTAAGCTACTGCCAGTAATGCCAGAATCCTGTATGAGTGCCTGTTTGAATCCTAGCTGCTCCACATCTGACCTAGCTACCTGCTAATGCACCTGGGAAAGCAGCAGAAGATGGTCCAAGTACTAGGGCCCCTGCATACCATGTGGGAGACCTGGATGGAATTCCTGGCTCCTGGCTTTGGCCTGACCCAGTCTCTCTGTTGTGGCCATATGGGGAGTGGTGCAGTGGATGAAAGATTCTCTCTCTCCCCCCACTCTTCCTGTAACTCAGCCTTTGATTAAATAAGTTTTTTTTAAAAATAAAATGTCAGTATACCCTGGATTATAGCATTGAACTTTATGGACAATGACTTGAGATTTCTCAGTGAGGTATTGTTGGAACTAAAATTCTAACATATAGGGAGGGCATTTGGCATAGCAGTTAAATGCTACTTGGGACACTCACATCTCATATTGTATTATCTAGGTTCAAATTCAGGCTTTGTTTCCTGCTAATGCACACCTTGGGAGGCAGTAGTGATGGCTGGAGTACTTGGGCCCCTGACACCCATGTGGGTGACGTGGATTCAGTTTCTGGCTCCCAGCTTTGGCCTAGCCCAGTCCTGGCTGTTGTGAGCATTTGGGGAGTAAATCAGTGGGTGACAGCGCTCTGTCTATCTTCTTGTCTATGTATATCTCTGCCTCTCCAATAAATAAATAATTAAAAAAATAAAAGAGGACCTTGAAAGATATGATTTCTGCTGAGAGGCCATTTCCCTTGAGGGAATTGTGAGCACAGGCAAAGAAGAGAGAGGAGTCAGAGATGGAGAGAGAAATTGGTCTAGCAGGGAAGTGTGAGTATTAGGTTAAGTGATTTGAACTTGATGTGCCAGGTAATTATATTTTCACTAACACTATCAAGAATATTTTATGTGTAGTCACTGTTTTTATATCAGGAAATTAGTAAACTAGTGTTGTTGGAGTTATGTGGCCTTTCTTCTCACCAGCGACAGCTCTTTTGATAGCCTTCATTTATGCTGGGACTGCGTGCTATCCAAGGTCTTGACTTCTGTCCTTGACATTAAGCCTGAATATAAGAGAAGTCTCTTTAAGACACTGGTTTATTTCTCAGTTTAATTTTATCCAGTTTAAGGTACTGATAGGGACTCCAGGGGCCCTTGGATTGGAAAGGAAGAAACATACATGAGGTAACCCTCCTGGAGCCCTGAGGAGAGGGAGAAGGGAGAAACCACACAATGTAATTTTCAAATGTTGTTGCATTTGTCAAAAGGAACTGATTGGCACTCTGTGAACTTCTGTGCAAAACAGGCTACTTCAGCGTCAGTTCCCTGATTCCTTTACGTAGAACTCCTCATTGGCATACATCTCTTTTTTTTTTTTTGACAGGCAGAGTGGACAGTGAGAGAGAGAGACAGAGAGAAAGGTCTTCCTTTTGCCGTTGGTTCACTCTCCAATGGCCGCCGCGGCCAGCGCGCTGCGGCTGGCGCACCGCGCTGATCCGATGGCAGGAGCCAGGAGCCAGGTGCTTTTCCTGGTCTCCCATGGGGTGCAGGGCCCAAGCACTTGGGCCATCCTCCACTGCACTCCCGGGCCACAGCAGAGAGCTGGCCTGGAAGAGGGGCAACCGGGACAGAATCCGGCGCCCTGACCGGGACTAGAACCCGGTGTGCCGGCGCCGCTAGGCGGAGGATTAGCCTAGTGAGCCGCGGCGCCGGCCTCTTTTTTTTTTAAGTATTTATTTTATTTGAAAGGCAGAGTTACAGAGAGAGAGCGAGAGAGGAGGAAGAGAGAGAGAGAGAGAGAGAGAGATCTTGCATCCAGTGGTTCACTCCCCAATGGCCATAATAGTTGGGGCTGGGCCAGCCTAAAGTCAGGAGCCAGGAGTTTCATCTGGGTCTTCCACATGGGTGTGGAGGCATAGGGCCTTGGGTCATCTTCTGCCACTTTCTCAAGTGCATTAGCAGGAGCTGGATCCAAAGTGGAGCAGCTGGAACTTGCACGGTGCTCATATGGGATGCTAGCATTGCAGGTGGCGCTTAACCCACTATGCAATAACGCCAGCTCCAAGCAAACATCTTTGAACAGAACTTTGTGCTTTAGAAACACAAGGAAGTCTGAGCCAGGCAGCGCTGAGAAGCAGCTCAGGGCAAGCAGCCCTTTAGGGCAGGCCCTCTTGGCTGCCAGAGAACTTCTCTGCATCTTTCAACAGCTGCTTTGCTCACTCCTTGCTTGTCCATGCGCCTCATTCTTTGTGGTCACGAGAGACAAAGAACCTGAGAAAGAACAAAGAGAACAAAGAGAAGAAGCAGTAACCCAGAAGGCAGAGCACTCCTCACTAGATCCAGCAGAGAAGAAAAGCCATAGCTTAGAAAACAAAAGCATTTCCCAACGGATTCAGCAGGGAGAAGCTGTGACCTGGCAGAGAGGAGAGAGCTGTGACACAGGGAGCTGTCACATGGGAGCTGAGGAATCTGCCACGTCTCTCAGGGACAAGATGCAGACCTGAGCTACTGGAGCTGCAGACCCCTCCTGCAACAGCACCTGTAGTGATTAGTTAAATGGGTAGAATGTTCACTTCAGCATTACTTGCTTCTTCGGAATAAAACTCTAAACCTGTCACAATCTTGAATACAGTAATAAATATCAGTTGCCCTGGGAGAGAAGTTTGGAAGTCCTGAGTTTTGGGATATTTCAGAAGGTTGCATGTTTTTCAAACTGTGTTGAGTAATTTGAGAGTTCTCTAAACACCTACTTTTAAGAGAAATATTTTATGGAAAGCAAATGATTTAAAAAAAAAAAGATTTATTTATTTATTTGAAAGGCAGATTACAGACAGAGAGAGGTCTTCCATCTTGTGGTTCATTCCCCAAATGGCTGCAACAGCCAGAGCTGGGCTGATCTGAAGCTAGAAGCCAGGAGCTTCTTCTGGGTCTTCCACATGGGTGCAGGGGCCCAAGGACTTGGGCCATCTTCCGCTGCTTTCCCAGGCCATTAGCAGGGGGCTAGATTGGAAGTGGAGCAGCTGAGACTCCAACCAGCGCCCATATGGGATGCCGGTGCTGCAAGCCACAGCACCAGCCCAGCAAATGAATTTGAATGGGTTTTGGCTTATCCTCATTAAAACTACTCCCTTTCCCAATATGAACTGTGAAGTTGAAGTTGATGTCTTTCGAACTTGAGTGTGTGGCTCTATCAGTTTGGTGTTTATGTTTTGGTTTGTGGTGGCTGTTTCAGATTGGGGCTTCTAAAAACACCTTACATGTGATAGTCAGCATTCAGTGTATGCTTTCAGATTGTGAGACACGCACGTTTATCCTGGGTTGGTAGTTTTAAGGGATACATGTTATTGTTTAGGCCCTTTTACTCATGTAACTACACAGGGAAAGTGAGCAGCCTAAGTTACTTCTACTCAGGAGAGATTCACAAGTCTTTTGTAGAAAAGTATATGGGATTCTGTTTGTAACGCAGGAAGCTACAGGCTGTGTCTGGGATCTCTATCTGAAATAGTTGAGGTAGTTTACGCTGGCAGTTTGCAGTTTGGTTCTTTGTTTTTTTTTGTTTTTTTGTTTTTTTTAAGATTTATTTTATTTGAAGGGCATGAATACAGAGAAAGAGAAGGAAAGAGAGAGAGAGAGAGAGATCTTCTATCCACTAGTTCACTCCCCAGATGGCTATATTGGCCAGGGTTGGGCCAGACCGAAACCAGGAGCTTCTTCCATGTCTCCCACATGGGTGCAGGGGCCCAAGCACTTGGGCCATCTTCCACTGCTTTCCCAGGCACATTAGCAGAGAGCTGGACTGGAAGTGGAGCAGCGGAACTCAAACCGGCATCCATATGGAATGCTGGCATTACAGACATCCTGCACTAGGGCCTCTGACACCCACATGGGAGATCTGGAAAAAGCTCTTGGCTCCTGGCTTCAGCCTGGCCCATCCCTGGCCATTGCAGCCATCTGGGGAGTGAACCAGCAAATGGAAGATCTCTCTCTCTCTTTGTAACTCTGACTTTCAAATAAATAAATAAATAAATAAATTTTAAAGTGAAATGTCTTTTAGGAGTGTGGAGTGTTTAAATGAACAAATCCACATGAAGAGCTCCACACAGTGAGTGATAAATACTCAGTGTTTTCAGAAACATTGTGATCTTTGTTTGCAATTCATTTAAATCTTGATGGCTGCTTTGAATGTTAGTGTTTCATTATGATTTTGTAGTTTTAATGTGCATCAGTGTGTACTGGTACATAGTGTGTTGGAAGGACAGTATCTAAAGTATTATGAAATCTTTTATTGTTGTTACACTAATGTCATTGCAGTAAAATAAACAAGCATTTTTTACAATAGTCCTCTTATATGCAAGGATATGACCAAAGTCCCCCAGTGGGAGCCGGAAGCCATGGATAGTAACAAACCCTGTATTTCCTATGTCTTTTCCTATTTGTGCATACCTATGATCAAGTTTAATTTATAAATTATGCACAGTAAGATTCACAATAATTGGTAATGAAGTAGAACAATTATAGCAATGTACTTTAATAAAAACTATGTGACCATGATTTCGTCTCTTAAAATACTTTATTGTATTGTCCTCACCCTCCTCCTTGTGATGATGTGAGATGATCCAAGGAAGCACTTTATAGCTTCTTGTGCTGTGGGGCCATTATTAAGTTAAAAAAATAAAATAATTATTTGGACAAAAGCACTGCTATATTATGCCAGTCAGTCTGATAACCAAGAAGGCATCTCAGTGACTAGCAGAGAGCATGTGCAGCATGGATACACTGGACAGGAGGAGGACGTGCATGTTGTGCAGGATGAGGCAAGGTTTCTTTTTATTATTATTATTATTTTAAAGATTTATTTGTTTGAAAGGCAGAGTTACAGAGGTGCAGAGGCAGAGAGAGAGAGAGAGAGAGAAAGAGAGATGTCTTCCATCCACTGGTTCACTCCCTAAATGGCTTCTATGGCCAGAGCTATGCCATTCCGAAGCCAGGAGCCAGGAGCTTCCTCTGGGTCTCCTATGCAAGTGCAGGGGCCCAAAGACTTGGGCCATTTTCTACTGCTTTCCCAGGCCACAGCAGAGAGCTGGATGGGAAGTGGAGCAGCCGGGACTCCAACCAGCACCCATTTGGGATGCCAGCACTGCAGGCAGCGGCTTTACCTGCTACGCCACAGTTCTGGCCCCCCTTTTATTTTTTAAAAAAGATCTATTTATTAAATTGAAAGAGTGGAGGTAGAAGAAGAGAGATTGAGATTGACATCTTCCATCTCTCTTCAGATGGCCACAACAGCCAGGGTTAGGTCAGGCTGAGGCCAGGAGCCAGGAACTCCATCCTGGTCTCCCACATGGGCAGCAGGGGCCCAAGTATTTGGGCCATCTTCCACTGCCTTCCCAAGCACACTAGCAGGAAGCTGGATCAAAAGTGGAGCAGTCAGGACTTGAGTTAGCATAAGGTTTCATCATGCTATTCACAATGGCACTCATTTTAAGGTTTATGAAATGATTCTGGAGTTTTCCATTTAGTACAAGGGTATGTCAAAAAGTTTGTGGGGGCCGGTGCCATGGCTCACTTGGTTAGTCCTCCACCTGTGGTGCTGGTATCCCATGTGGGCACCGGTTCTGGTTCTGGCTGCTCCTCTTCCAGTCCAGCTCTCTGCTGTGGCCTGGGAAGGCAGTGGAGGATGGCCCAGGTGCTTGGGCCCTGCACCCACATGGGAGACCGGGAGGAGGCACCTGGCTTCTAACTTCGGATGGGCGCAGTGCCGGCCGTAGTGGGGTGAACCACGTAGTGGGGGGTGAACCAACGGAAGGAAGACCTTTCTCTCTGTCTCTTTCTCTCACTTTCTATAACTCTACCTGCCAAATAAAAAAAAAAAGAGTTTGTGGAAAAAATGGAGTTAAAAGACAATGTGAGGGAATGTCTGCAGTGTCCACATCCCATATGGGCACCAGTTTAGGTCCTGGCTGCTCTACTTCTGATACAGCTCTCTGCTTAAGGCCTGGGAAAGCGGCAGAAGATGGCCCAAGTCCTTGGGCCCTTCCACTCATGTGGGAGACCCAGAAGCAGCTCCGGGCTCCTGGCTTCAGGTTGTTCCAGCTGTGGCCATTGCAGCCATTTGAGGAGTGAACCAGCAGATGGAAGACCTCTCTTTCTCTTTCTCTGCCTCTCTCTAAGTCAGCCTTTCAAGAAGGAAGGAAGGAAGGAAGGGAGGGAGGGAGGGAGGGAGGAAGAAAGATAAGGTGGGGTAGGCATTGTGATGCAGAAGGTTAGGGATGTGGGATGCTTGCATCCTACGTTAGAGTGCTGATTTGAGTGCCAGCTATTCCACTTCTGATCCAGTTTCCTACTAATGCATTCTGGAAAGCAGCAGATGGCTCATGTACTTGGGCCCCTGATGGAGAGCTAGGTTTCCAGGCTTCAGTCTGTCCTATCCCTGGCTGTTGTAAACTTTTAGGAAGTAAACCAGCAGATGGGAGATTCTCTCTCTCTCTCTCTCTCTCTCTCTGTCTCCTCTGTCATTCTGCCTTTCAAGTAGATGAAAACAAGTAAAAAAAAAACTTTTTTAAAAAAGACAATGCACATTTTCCACAAACTCTTTTAAGTACTCCTCTACTTTTGGACCTAAAACCATAATCGACAGACCTGCATGTGTGGGAGGGGCTGCTGTGGTGAGCAGCGCTGTTTGGTGTTCTTCTGTTGCATTTTCACCACAGAGATGCTACTGGGCACGTGTTGCTATATCTCCCCACCTGTGCATATTTATTTCTCTTTTTTTTACAATTGAAATTACACAGTGTTGTATCCTTTTTTTTTTGTCTCCCATTTAATATATGCCTTAAACTCAACACAGTTTTAAATGGCTACACAGAAACACCCAGTCGGATGGATCAGAGCATTCTTACTTCCGTGTTGTCCTTTCTGAACAAATAATGTAACCTCATGTAACACCATGCTGTGGTAACACATCACTGAGTAATTTGATTCTGCTGTTACAAACTTTTTCAACTTTTTTTTTTTTTTTTTTTGAGAGAGAGAGATATTCCATCCACTGGTTCACTCCCTAAATGGGACTGGCATAGGTTAAAGCTGGACCTCAGACTAAATCTGGGTCTCCCATGTGGACCCAATTACTTGAGCCATCATTGCTGCCTCCCATGGTCTTTATTAGCAGGAGCTGGAATCAGGAGTGGGACTGGACATTTAACTCAGGAATTCTTAATATGGGATGTGGGCATCCCAGCTCACAGTTTAACCGCTGGGCCAAATGCCGGACCAGATTCTGCCTCTTTAGCTCTTTAGCTGATAGTTAAACCTTTAGATGATAGTTAAACCAGGAAGTAGCTCTCATTTTAAGAAGAAGCGGGGGCGGGGTGTGGGCTGTGGCGTAGTGGGTAAAGCTGCTGCCTGCAGTGCCGGCATTATATATGGGCGCTGGTTCGAGACTTGGCTGCTCCACTTCTGTTCCAGCTCTCTGCCATGGCCTGGGAAAGCAGAAGATGGCCCAAGTCCTTGGGCCCCTGTACCCACGTGGGAGACCTGGAGGAAGCTCCTGGCTCCTGGCTTTGGATCTGCGCAGCTCCAGCTGTTGCGGCCATCTGGAGAGTGAACCAGCGGATGGAAGATCTTTCTCTCTCTGCCTCTCCTTCTCTCTCTGTGTAACTGTGCCTTTCAAATAAATAAATAAATCTTTTTTTTTTTTTGACAGGCAGAGTGGACAGTGAGAGAGAGAGAGACAGAGAGAAAGGTCTTCCTTTGCCTTTGGTTCACCCTCCAATGGCCGCCGCGGCCTGCGCGCTGCAGCCGGCGCACCGCGCTGATTCGATGGCAGGAGCCAGGAGCCAGGTGCTTTTCCTGGTCCCCCATGGGGTGCAGGGCCCAAGCACCTGGGCCATCCTCCACTGCACTCCCGGGCCACAGCAGAGGGCTGGCCTGGAAGAAGGGCAACCGGGACAGAATCCGGCGCCCCGACCAGGATTAGAACCTGGTGTGCAGGCGCCGCAGGCGGAGGATTAGCCTAGTGAGCCGCGGCGCCGGCCTAAATAAATAAATCTTTAAAAAAAGAAGCTAGGAATTTGAAAAGATTTAGTTATGGTCAAGGAGGTCTACTATATTTTTGGCAATAGTAACACATTTCAAGTACATTTCTTATAAAAAGAAATATTTAGATTTTTCAAAGGAAAATGTAAAGTGAGGAATTTTACATTGCTTTTGGCTACTGAGTTCAATAAGGTGCTTACCTTTTATTTAGCTTTTAATGGTAAAATTTTAAAAGTGATGTTAAATGATATGAAACTCCTGTTTTGAAGATACCACTTTTTGCAGTAGTTGGCGTAGCAGAATGGCCAAATGGTTCTGTTATGGTGACAAATAAGGTCTTTTAGAGCCAGATGGAAATTTTACAGGTTTCCTAAAAGGCTCTGTGGGGCAGGGGTTTGGTGCCGTGGTTAAGATGCTACTCGGGAGGCCCACATCCCATAATAGATCCCCAGCTCTACTCCCAATTCCAGCTTCCTGCTAATATGCACCTTGGGAGGCAGCAATGTCGGCCCAAGTACTTGGGTTCCTGTCACCTACATGACAGACCCAGATTATGTTCTGAGCTCCTGGCTTTGATCTGGCCCAGCCTCAACTGTTTTAAGCACTTTGGGACTGATGGAAGATTTCTCTTTGTCTCTCTCTGTCTGCCTTTCCAATAAATAAAAATTTTAAATACATAAAGACTATTTAATCATGCTAATTGAGAAATAGACATCTGACTTGAAATAAGGCACTTAAAAAATTTTTAGGGGGAAGAAAAATTACACCTTGATAAAGAGAGAAAGGCGGCCAGCGCCGTGGCTCACTAGGCTAATCCTCCACCTGCGGCGCCAGCACCCCGGGTTCTAGTCGCTGTTGGAGCGCCGGATTCTGTCCCAGTTGCCCCTCTTCCAGGCCAGCTCTCTGCTGTGGCCAGGGAGTGCAGTGGAGGATGGCCCAAGTGCTTGGGCACTGCACCCCATGGGAGACCAGGAGAAGCACCTGGCTCCTGGCTTCGGATCAGCGCAGTGCGCCGGCCGTAGTGGCCATTTGGGGGGTAAACCAACGGAAAGGAAGACCTTTCTCTCTGTCTCTCTCTCTTTTTCACTGTCTAACTCTGCCTATCAAAAAAATAAAAAAAGAGAGAAAGGCAAATTTAAAAAGCAAGATACCAATTTTTGCGTAATTTGCAAAAAATTTTTACTGGTAACATTTAGTGTTGACCTTGGTGTGAGGAGATGGGTGCTCTCACTGCTGGTGGGAATTGACACACCGTTTACAAAGAGAGAAACAGAATGTTTTCAAATTTTTCCAAAATTTTCTTCAATGAGCTCTTACTATTTAGTCAGAAAGAACTGAATAGTTGTTAATATAAAGTAATGATGTTGATCAAATGGCCCAGTATAGTTCACTTTGAATGGAGTTTTATGGGTCACAACATATTATACTTAATGGAAACAATTACTTGGTAGTATTTAATAATGCTTAACTTTATCTAGGAGCTGTTCATAAAAAAATGAAATCTCTCTTGTAGGTGAGTTTTCACATTTAGATGGGAAAAATGCACTCCCCGAGAGCTTGCATCTTAGATGATCAATTTAAATGAATTTTAAATGTCTTTGATGAGGACTTCCCAACTTCATCAACTCTGTGAAAAGTCTTCTGCCTTGCTTAGTACATGATATGATTAAGTAAAATGAGAAAAGAAGTAAGCAGTTCAAAAGGTGGAAACCTTTTAGGAGTAGGAAGAAGAAAAACCTCCATGACCTTGATGTTTGTTCCCCTGTTACTGCCACCCCCTCTCCTTGGCCTTGCCAAAATGCATAGTAACGTCAAGTGGCCCCTCTCCCTCCCTGTCCTTTCCTGTTGGCTAACTCTCTAGGTTCAAGTTCAGATAGCCATCGAGTGGAAGGGAGACCCTTTAAGAATGACTCTCCTCTAGACATCCAATATCATGTTTGTTCAGTTGGCTTGTCCAAACAATTTTTCTGTTTTCACCAGGGTAGTATCAACTTAACATGAAGATTAAAGCTGTTATCCATCTGCTTTATCTGCCGTTCTTAATTAGAACCTGATGACAGAAATCAACTTTGATTCAGGCTGATTGTTCCCAAAGAATCTTATTATTGTAGAGTTTTTTTTTTCTTTTTTATTAACCACATTGATTCTGAGCATCTATATGGCAGAAGTTTAGGGGAAAAAAGAAGTAATTCTGTTCATTTAAACATTTATTCAGCATTTGCTGTGCTAGATGCTGGGGGGCGTATTAAAGTTACTTGAAATCGGTAGAAAAGATAAAAAGCATGCACAGTAGTCATTTTAATACAGTGACATGTACTCAAAGGGACAGGCACAAAGTGTGTGGAGATTCGGGGGCAGCAGTTATTCTGGTCATGGAATACTATTTTTTGAATACCCTTTTAAAAATTAAACCAATGGCCCTCGTTTGCATGCTTTATTTTACTTTAGGGGAAATTTTGGAGGGAAGGATGACATGTTTGGAGACCAATTCTTGTAGGTTAGCAATGGACTTCAGAGTGGCTTAATGATTTTTAAAAAAACATTCTGCAAATATTGAGCCCACTCTCAGGGAGTTTGTAGTCTACCAGCTGCAATGAGATGCGCCCTTATGCATAAAATAGTGTACTATCGAAAGTTCCGAGCAGAAATAGCTACCTAGGCTAATCAGATATTCTTAGTGGAGCCTGGAGGGAGTAATCCTGGCCTCAGGGCCCTCTGTCGTTAGCAGGCAGAGCTGGTTCGCTGGCGAGACTCCCGCAGCCGCGGGGCTGGTGCGAGCCAGCCGGGAAGTCGGAACGGTGGTTCTGCCACTCGGTAAGATTTACCCAGCCTTTCCGTGTTTGTCTTCTCTCTCTTCCCACGGTTGTTGTTAGCGTTCAGTGTCAGACCTGGGGCTGTGGTTTGGAAGCAGCCTTGCCTCACGACTCAGCTGTGGAGAATTAGGGCCCTCGTGCGAGCGTTAACGGGGCGAGGCCTGTGGAAGGTGATCGGGCCGTCAGGGCTCCTGCGGGAAGGCGGCCTCGGCGGGTGCTGGCGCGCGGCGCCATGTTGGACGCGTTCGCCGTGTGCCTCAGCGGACGACCCCGGGGCTGCTGGTGAACCTCGCTGCCTCCCAAGCCGTGAGAAAGAAACCTCTGTCTGTGTGTAAAGCACCCTCCGTGGTACTCAGGGACTAAGACCTCGTGGGGCGCCTGCCGCGGCTCTCGGCCTGCAGGTTCCCTGTCTGGGCTGGCGTGGGGACCGACTGTTGACAGTGGAAGATTAAAAACACCTCGGCGTTCTTTTCCCTCCTGCCTCTGGAGCATGACCCTCTTATGCGCAAATTGACATGGTTTTTATCAATACGGTCACAAAGGAATAATGTAGGTCTCTAGTTCTTGGTAACGTCTGCGTCAGAAGACGGGCAGTGTTTCTCTGGCCACTTTCCGGGAAGCCGACCAGTTCTGCCTGTTTTACTAACTGAATACTTGCTGCTTACTCAACATTGATTTTTTTTTTTTCCCATTAAAGATTACCGGTAGATGACTGTTAGTTCCTTGTAGCAATTGCTTCACAGTTTTAAAGCTTATTTTCCAAGTCTCCAATCAGCTTCTATAGCTTTATTAGTGTTCGGTCTTTCTGTACTCTTTGAATCATTTTGGGGAGTGTTGAATTCCGTCAGACACAGTTGTGATCTCAGAAATAAACTGCATTGTTCTAGTCTTTTTGAAAATGAAAGCAGATAATTTTCACAAGTCGGTTAGTTGAGAAGTAGAAAAACTAAAGTCCAGCATTTGCGAAGCTGTGGAGTTACTAGGAAGTCTCGAAACTTGGGGGTCATTGCCCGTTCTGGTTCAGGTAGAGCGGCCAACACCAACACTGGCTAGGATAAGAGGGAGCCTGTCAGAGCTGAGGGGCTCGGCCTTCACCAGGATTAAGGTAGGAATCCCAGTAGAGATGGCATGCTTTCTAGTCTGAGATAATCATACTTGAAACTTGGCTTTGGTGGAGATACATGGAGCCCTGTTTTCCCTTCTGTTAGGGTCCGCTGTCTTCTGGTCTTGCACATTTCATACTCAGTGGCCAGAAGGATGTAATTGTGCATGGACCTGTGGTGTGTGGTTTCTGTACTTGCCTGGTTAAACTGGAAAAATTAGAATTAGAGGGTGGGAGATGGGATGGTATAAATTGTAAAAGTTCTCACGTTGGCCACTGTTCATGCCAATAAGAGGCTCTTGTTTAGATGCTGCCCATTCCCTGTGGGTTTTGTTACTGCAGCTATTCACCCAGTTCCTGTAATATGTGGGATGTAATAAAGAATAAATGAATAATGGACATGAGTTTATTACAGAATTAAAAGGTAGAGGCGACCAAGATAAATGTGGGGTACAGAGCTCTGGAAAGATTTCAGAGGAAGATGCGGTCTCCTTGGGAGTGAGGAGGGCTGGGAAACAGGCCAGGATGTGGAAGGGGAGCAGTCTCTGAAGGTGCTCCATTAGGGAAACCTTCTAGGGGTCTCTGGAACAAAGGCACAGAGAGTGCCTTTGGAGGTGATGGAGGCGCCTGGGAGAGTGCAGGCCATTGTGAGTACTCTGGTAGGTCTACCGGCCTTCTGGGGTCTCAATCTTAAAACAGCTCTTTGGAGGTATAATTAACATACCATAAAATCCACCCATTGTAAACGTATAATTCAGTGATTTTTGTTTTTTAAGTGAACTTAGAGTTGTGCAACCACTATCTTAGTCTAGTTTAAGGACATTTGCTTTGTCACCAGAAGTTTTTTCCTTTTGATTCATAGCCAAGCCCTACTTTTACCTCTAGCCCTGGGCAACCACTGATCTGTTTCTAAAGATTGACCTTGCTTAGGGATTTCAAATGAAAGAAATCGCATAATATATAGTCTTTCATGCCTGGCTTCTTTGACTTGACATGTTTTTGAGGTTTGGCCATGTTTAGCATGAGTCAGGACTTTGTCCCACTTACTGATTAGCTGTGTTCTATGATAGGATAAACCACATTCTGTGGATCGATTTGCTGTTTGACAGATGTTTGTGTCCGGACTTGGGACTTTTTTTTTTTTTTTTTAAAGATTTATTTATTTATTTGAAAGTCAGAGTTACACAGAGAGAAGGAGAGGCAGAGTCTTCCATCCGCTGGTTCACTCCCCGATTGGCTGTAATGGCCAGGGCTGTGCCATTCCGAAGCCAAGAGCTTCTTCCAGGTCTCCCATGTGGGTGCAGGGGCCCAAGGACTTGGTCCATCTTCTACTGCTTTCCCAGGCCATAGCAGAGCTGGATCAGAAGTGGAGCAGCCGTCACTGCAGGCGGCAGCTTTACCCACTACACCACAGCACTGGTCCCAGGACTATTATAAAGTTTCTATAGACATCTACACAAATGTCTTTGGTGGATATGATTTATTTCTCTTGAAGATACCTAGGAGAGAAATTGCTGGTTCATATACTAAGTATTCTTTTTTTAAGATTTATGCATTTATTTGAAAGCCAGAGTTACAAAGAAGCAGAGGCAGAGGGTAGGGGGAGGTCTTCTATGCACTGGTTCACTCCCCACATGGCTGCAATGGCCAGAGCTGGGCTGATCCAAAGCCAGGAGCTGTCCCATATGGGTGCAGGGGCCCGAGGACTTGGGCCATCCTCCACTGCTTCCAGGCATGTTAGCAGGGAGCCAGATCGGAAGTGGGGCAGGTGGGACTCAAACCGGTGCCCATACTGGATGCTGACGCTGCAGGCAGGGGCTTTACCGGCTATGCCACAGTGCTGGCCTGGTAAGTATGTTTTTAACTTTAAAAAAGACTCCAAACTGTTCTCCAAAAGGGCTACACCGTTTTATAAGCCAGCGATGTTTGAAGATTTCAGATTTTTTCATCTTTGTTAACACTTGTTGCCAGTCTTTTGCTTTTTAGCTACTCTAGTGGGAGAATAGTGGTTATCTTAAGGTTTTACTTTGTATTTTCCTAACTACCAGGAATCCCATTAATTAAAAGAATTTTTTTAAAAACTTACCTGAGAGGCAGAGAGAAAGAGTTCTTGTCTGTTACTTCACCCCTTAAATCCCTACAACAGCTGGAGTGCTGAAGCCAGGAGCACAACACAGACCAAGAACTCACTCAGGTCTCCTGCATGGGGGACAGGGACCCATCAACTTCAGCCATCACCTGCTGCCTCCCAGGGTCTGTACTGATGGGAAGTTGGAATTGGAACTGGAGTGGGGAATCAAACCCAGAAACTCTTCATATGGGATTTGGGCATCCTAACCAGCGATATCTTAAACTGCTAGTTTAAATGCCTGCCCCAGGAATCCATTTAATATTATAAATTCTGTCAGCTGTTAGAGAAAGCTCCTCTTTAATAGTGGTTCACTAAGGATATATTTGTAATATTCTAAAAAGAATATTTGAATATGACGAATCCAGACAATATTTTATTAGAGACTCCATTGGCTTGCTTGTTCTTACGTTTTTCTTTTTGAGAGTTGTTAGTTATGCTCTAATGCAAACTACTGTGTGCCCTAGGAATAATGTGTTTTTAATAGTTGAAAATAAAAGGATAGTATTTCTTGACATGTGGAAGATTCAGTGTCACAAATTTTGATTAGGACACAGCCGCACTCATCTGTTACGTATTGTCTGTGGCTGCTTTTGTACTGTGTGACAAGAGCTGAATAGTCGTGGTAGATTGTATGGCCCACAAAGCCTAAAATATGTTCTGACTCTTCATGGAGAAGGCTTGCCGACCCCCACTCTTACCTATTCCAGATGTTTCCTCGGTTCAGAAAAGATATTACTGTTGACTGTTCTGGTTCAGTTCCTGCGATGCTTCTCCAGTTTGTTACCGGGAAACCCAAGTTCATTTCCAGACTGTCAGCCTGGAAGGGAAGATAACTGCAGTTAGCTAATGTGCTCTCGCTTGGCAGTGGCTCTGGTTAGAAGGGTGAGGAGGGACTCCCTGGAACCAAATAGGAAAGGCTCCCAGTGGACAAAGAGACGGAAATGGGACTCTTCCAGATGAAGGTGTCATGCTAACCATTTGTACCAAGTTTGATGCAGTGTAGCATAAATACTTCCAACCAATTTACAAAGAATTTTTTAAGAGATGTAGTTACAAAAATTAAGGCAGTAGGAAAATATTTAAAGTAAGGGTTAGGGCTGTCTCCCAGCCACACATTTTGCTCTTAATAGTTACTAGTGTCAGGAATTTGGTCTTTGTACTTGTAGAGTTTTGTCCAGATATGAATATTCTCAGTTGGATTTTGTGGTAAGTTTTTTTTTTTTTTTTTTTTTTTTTTTTTTGACAGGCAGAGTGGACAGTGAGAGAGAGAGACAGAGAGAGAAAGGTCTTCCTTTGCCGCTGGTTCACCCTCCAATGGCCGCCGCTGCAGCCGGCGCACCGCGCTGATCCTGGCAGGAGCCAGGAGCCAGGTGCTTTTCCTGGTCTCCCATGGGGTGCAGGGCCCAAGCACCTGGGCCATCCTCCACTGCACTCCCTGGCCATAGCAGAGAGCTGGCCTGGAAGAGGGGCAACCGGGACAGAATCCGGCGCCCCAACCGGGACTAGAACCCGGTGTGCCGGCGCCGCAAGGTGGAGGATTAGCCTATTGAGCCACGGCGCCGGCTCGGTAAGTTTTTTTACAAATGAAATTGTGTACTTACTGTCATAAAATGAAGGTTTTAAAAACTTGGCTTTGTCTATGCATTTGTATAGATTTACCATATTTTCAGAGCTGCACAGTGTTTCTTCGTATGATCTCCATGATTTAACTGTTGGCAGTTGTGAGTTCTTGCTGATGCAGGTAATGCTCATATGCTTCAGTTAGCCCTGCCATCGCTGTTTATGTTCATCTTTAACATTGACTGTTTGATAAATGAAAATAGCTCATTGTCATCATTAGTACTTCTGAAGTGAGACTAAACATTTTTCTTATGTTTATTAGCTGTTGTGCTTTGATAACTTGTCTATTCTGTTTGTTTTCTTTTGGGTTGCTTGAGTCTTCTAAATAATATAGATATTAACTCTTTTCAAATATATAAACCTTTAAAAAAAAAAAAGTTACACTGAGAGGGGAGAGACAGAGAGAGAGAGAGGTCTTCCATCCACTGGTTCACTCCCCAATTGGCTGCAAAGGCCGGAGCTGTGCCAATCCGAAGCCAGGAGCCAGGAGCTTCTTCTGGGTCTCCCATCTGGGTGCAGAGGCCCAAGGACTTGGGGCAACTAATACTGCTCTCCCATACATAGCAGAGAGCTGAATTGGAAGTGGAGCAGCCGGTTCTCGAACTGGTGCCCATATGGGATGCTGGTGCTTCAGGTCAGGGCGTTAACCTGCTGCACCACTGCACCACTGCACCAGCCCCTAGATATTAACTCTTAATCTGCCAAGTATTTTCTTATTTATGGTAGAATTTTTTTCCATCCCTTTTAATTAGAACTGTGATCTGGGGCCAGCGCCGTGCTGCACTAGGTTAATCCTCTGCCTGCGGCACCGGCATCCCATGTGGGCGCCGGTTCTAGTCCCGGCTGCTCCTCTTCCAATCCAACTCTCTGCTATAGCCTGGGAAAGCAGTAGAAGATGGACCAAATCCTTGGGCCCCTGCACCCGCGTGGGAGACCTGGAAGAGGCTCCTGGCTCCTGGCTTTGGACTGGTGCAGCTCCAGCTGTTGCGGACAATTGGGGAGTGAACCTCTTACTGTCTGTAACTTTACCTCGCAAATAAATAAATAAAATCTTAAAAAAAAAAAAAAAACTGATCTTTTTGTTAGAGAATGAAGGGAATGGTGCTGGTTACACCTGTGTTCATTGAATTCCTGTGACAAATTGGTAAGGAAGGAATCCATGCAGTTGAAAAGAAAAACTTGTACCTTGGACCCTGGGAGAAAAATCAAGTGTTTCTATCTAGAACTATTGTGTTAAAACAAAGCAAAAACTGTTGGCCATATTTCACTGATTGTAAGTCATACATTCCCCCCCCCCCACACACACATTTCAGTAACTATAAAATTGGAGTGTTAGCATGTCATAGTTCTTTTGGCTGCATTTTAGGTTTCTTAATACTATGATAAGTAATGGTTCATCTTAAAGTTATCTTAGATTCAGTGAAACAGAATTTTCTGTTTTTTAATCTAGAGCCTATCAATATAATTTTCTTATTGGTCTTCATATTTAAGTTTATAAATTTTAATTAGTTTTTAACAGATTTAGTGAGGTTTGAGGATAAAAATCTTTGAGATTTTTAAAAATTTATTTGAAATTCAGAAGTACACACAGAGAGGAGTGGCAGAGAGAGGGAGGGGGAGGGAGGGGGAAGGGGAGGAAGGGGAAAAAGAGGTCTTCCATCCCCTGGTTCGCTTCCCCAGTTGGCCACAACGGCCCACAGCTGGGCCGATCCAGAGCCAGGAGCCAGTAGCTTCTTCCGGGGCCCATATGGGATGCTGGCACTGCAGACCCAGCCCTGTGTAGATAAAATTCTAAGAACTAATGATTGTCTCTTTGTCCTTCCCTTCCCTCCTCTCTCCCCCTCTTTCCCTCTTTCTCCTAGTCTTGATATTCTTGAATGGTCTCTTTCCTTTGATGTTTTTTTCTTTTCTAATTACTTTCATAAATTACTGCCAGATTAACTTCCCAAAATGTGATTCTCATTAGATCACTAGTTTATAGTGATTGTAATAGTAAATAACTATAGGAAAATCCAAACTTCTTAGCATTTCGTTTTGGATTCTTTGAATGGATTTACTAGTCTGTCTCCCCAACCTCCTTTTTTCTTTTTCTTTTCTTTTTTCTTTCTTTTTTTTTTTTTTTTTTAATTTATTTGAAAGGTAGAGCAGCAGAGAGGGAAAAGCAGAGAGAGATCTTCTAATCACTTGTTTACTTCCCAAACAACCACAATGATTGGACTGGGTCATGCAGAAGCCAAGAGCCTGGAGCTCTGTCTAGGTCTCCCACATGGGTTCAGTGGCCCAAACACTTGGGCTGTCTTCCACTGCTTTCCCAGACACATTAGCAGGGAGCTGGATCAGAAAGGTAGCAGCCATGACTTGAACTGGTGCTCTAATAAGGGATGCTGGCATTGCATGTGGCAGCTTCACCCACTGTGCCATGTTGCCTTGGCTTTCCAGCCACCACCATGACTACCAGCACCACCACCTCCTCTTTTTTAAATTTAAAGACAGAGGGAGATACCTTGCATCCTCTGATTGACTTCCCAAATGGTTGCAGTAGCCAGGCCTGGGGCCCTGGGGCCAGGCTGAAGCCATGAACCTGGACCTCCATCTGAATTTCCCACATGAGTGGCAGGGGTCCAGGCATCTGGACCATCTGCTGCTTTGCCTGGCACATTAGCAGGGAGCTGGATAGGAATCGAGCAGCTGAGACTTGAACCTGCATTCATACAGGTGGTGGCTTAATCCACTGTGCCACATTGCTGACCCCATCCCCAATTTTCTTTTAACGCATCTTCATGTATGTCAATTTGTCAGTAAGGTAACAGTGTCTTTCATATGTGTCACTGTTTTTGTTTTTCATCCTCTGTATTTGCTTGTTGAACACTTACTTACTTCTCAGTATCTTTGCCTGTTTAAATGCTACACATTCTTTACAGCTCACCTTTTCTGTCACCCATGTCCTTTATGCAGTTACTGCTGATATTACTGGATGTGAAAGATAACTATTGAAAATGAGGGTTCTGGGCCGGCGCCGCGGCTCACTAGGCTAATCCTCCGCCTTGCAGCGCCGGCACACAGGGTTCTAGTCCTGGTCGGGGCGCCAGATTCTGTCCCGGTTGCCCCTCTTCCAGGCCAGCTCTCTGCTGTGGCCAGGGAGTGCAGTGGAGGATGGCCCAAGTGCTTGGGTCCTGCACCCCATGGGAGACCAGGATAAGTACCTGGCTCCTGGCTTCGGATCAGCGCGGTGCGCCGGCCGCAGCGCGGCGGCCATTGGAGGGTGTACCAACAGCAAGGGAAGACCTTTCTCTCTGTCACTGTCCGCTCTGCCTGTCAAAAAATAAAACAATAAAAAAGAAAATGAGGGTTCTGGTACTGTAGCATTAGCGGGTTAAGCCAGCATCCCATGTGGGTACTGGTTCGAGTCCTGGCTTCTCCGCTTCTGATCCAGCTCCCTGCTGATGTGCCTGGGAAAGCAGCAGATGATTTCATGAGTCCTAGGGCCCCTGCACCCACGTGGAAGACCTGGAAGAGCTCTTGACTTCTGCCTGGCACACTCCTGGCTGTTGTGGCCGTTTAGGGAGTGAACCAGTTGATGATAGACCTTGCTGTCTCTCCCTCATTCTCTGTAACTGCCTTTCAAATAAATAAGATAAATCTTAAAGATTTTATTTATGAGAGGTACAGTTATAGACGCACAGAGGGAGGGAGGGAGAGGGATCTTCCATCTGCTGGTTCATTCCCCAAGTTCATGCAATGGCCGGAGCTGGCGCTGCAGGTGGAGGCATGGCCTACTATGCCACAGTGCCGGCCCAATAAAATAAATCTTAAACAAGAGTATTTTAGGTATTGGAGATGGGGTTATAGTTTCCTTTTCTTACTCTGATTGTGGCTTTGGAGAAGCATTGAATTCTGCTGAAAGCGTCTCTGAAGGATTCCCTTTCACTTGAGATGGAGAAACTGGAGGGATGTGTGGCATAGAATGTGTGGCCCTGCAAGTAGGTAAGCTGAGCAGATTTTACCCCAAATGCAGATGAAGGGAAAATGTAAACACAAAAGATTGAAAGAGGATTTATACCCTAAAGTTCTAAGGAATAAAACTAAGACCAGTGGATGAAAGCCCAGGAGGAAGAACATGCTCAGTTGAAGGAATAATTTATTATGAAAGCCATGTAGTCAGGGCGTGTAAGATGATGGACTTCCTGTTGGTAGGGGTGTGAAGGCATCGGTTGAACGATTATTTGGCAGCCATATTTGAGGGGGTTTAAGTTGAATCACAGCTACACCCTTTTCTCATTACAAATGGGAATGGCAAGAAACATTAAAAATTGAAAGTGGCACTCAAAATTTTAAGATTTATTTTTATTTGAAATAATTACAGAGAGAGGTAGAGAGAGAGGTCTTCCATCCACTGACTCACGCCCCAAATGGCCACAATGGCCGGAGCTGAGCCGATTCAAAGCCAGGAGCATGTTCCGGGTCTCCCACGTGGGTGCAGGGTTCTAAGGACTTGAGCCATCTTGTACTGCTTTCCCAGGCCAGAGCAGAGAGCTGTATTGGAAGAGGAGCAGCCGGGACTAGAACTGGTGCCCATGTGGGATGCCAGCGGTTTAGGCTGGGACTTTAACCCACTGCACCACAGCACTGGCCCCGGCACTCAAATTTTAATATACTGTCATGATGTGACATGTCATCGAATTTTACTCTGCTCTGGCAGTAACGCCTTTACAGAGCAGGAGCTAGCACAGACACTTCAGCCTTCCATGGCATCGTCGTGATGATCAGCTGGATGGGGAAGCTGCTTGAGCAGGTATGTGGGAGTGGCCTGAGGCTAGAATTAGAAGGAAAAAAAGCCTTCCTCAGAATGACAGCATCTCTTCATCAATTATAAAATTACACGAACTTGCAAACTCTTCTGTGTACACTGATAAGTCAGGAGGTGCTATACACCAAGGTCTTCGTAAAACTGATAGCTGGGGCTGGTGTGGTACAGTGGGTTAAGCTCCCACTTGGGATGCCGGTGTCCCATGTCAGAGTGCTGGTTCTAGTCCTAGCTTTACCACTTCCAATCCAGATCCCTGCTGATATGCCTACGAAGGTAGGGGATCAGGTACTTAGGCCCTTCCCACCTATGTAGGAGAGCAGGGTGAAGCTCTTGGCTCCTAGCTTTGACCTGGTATAGACCTGGCTGTTGGGGACATTTGGGGAGTAAACCAGCAGATGGAAAAGCTTGCTCTCTTTCCCCTTCTCTTTATTACTCTGCCTTCAAATATAAAAAATAAATAAATCCTGAAACTAAAAAACTGAGTAGGGGCCAGCGCTATGGCATAGTGGGTAAAGCTGCTGCCTCCAGTGCTGGCATCCCATATGGGCACTGGTTCAAGTCTTGGCTGCTCCATTTCCAATCCAGCTCCCTTCTGTGGCCTGGGAAAGCAGTAGAAGATGGCCCAACTCCTTGGGCCCCTGCACCGGTGTGGGATTCCCGGAAGATGCTTCTGGCTTTAGATCGGCTCAGTTGCGGACAATTGGAGTGAACCAGTGGATGGAAGACTCTCTCTCTCTCTCTGCTTCTCCTCTATCTGTGTAACTCTGACTTTCAAATAAATCTTAAAAAAAAAAAAAAAACTGAGCAGATTCTGTAGTATGCTAAAATTGGGGTGTCTGTGTTGGTAGGACCTATGAAACACTTCTTTGGCACAGGGTCTGCAAGCCAGTGCAAGCCAGTGCACTAAGCAGTTAACCTCTAAGAATCCCTTCCAATTGTGAAATTCTTTGGTGTATTCTTTGTAGTGAATGCTAGGAAGTGGTTTAAGGTTATGGAGAATCAGAAGCATAGCCAATTAAAACTATAAGAAAATTTAGTTGGATTCTAATTGGCCCCTCTGGAGTTTGGCCACACTTTGAAGCTCATAATTGCAACCAAGATAGCAGTTTGAAATATGTCTTTACCATCAGGGAGAAGATACTGTGGCAGATGTCCCTAGGGGCACCACAGGCCACTTTTAGTCTTAAGATATTCCTGTCTCTTGCAAGACACTCACTTGATCCTTTAACTTGAGAATCCTTGGTGTTCTTGGGAGGAGAGAAATTTGGAAGGAGTGATTAATGGAAATTATGAAGGTAAGTGTAAAGTCATTGAGCAAACTAAAGGGTTTAGAGGCTGAAGAACTTGAAGTAGTCTGAGCCCAGAATAGACTAAAATAGGCATGTTAGTGCTAATTTCATTTCAAATTTGCAAAATCTTCTGGGAGATAGATTTAAAAGAGAAAGCAGATGTGAGCAGAAACTCAGGATTAGTGAAAAGAATAACATATCCGAGTAAAGCAGAATTGAAGTCATAGGCGGATTGTCACTCATCCTTTGTATTTCAGCTCTTCCTGAACCTTCAAGTCAGTGTTAGGTGCCTATCTTGGCACTGTTAACATTATGCCTGTTATAACGTGTATTCCCTTGCATAGCAATTGGTTGGATGTTTTCAGACCCTCTACCATAAGCTTTTAGGAGACAGGGATGATGATGATATTTTTAGACTCAAGATTTGGATGTATGTAATGGCTTAATAAATGTTTGAATGAATAAACAGTAACCCTTTTACTTCTCTTTCGTTGTGCTACTGTCTTGTCTTGGCACTTCCCCATCGTGCGACTTGTCCTGGCTGTTAAAAAATCTGAGCTTGTGTATGGAGGGGTGGTGCTGCTATTGTGGCGTAGCAGGTTAAGCTGATGCCAGTGACACCAGCATCCCATATGGGCATGGGTTCAAGACCTGGCTGCTCCACTTCTGATCCAGCTCCCTGCTAATGCTCCTGGGAAAGCAGCAGAGGATGACACAAGTGCTTGGGCATCTGCACCCACGTGGGAGAGCTGGATAGAGTTCCAGGCTCTTGGCTTCTGCCTGGCCCAGCCCTGGCTATTATAGCCATCTGGGGAATGAACCATTGGATGGAAGATCCTGCCTTCCCTCTTCCCTCCCTATCTCTAACTATGCCTTTCAAATAAATCTTAAACCAGACAAGCTCATTTTTGCATGCTGGTAATTGGTCATTAGCTATTGGGAGTAGGGAGACTCATTATATGACTCCATAATAAAGGTTTTCAACAAGACAATCTCTATGAAAGTACTTTTATGAGGAATTGTTACCATCTGACTTCAGAGGGGGAAACCTCTTACAGCTTAGTTAGGGCAAACTCCGAATACTCCCTCACGGATGTATGGTTTTTCAAGCCGTGGATCCCAATGTTTAGGGAACTTTGAGGATTTTTTAGCTTCCTTATAAAAATATTTTAAAAATCAATTTATTTCAAAATTATAAGTATAATCTGGGTCATCTGAAAGAGCATATTGTCATTGAAACCTGTCATGTGGTTTTTGGATCCAGAGTCACATGATAATATTGTATAGAAAGACTTAATACAATGCTGTTTTTGTGCTTCATGACTGTAAATACATACTACATAAATGAAGATTTTTACAAAACTTAAACATAAGAAAATGTGTATGAGAGTATTGGAGTATGAGTTGTTTGAATTGGTACAATGTTCACTTTGTGAACAGTAGTTTAGTTTTAACAGAACAATATTACTAATCTCGTTAATTTGCTATTAATTTGAATACTCAGTCCTACCTGAGGACCCCTTGCAGATACCGAAAGCTGATATCCAAGTCCCTTGTGGAGGTGGACACTATGGAGCAATGGTTTAAGTCAAGGCTTGAGACACCTACATCCTGTATTGGAGTGCCGGTTCAAGTCCTGGCTACTCTGCGTCTGATCCAGCTTCCTACTAATGCATCCTGGGAGGCAGCCGGTGCTGGTTCAAGTGCTTGTGCTCTGCCAACCACATGGGAGACCTTAATTTAGTTCAGGTTTGGCCTGGGCCAGCATCAGTCATTGCAGATATTTGGGGAGTGAACCAGTGGATGGAAGACTTCTCCCCCTCCTTCCAACTTAAGTAGATGAAAATATACTTTTAGGGGCCGGTGCTGTGGTATAGCAGGTAAAGCCGCCACCTGCAGTGCTGGCATCCCATATGGGTGCCAGTTCAAATCCCAGCTGCTCCACTTCGGATCCAGCTCTCTGCTGTGGCCTGGGAAAGCAGAAGAAGATGGCCCAAGTCTTTGGGCCCCTGTACCCACATGGGAGACCTAGAAGAAGCTTTAGGCTCCTGGCTTTGGATAGACGCAGCTCTGGCCATTGCAGCCAATTGGGGCGTGAACCAGCGGATAGAAGACCTCTCTCTCTCTCTGCCTCTCCTTCTCTCTCTGTGTAACTCTGACTTTCAAATAAATCTTAAAAAAAAAAAAAAATCTAAAAGAAAATAAACTTCTATCCTTGGTGTAGTGTTTGCATGTAACAGAACCTCTGAGTATTCTAAAGTATCTCTAGATTACTTAGAATAACTAATTGAATGTAATGCTGTATAAATAATTGTTACACCATATTGTTTAGGGAAAGACAAAAATCTGTACGTGTTCAGTACAAATAGTTTTTTCTCAAAAAACTTCCATTCATGGTTGAGTGAATCTGGGGTATGGTGAATCTGTGGATTTGGAAACATGGATATGGAGGATTTTTATTTCATTGTTTCTGCTTCATTTATAAGAGTTTTAAGTTCCTCATTTTGGGGACTGGTGCTGTGGCATAGTGGGTAAAAGCTGCCGCCTGCAGTGCCAGCATCCCATATGGGCACAGTTCAAGTCCCAGCTGCTCCACTTCTGATCCAGCTCTCTGATTTGGCCTGAAAAAGCAGTAGAGAATGGCCCAAGTCCTTGGGCCCCTGCACCCATGTGGGAGACCTGGAAGAGGCCCCTGGTTTAGGATTGGCGCAGCTCCAGCAGTTGCTGCCATATGGGGAGTGAACCAGCAGACCTCTCTCTGTGTGCCTCTGCCTCTCTACAACTTTGCCTTTCAAATAAATAAATCTTTAAAAAAAAGATGATTGCTGGGTTTTGCTCAGACTTAACATTGGGAATATTTTTATTTGTAAGGACTCAGATTTGGGCCAATGTTGTGGCATAGTTGGTAAGGCCATCACTTGCAATGCCAGCATCTCATGTGAGTGCTGGTTTATGTCCATCTGGGGAGTGAACCTGCAGATGGAAGATTGATCTCTGTCCTTCTCTCTGCAACTCTGACTTTGAAATAAATGAATTAAAAACCAAAAACCCTCACATGAGAAACACTTCCATTAAATACAAAGAAATCCAACCCCAGTTGTAACCTTTGTGGCCTGAGTTACAGGTACATTAGTTGGGGAGATAATTTGGACTTGAGAGGCTTCCATTCTTTTCCAGACATTCTGTAGGAGTATGGAAAAGTAGTACCCAAGGCTATATGAAGTGTGGTTTCAGATACTGTCTGGTATTTTTATTTTAAATTTTGTATTCAAAAGAGAAAGCATCCCTACTACTCACAACAGCTGGGGCTGGACTAGGCTAAAACCAGGAGCCAGGAGCAGAATCCAGGATTCCCAGATGGGCAGCAGGGACTCAAGTACTTGGGCCATCACTTACTGGGTCCCAGGGTGCACATTAGCAGGTAATTTGAGTCAAAAGTGAGCTGAGACCTGAACCCAGGTACTCTGATAGGAATTCAGACTTCTAAAACATTGTCTTTAACTATTGTGCCAAGTGCTCTCCCCATAGGTTGCTTAAAGATGTTCTATAGTGAAGATATCCCAGTGTAGGAAATTAGAGGTCTCACAGATTATAAAAGGGTCAGGAAAAGAGAAAAATCAAATAGACTGAATTCTAGAGCTGAAATGCCTAAATAGTAACCAATAATTATTTAAATTCTAATTGAAGTTAAGTAAAATTCAAATGTTCCGTAGTTGGATTGGACACATTGCACATTGCTTTTGTAGACACATGTGCCTAACAAGTATTGTACTAGCGTAAAATCAGACCATCTCTACATAGGGCCACTTAGGATGATGCTGGAAGTCAGCGTCATAGAGGGAGTGGCAGTGTGGAGGTGAGAAGGCACCAGTGAGGAGCGTAGCTGAGCAGGAGGGGTGAGGCTGACAATCTGCAGGGCGCGCCTCCTTGGAGCTCTTAGAGTGGACAAAAGAGGTACAAGGAAGAACTCAAACTCTAGGTGATCTCATCCAGGCCCTTGTTTTTGTTATTTTGGTCTTGTTTTTAAATGAACTTTTAATTTTATAATAGATTTACAGAAAAGTTGTGAAGATAATACTATTACCACTCACTGTCCCTGGTGTGGTGCACTTGTCATAATTGATGAACCAATACTGATAGGTTCATGTTATATTCAGATTTCATTATTTTTACCTGTGTCCTTTTTTTCTCAGATCCCATTTGGGATACTGCGTTACATATTATAGACAAGCCTTATTAGGTTTTTCTTGTTTTTGCTGACCTTGACAATTTTAAGGAGTGCTAGTTGGGTATTTTGTAGAATGATATGTCTAATGATTTATCAGGATTTGAGTCTTTTGGATTAAGACCACAAAGTAAAGCGGCACTCTCATGACCTCCTAGCACCTACCATCAACATGATTCACACTGTCAAAGTTGACCCTTGTCAGCTCCTTGGTTCTCAGACTGTGTGCTTCTGCTGACAACGCCCAGATTTATTTTACAGCCCAGACTCTTCAACTTCAGATTCGTATCCAGCTGTGTCTATCTGCTCTGCTCAGTTGGGAGCTATCCCAAACATAAGATGTTCGCCACAATGCGTAATTGCTGCAGTGGTTCCGATTTCCATGAATGGCACTCCTTCTCCAGTTGCCAGGGGAAAATGTTAGTGTCTTCCTTTACTCGTTAATTGTACTCACTGTTTGGTGCAATCTGTCAGGAAATCCTGCTCTACCCAGAGTATTTCCAGCAAATAGAATGCTCCATACCTTGTTTACCTCTGAGCCTCCTTCATTTTACACAGGCCTATTATGTTAGCTTCCTAATTGGTGTTTCATCCTTGCCTCCTTGTAATTATTTCTCACTCAGCAGTCAGTTACCTAGAAGAGACAGATCTTCCATCCGCTGGTTCACTCCCCAAATGGCTGCAACGGCTGGGCCGGTCTGAAGCCAGGAGCTTCTTCCAGGTCTCCTACCTGGGCGCGGGGACCCAGGGACTTGGGCCATCTTCATATGCTTTCCCAGGCTCATTAGCAAGGAACTGGATTGAAAGTGGAGCAACTGGGACTCGAAGTGGCGCCCATATGGGATGCTGGCACTGCAGGCCATAGATTTACCCATTATGCCACAGAGCTAGTCCCCCAGAATATCATTGAAAAGCCCCACTTTAACACATAGAAAATGGGTTTTGCAAACTGGTCTCGTCTATGTAATCAGCGCCAGAGTGAGAAATAATAGTCCCAGCAACTCCTCCCTCCCATCTCGTGTCACTGTCACATCCCCTGAAGAGGGACTGCTGGGTGGACTTGTAGGAGAACAGGCTAGCTTTGTCTGCTTCTGTTTCTTGTAAATAGAAACATACAATACGCAATTCTTTAGCATCTCGCTGCTTTTATATAATGGTGTGTGTATGAGAGAGAAGGATGGATTTTCATCTGTGAAATTGTAATGGTTTTTTTCTCCTTGCTGTATACTGTTCCATTGTGTTAATATTCCATAGTTTATCTATCCTACTAGCAACGGGTATTCAGGACATTTGCTCTTTTTGGCTTTTAGGAATCGTGCTGCTGTGAACATTCTAGTACATGTCTTTTGGCAAATACATATATGCGTTGATGTTGAGTGTATACATTGAAGTAGGATTTCTGGTTCGTGGGTTCATATATGCAGAGGTTCAGCCTTAGTATGTATTTCCAAATAGTTTGACAAACTGAACCCTACCAAGGGATCATTTTAAAAACATAAGTGAACTGCTATTATTCCTCATTTGAAAATCTGTCAGTAGTTTATTAACTCCCTTAGAATAATATCTAAAATTCTTAGAGTTGGAAGTAAGGCCCTGTAAAACCTGGTGTCCCTACTGTATTTTTAATATGCTGAGCACACTTTTATCTTGGGACATTTTTTTTTTTTTTTTTTTTGACAGGCAGAGTGGACAGTGAGAGAGACAGACAGAGAGAAAGGTCTTCCTTTTGCCGTTGGTTTACCCTCCAATGGCCGGCACGGCCGGTGCGCTGCAGCCGGCGCACCGCGCTGATTCGATGGCAGGAGCCAGGTACTTATCCTGGTCTCCCATGGGGTGCAGGGCCCAAGTACTTGGGCCGTCCTCCACTGCACTTCCCTGGCCACAGCAGAGGGCTGGCCTGGAAGAGGGGCAACCGGGACAGAATCCGGTGCCCCGACCGGGACTAGAACCTGGTGTGCCGGCGCCGCAAGGTAGAGGATTAGCCTAGTGAGCAGCGGCGCTGGCCTTATCTTGGGACTTTGGCACTAACTGCTCCTTCTATTTCATTTGTTCATCTGCACTATGTCTGTATGGCCTGCTCTGTTTATTAGATCCAGGTGTCTGTTTATGTTACCAGTATATGTTAAATAGCCCAACCTATCCATGTCTGTCTCTCTATCTTGAATTCTTTTACTCACTGGCATGAATTACCTGGCATATGTATTTATGACTTGTATTAAGTATATTGAAAGTGAATAATATGTATATATTGTGCATGTGAAACATGTTTGTCTCCCCTATCCCACCAGGGCCTTTGCTTTTTGTTAATTACTATACTTCTATCGTCCAGAAAAGTGTATGTTAGTAATTGCCCAATACATTGTTGAGGAATAAATACACAAACTGTCTAGTTGTAATAGACATAAGAAATGAAAATAGAGCTTTAAGAAAATGGAGGCAAGTGAGGTTAAAAGCAGGTAAAAATTATTTAAACTTCTATCATATTAATATAGTTTAAGGAAATTTAAAAACCAAAAATAACAACACTCTATTTCCTCTCATTTCCCACTCTCCAAAATTAACTACTTTGAGTTCTTCTGGCTATTTCTTATGCCATTAGACTAAATGTTTCTAAGTTGTATAGCTAAATTGTTACTTCTTTTATTTCAGTTTTAGATTGTGGTATTTGACTTGTTACATTGGAAGAAAAGGATCTGCCTGTCCTGCACTTACCCTGTCCTTTCCATCACTTGTACTTACATGTCTTCTGTCTTCTCCCAGTATAATTATCAGGAACCTAAAGGACGTGCATCAGATCTGTTAAGAGCTCACCTTCTCAGGGAAACAAGCGTTCCCTGGCTTTTCCTACCAAATGAATGTGTTGAGTGTTAACATGATTATGACTGCAAAAGGTTTTTCACCAGGGGCCACATAACGCATTATGATCGTGTCTCATATCTTTCTTATGCCATTGTACCAGTCCCCTACAGTTTTCTAAGTATTCTGTTTTTGTTTTCTTGCACTGGCTTAGCCCCATTCTCCTTGCCAGAATTCTAAATAAACACATTAGATTGTGACTTGTTTGTTTGTTTGTTTTAAAGGAGCCAGTGCAGCAGGATAAGACGCAGCCTGAAGCACTAAGCATTGCATATGGGCACTGGTTTGAGTCCTGGCTACTCCACTTTTGATCCAGTGCCCTACTAATGTGCCTGGGAAAGCAGCGGAAGATGGCCCAAGTGCATGAGCCTCTGCCACCCATGTGGGAGACCCAGATGAAGCTCGTGGCTTTGTCCTGGCCCAGCCCTGGCCATTACAATCAAACTAGCAAATGGAGCAAACTAGCAAATGGAAGATTCTCATTCTCTCTCTCTCCCTCCCCTCCCCCCTTTTCTGTCTCTTTAAACTCTGCCTTTCAACTAAATAATCTTTTTAAAAAAAAGAAGAAGAAGAAAGAAAAAGAGGCAGAGACCAAGAGCTCCATCTATTTATTCCACCTGTCAAATGCCCTTGAGGGCTGGGGCTGGGCCAAGACCAAAGTCTTGAGCTTGGAACTCAATCAGGTCTTCAGTATCGGTGGCAGAACACAATTACTTCAGATGTCATCACTACCTCCCAGAGTGTATTATCAGCAAGCTGGAATCTGGAGCTACAAGCAGGTATTGAACCCAGGCCCTCTGGTATGGGATCTGTGCCCTGTATCAGTTCTTGAGGTTGTTTGGAGGCATTCCTCTTAGAACTGCCCACCTGTTCTGCCGTCGCCTGCTGTTGTCCTGAATCTTAACCTTCACAGATTAACTTCAGAATTTTTTTTTTCTCCTGTGTTAAGTCTTTTACTTATGGATCCTCATGTCAGACTTTTTGTTTGTTTGTTTACTCACTTATATTTGAAGAATCTATCTTTCTGCATCTTTCCTCTGGAAATTATTAATTTGTGTGAGTGCGTGTTTAACTGTGTTTCAGTTGTCTGAAGCCACAATAATACCGTATCCTACTGAGAAACTTCAGCTGTATATATTAAGTGTTTCTTGGTCACATGTCAGGGTGGTCAGCTAGGGGACTGTGCTGATCTTGGTTGGAGGTTGGCTGGCTATTATTTGATCTTGATTGGCCTTGGCTGAGTTGACCCAAGTGACTTAGCGCCCTGCTCTGTGTGTCTCAACTTGAGGGACCAGAAGTTAACCACAGGGCGCCTTGCTTATGGTGTTGGTAGAGTGCAAATGGAAGATGCTTTGCTTGTGTTTTGAACACATCTCTTGGGTAGTCAGAAACATCCTATTTTGGAGGTATAGTCAGTTTATTTGATGACCAAAAACTTGTGAAAATGTGCAGAATAACTAAGATATTTAGCATTCTCCTGATGCCTGTTTAGATGTTACTTTCTTAGGGAGGTAATCTTTTCCTTGTTGTATTAGGTTATTCTTTCTTCATGTTTATCAGACTGCTTATTTATATTGGCCTATCATACTAGACCTTGAGCTCCGTTGAGGATAGAGACCATATCTACTGTAGCTCTAGCCTAGGGTTTCAGTAATAAGTGAGCAATTCATGTCACGGAAATGAATGAAATGATTTGACATCAGGAATCTGAAGTATAATTAGGGTTCTTTAACATTTAATATGTTACTTGAAAGGCAGAGACAGGCAAGACCTAGATAGACCTAGATCTGCTGTTTGGTGGTTAATTCCCCAAAAGCCTGCAATAGCTAAGGCTGGACCAGGTCAAAGCCAGGAGCCAAGAACTACATCCTGGTGTCTCATGTGGGTGGCAGGGACCCAAGTACTTGGGTCATCACCTGTTGCCTCCCAGGGCGTGTGTTAGCAGTAAGTTGGAATTAGAGGCCGAGCTGGGACCCACACCAGGTACTCTGACATGAGATGTGAGTTCTCAAGCAGCACAGTGCCTTAACTGCTTCACCAAACACTGGCCCCCTAGAGTTCTTTTTATTTGGTCTTTGTGTATGCAAATATTTCAAAAAGTTCATGGCAAATTGAATTAAAAAGAGACTGGACTGGGGCTGGATGTTTAGCCTAGCAGTTAAGATGAGTGCATTTCACATCAGAATGCCTGGGTTCAGTTGCTGGCTCCAGCTCCTGGTTCCACTCTTTTTTTTTTAAGATTTTATTTATTTGAAAGACAGAGTTACAGAGAGAGCTTCCATCCGCTGGTTCACTCCCCAGATGGCTACAATGGCCAGAACTGTGCTTATCTGAAGCCAGGAGCTTCTTCCGGATCTCCCATGTGGGTGCAGGGGCCCAAGGACTTGGGCCATCTTCTGCCATAGCAGAGAACTGGATCGGAAGAGGAGCAGCTGGGATTAGAACTGGTGCCCATATGGAATGCTGGCACTTCAGGCCAGGCTGTTAACCTGCTGCGCCATAGCTCCGGCCCCGGTTCCACTCTCTTGATTCTACCTTCCTACCTGTGCAGACCCAGGGAGAAGTGATGGCTCAAGTAATTGGGTTTCTGCCACCCACTTGGGAGACTTGGATTGTCATCTGGCTTTCAACTTCGCCACCCCCTTCCCACTTCCTACCCTTGCAGGCATTTGGGGAGTGTACTAGTGAATGGGAGGGAGCTTGTTTTATCTTTTTTCTTCCTCTCTGTTCTTAATTTCTAAAAAGATTTTATTTATTTTAAAGGCAGAGTTAGAGTGTGCATGCGTGTGTATGCTTCTGTTGGCTGGTTCACTCTCGAAGTGGCTGCAACAGCCATGGCTGTGCCAGGTCAAAGCCAGGACCCTAGAACTCCAGCCAAATCTCCCACATGCGTGACAGAGGCCCAAACACTTTGGCCATTTTACATTCCTTTCCCAGTGGCATTGGCAGAGAGCTGGATGGAGAAGTAGACTGGTCTCAAACTGGCACTCATAAGGGAATGTTGGCATCTCAGGCAGTGGCTTAACCTGCAGTGCCACATTGCCAGCCCCTGCCTCTTAAATTTTAAAAGAAGCAAAACATAAGTTTAGTTTGGTACAAAAATTTTTGAAATCCATACATATGAGGGGTTGTCAAAAAGTAGAAAATGCATTATGAAAAACTATTCATGGATTTAAAAATTTTTTGTTCCAAAAGAGACTTTTAATTCCATTTTCCACAAACTTTTGAAGTACCCACATGAAATGTGTTTCTTCATGGATTTGGTAGGGAAGAGGGGACAAATATAGATGAATACCAATTTGCAGGAGAGAGAAGCTGCTCCCCTTTGAGCTGTTTGCTGGGCCTAGCTACCTGTCCTTTGTAATCAGCATGGTAAAGCTTTGAAATAGTAGGTGGTTCTTTGTGGCTTTCAGATCTTAGTAACTACTTTTCTTTTCTTTTCTTTTCCTTTTTTTTTTTTTTTTTTTTTTTAAGATTTTGAGAGCTAGTTAGACAGTGAGAGGGAGAGACAGAAAGATCTTCTTTCTGTTGGTTCACTCTCCAGATGACCACAAGGCCAGAGCTACGCTGATCCAAAACCCGGAGCCAGGAGCTTCTTCCCAGTCTCCCATGCATGTGCAGGAGCCCAAGCACTTGGGCCATCTTCTACTGCTTTCCTGGCCACAGCAGAGAGCTGGATTGGAAGAGGAGCAGCCGGGACTAGAACCGGTGCCCATATGGGATGCTGGCACCACAGGCAGAGGATTATACTACTGCGCCATGGCGCAAGCCCCAGTAACTATTTTCTTTAGTGTATTAGTTTTGACCAAAACTTCTAAGCAGCTAGAAACAAGTATGATCCCACTTGTATATAAAAATGCTTATTGAATTCTGAATTAAATAGCAGTACTTTAATTGTTACTGCAAAGGAGTTTGAGAGAACAACTATTAGTGAGTCGCAGTACAGTTTTGATTGGTGCTTCATTCAGTAAACTTATATTTGTATAAACCTTGGAATGTATGGAAAATTAACATTAATTAAACTTAAGTTATAGAAAGCCTACAAATAAACTAGAGTATAAATATTAAAAGTTGTCCCTCATATACAACCTAAAAAGTAACTTTATCCATGCTGTGATGTTTAAGTCTATTTAGTCACCTCAGCCTTGGCATAATTTGAGAAGAGATTATTATTTTTTGTGGCTCATTGTAGGTATGACTTGGGTATTGATTTTAATCATTAGGATAGGAACTTATGATAGGACTAGAAATTTGCTTTTGGGGTTGGAACAGATCTTATTCAGTTTTGGTCTAAATAAATATAATTAATGGCAAGTTTTATTTTATGCCTTTAAAGATTTATTATTTATTTTGAAAGAGTTGGGGCTGGGGCAGGCACTGTGGCTCACTAGGCTAATCCTCTGCCTGAGGAGCTGGCACACCGGGTTCTAGTCCCCGTCGGGGCATCAGATTCTGTCCCGGTTGCTCCCTTTCCAGTCCAGCTCTCTGCTGTGGCCTGGGAAGGCAGTGGAGGATGGCCCAAGTGCTTGGGCCCTGCACCCCATGGGAAACCAGGAGGAAGCACCTGGCTCCTGGCTTCGGATCGGCGCAGTGTGCCGGCCATAGCAGCTATTTGGGGGGTGAACCAACGGAAGGAAGACCTTTCTCTCTGTCTCTCTCTCTCTCTCACTGTCTAACTCCGCCTGTCAAAAAAAAAAAAAAAAAAGTTGGGGCTGGCACTGTGGCATAGTAGTGTATGGGTACCAGTCCTGGCTGTTCCAGTTTTGATCCAGCTCCCTGCTAATGGCCTAGGAAAGCAGTGGAGGATGACTCAAGTGCTTGGGCCCTTGTACCTGCATGGGAAACCAGCTCCTGGCTCTGGATTGGCTCAACTCCTGCCATTGCAGCCATTTGGGGAGTGAACCAGTGGATGGGGGAACCTCTTTCTGTCTGTAACTTTGTCTCTCAAGTTAATAAATAAATCAAAAAAAAAAAAAAAAAAAGGAAAAACAGAGAAAGTGCAGTGTGTTCCATCCAATGATTTACTCTCTAGATGGCTACAACAGCCAGCACTGGGCAGGACCAAAGCCAGGAGCCTGGCCTTTTTCAGATCTCCCACATGGCTGCAGGGGCCCAAACACTTGGGCCATCTTCCACTGTTTATCCCAGGCCATTAGTAGGGAGCTGGATTAGAAGTGGACCGGCTGGGACTTGAACAAGAGTCCTATGGGATGTTGGCCACTCAGGATGCACCGTTACCCACTCTACCACCATGCTGGTCCCTATTTTATGCCTTTAAAATTTTTTTTAAATAAGAGAGGCAGAGAGAGGGGGCAGGTTAGAGAAAACAGGGCTCTCAACTGCTGGTTCACTTCCCAAATTTCCCACAACAGTTGGAACTTGGCCCAGTTGAAGCCAGGAGCCAAGAATTCCATTGGGGTCTCCCATATGGGTGGCAGGGACCCAACTCATCATGTCATTCCTGATACTGCTGTCTCCCAGGGTGCACATTAACAGGAAGCTGGAATTGGGAGTGGAGCCAGGACTCTAATACTAGAAGTGGGCATCCTAAGCTGTGGCTTGCCTACTGAGCCAAATGTCTCTTTTCTGCCTTTTTTTTTTTTTTTTAAATTTATTTATTTATTTGAAAGAGGCAGAGAGAGAAGACTTCCATCTGCTGGTTCATTCCCCAAATGGCTACAACGGCTGGAGCTGTGCCCATCCAAAGCCAGGGGCTTCTTCCTGGTCTCCCATGCCATGCAGGTGCCCAAGCACTTGAGCCATCTTCTACTGGTTTCTCAGGCATAGCAGAGAGCTGGATTGGAAGTGGAGCAGCCGGGTCTGGAACCAGCGCCCATATCGGATGCCAGCACTGCAGGTGGCGGCTTTACTCACTATGCCACAGCGCCGGCCCTGCCTTTTATTATTTTTTTTAATCTTACAATTAAATAGGAAACATGCTGTTTATAGAATTGTAGATCATGAACAATATTAACTTATTCTAGACTTTTGTACAGCATTTAAATCACAAAGCCTTTGGTTGGTGGTAGTTATCTAGTAAATTTTGTTAAATGAATGAATGAACAGAATGAATGGGTGTAGTTATGGATAAAGACTGAAGCCCAGAGAGATTAAAAACTTCTGTGGTCAGGGGCCAGCACTATGGCATGGCAGGTTAAGCTGCTGCTTGAGACATCAGCATCCCATGTGGGTACTGGTTTGAATCCTAACTGCTCAGCTTCCAATCCAGCTGTCTGCTAGTGCGCCTGGGAAAGCAGGGGAAGATGGCCAAAGTGCTTGGGCCTCTCTACCCACATGGGAGACCTAAATGGAGTTTCAGGCTCTTGACTTTGACCTGGCCCAGCCCTTGCAGCCATTTGGGAAGTGTGAACAAGCAGATGGAAGATTTTCTCTTTCCTTCTCTCCCTCTATCTAACTCTGCCTTTCAAATAAATAAATATTTTTAAACAAAAACAAAAAAACCCTCCTCTGTATAGTTTATTTAAAAGATCGTGATAGATTTTCAATCCACTCATTCATTCCCTAGTTGCCTGCAACATTCAGGGCTGTGCCACGCCGAAGCTGGTGCCGGGAATGCTGTCTGAGTCTCCATATGGTGGCGGGAACTCAAGGACCTGAGCTGGCGTCTGCTGCCTCCCAGGGATGTTACCAGGAAGCTGGATTAGAAGCAGAGGGGAAACTCAGTCCCAGGCACTCCATAGGGGATGCAGGTGTCCCGAGTGGCAGCTCATCTGGCTGTGGCATGCCGTCTGGCCCGGTTGTTTGAAGTTTCTTAAGTTCTGTGTACTGCAGATCTTGAAGATAATTTAATACCGCATCCTCTTCTCCCTTCTGTTTCTTGAGGAGTGAGAGAATGTGTTTGTCCCTTCTTTAATGTGCTGTGCTTTGAATGAATGGTTATTTGAGGATGTGGAACTTGAAAGATCTGTGTAAATTTACCTGCTGACTTCTTTCCCTCCTGTTTCCCAGTCTCTATGTAGGGCTTGGATTGTAGTTGGAGAGTGAGAATAGAGGTATCCCCCTTCAAGAACTTTTACTTTGGCCAGCACTGAGGCATAGTGTGGCCTGGCTGCTCCACCTTCAATGCAATTTGCTGTTAATGGCCTGGGAAAAGCAGCGAAGATGGTTCAAGTGTTTGACCCCTGCTGCTCATCTGGGAGACCTGGAAGAAGCTCCTGGCTTCAGCCTGGCCCATTGCTGGCCATTGCAGCCATCTGGGGAGTGAAACAGCAGATGGAAGATATTCTCTCTCTCTCTCTCTCTCTCTCTCTCTCTCTCTCTCTCCCTCTTTCTGTAACTCTGAATTTCAAATAAATCTTTAAAAAAAGGATGGAAATAATTAAAGAAAATGACATTGATTAAAATGGATACTTATTTATATTGTATTTCTTGCCTCACTTTTAGATTGTGGTGTGATCGCAGGATTAGAACCGCACCATCTAATTTCCCCCGTTACATTAGTCTTCCACTTTCTCATATTTGGCTTGCTTAACTCTGTGAATGTTGGTATTGTTCCCCTTAAATTCCATCTGTTTCAATAATGCTATACTAATTTGGGATAGCCGAGTGAGAGAAGGCCAGTGTAAACCAGCCTAAGATCTTAAGTACAGAGCATTTTTCAAGGAAAGTTGTATTACCGTATACACATATGCATTAAAGAGTTGAACCACAATGAGTTACCTAGGATTGGTCCTTAAGGAATCTGCAATGACCTGAGTCTTGGTTTTGAATGTAAATAGATGGCTTCTAAGTGCTTGAAGTTACTCTGAAAGAGTCCCTAATAGTTTAACCAGTAACCCTTTAAGTCTTGGTTACCCTCTTACCTAGTAAACCCTTTTTTTCTGTGTAGGTAGGGTAAAGGTGAATCTAGCTCAACTTGTTATCAGGCCAGGTAGGTTTGCTGCCTGGTGCGCAAATTGGTCTTTGCCTTTCAAATAAACATTTTTAAAAATGAAGAGTCACAGAAAGATCTTTCCTTCCTTTGATTCACTCCCCAAGTGTCTGACACAGCCAGCGCTGAGCCAGGCTGAAGCCAGGAACCTGAAACTCCTGGTCTCCCAAGTGGATGGCAGGGACTCATGGACTTAAGCCATCACCTGCTGCCTCCCAGGGGCATTAGCAGGGAGCTAGATTGGAAGCAGAGTAGCTAAGACTTGAACTGGCACTTGGATAAATGGGATGCAGTCACGCCAAGTTGCAGCTTAACCCACGGAGGTGATAATGCCTGTCCCCACTTCTGTCTTGTCAGAAGAGAAAGGCTTTATGTGGCTGACCAAAAAAGGAGACGAGAGGCATTTCTCAAATCCATTTCCCCAGCTGGGGTCTAGGGAAAAATTGTCTGGGTTAGGTAGGAAAAACTAGTATATATAGACATGCTGGCAAGGCAAGTTCTGATTGGTGGGCCCTTTACCAGGCCTTCTTTTGGTATAGTTGACTAAAGTGGACTCTCGGACCACATCTCCTTGGCCAGTGTTCCCTTGAGCTTCAGAAAGGGCATTGTGTTTGGTGCTGCAGGTTAGGTTTTTTGCTTCTTCATTGCTCGGGTTATGCGGCTTGTGATTTTTCACGTCTTTTTTCTATACTTGCAAGACTAAGTCTGAACCAGCTTTCCTACGAGATCAGGAACTTTCAAAAGCCTCCTACTATCACTTTTTAGTTTTGGGGTTGTCATGAGAAAGCTCGAAAAGAGAGGAAGTTCAATATCACTGTCTTGTCCCTAGCTTGCCAGTAACTTACCAGAACATTGTTACTTTATTAGAAATGTGTTAAATCTGGTAAGGGTAGAAGTTGGAGATAGCTAGGAGGCATTACATCTACAGTTTCGAGGGGGTGGTTTGGTGTAGTGGTTAAGACACCATCTGGGACACCCACACCTCATGTGGAAATGCCTGAGTTCAAGTCCTGGCTCTGCTCTAGATTCCAGCGTGGCTTAAGGACTTGAGTTCCTACCACCCACGTGGAGGATCCAGATTGAGTTTGAGCTTCGGCTGGTCCAGCCCCAGCTGTGGCAGGTGTTTAAGGAGTTTATCAGCATGTGAGAGATGTTGTGTATGTGTATGTGAGAGAGAGAGAGAGAGAGAGAACACAAGAGAACACGTGTGTGTCTGCCTGCCTGCTTGTCCCTCTCCCACCCCCCACCCCCCACTTAAATAAATGGTTTTTAGAACACAGTTCAGGGCCGGCGCCGTGGCTCAATAGGCTAATCCTCCACCTTGCGGCGCCGGCACACCGGGTTCTAGTCCCGGTTGGGGCGCCGGATTCTGTCCCGGTTGCCCCTCTTCCAGGCCAGCTCTCTGCTGTGGCCAGGGAGTGCAGTGGAGGATGGCCCAGGTGCTTGGGCCCTGCACCCCATGGGAGACCAGGAAAAGCACCTGGATCCTGGCTCCTGCCATCGGATCAGCGCGGTGCGCCGGCTGCAGCGGCGGCCATTGGAGGGTGAACCAATGGCAAAGGAAGACCTTTCTCTCTCTGTCTCTCTCTCTCACTGTCCACTCTGCCTGTCAAAAATTAAAAAAAAAAAAAAAAAAAAGAACACAGTTCAATGTATTGATCTTTTTAGGATAGCAGGATTGAATAATGTGATATTCAAGAATAAATTGTTTTTAAAAATGGTTAACATACAGTTAAATTCTGTGCATTTTAGCATAGGTGTAGATTTAGTTAACCATTACCATAGTCAGAGAATACTCCCTCTTGCTGTCTTTGTAGCCACTCTGTTCCTGTCAATGATTTGTTCTACTTGTTAAGAGATTTTCTGTAGGCAATCATGTTGCTGTGAGTAGGAAGTTTTATTTTTCCTCTTTGTTTTTCTTGAGTTTTAGACTGAATAGGACTTTATGTATAATGTTGAATAGGAGTGGTGGGAGTGAAATTCTGGCCTTATTCCCATTCTAAGAGGGAAATTATTCAGTCTGTCACTGTTAAGCTATATGTCAGCTACAGTCTTTTTGTCGATGCTCTTTACGAAGTTGGACAAGTGCTGTGGTTTTTTTTTTGAGATTTATTTATAAGTCAGAATTGCAGAGAGGGAGAGAAAGAGACAAAGACACAGATCTTCCATCTGCTGGTTCACTCCCTAGATGGCCACAACAGCCAGGGCTGGGCCAGGTCTCCCACGTGGGTGCAGGGGTGCAAGCAGTTGGCCTAGGCATATTAGGGAACTGGATCAGATGTGGAGCAGCCAGGACTCAAATCATGCTGCAGACAGCAGCTTAACTCGTTGCATCACAGCACCGGTCCCTGGGCAAGCTCTCTTATATTTAGTTTGCTGAGAGTTTTTATCAGGAATGTTTTAGATTTTGTAAAATGCCTTTTCTGCATATATTGATACGATGTGGCTTTTCTTTAGAACACTAATATGGTAGAAATATTGTACAAGTCTTATTGTCCTAGGCTACATCCCACTTTGTCATGGTGTGTTATGTATTGCTGAATTTATTTTGTAATATTTTGTTGAGCAGTTTTACATATATGTTTATAAGGGATAGTAGTATGTAGTTTTCTTAGTAGTGTTTTGTCTGGCTTATTTTTGTCAAGTTAATACTGGTCTCACAATATGAATTGGGGAGCGTACCTTCCTTTTCTAATTTTTACTGAGATTGTATGTAATTGGTGTGATTTCTTTTTTAAAACATTTGGTAGAACTCATCAATGAAACCCTCTGGGTTTGGAGCTTTTTTACCCATAAGGGTTTTAACTACAATTAAATTTCTTTATTAGTTAAAGGAATAGTCGTGTTATCTGTTTAATCTTTGAGTTTTGGTAGTTTGGAATTTTTAGGGAATTGGTCTACCAGCTATTTCATGTATATAGAATTATTTCTAGTGTGTTCTTGAATTATTATTTGAATATCTGCGGGGTCTGTAATATCTCCTTTGTTCATTCCCAATACAGTTTTCAATTATGGGCTCACCTGTGAATCTGGCCCAGCATAGTCACACGTGATATTTCTATCTAACTTCAATTCTGAAATTATAATGGCTGGGTTCTGTGGGGAGAGACTGGACAGAGCTTCTGGAGATAGTTCCAGAGGTCAGGATCCCAAGAGAGCCCCCGGGGAAGCTGCTCCCTTGGCTTCAAGTGTATGGGATCCTGCCCAGACTGAAGGGGAGGGAAATTAGAGTCATGTCACTCTAATGCAAAAGAGAAAAGCAGCACAATACTGGATTTGCATTCCTACTATGTAAAAAACAAAAACACTGTTCTCTCATATTGAGACATTGGGATTTTGATGATACCTACAGGTGAGTTTTTGTTCCTGAGGAATGTTTTCTAGTTCTAGAGCCCATTTGTGAAACAGGTAGCATCAGCAAATGTATGATTAAATTATCCATTTGGGACAAGCAGCCAGTAGGTTTGAGGACTATAGGGAAGAGGGATAAAGTAAAAGTAAGGAGATGTATTTAGCAAGAAGGGTTGTGGGGAAAAGTGTCTGAGAAGGCTGCAATAGCAGGTCACAGGTTAACAGGTCAGGGAGCAAGATGTGCAAACAGGATCCCAAAAGGTCCATGAGGAGCCATCTCTTCACCTGAAGATCTGATCTTTGATTTAAGGAACGCTCAATAGCCTGAGTGTCAAGGGGGTGGTCTGGGGAAGAGGATTTCAGGTTGTTTGGTCTCTGTTTGTTCTTCTTTGAAGCCTAATATTGCATTCAAAATAAATAAGTCTGTTGTCACTTGCATGAAAATCTCACCCAGAAAACTAGCACCAGGCACATGGAAATGCAGATTATTAGGTAAATAATTGTTATGTTAAAGTTAAGGAGAACGCAGACACAGTGGCTCAATAGGCTAATCCTCCACCCTGCGGCGCCGGCACACCGGGTTCTAGTCCCGGTTGGGGCGGTCGGGGCGCCGGATTCTGTCCTGGTTGCCCCTCTTCCAGGCCAGCTCTCTGCTGAGGCCTGGGTGTACAGTGGAGGATGGCCCAAGTACTTGGGCCCTGCACCCCATGGGAGACCAGGAGAAGTACCTGGCTCCTGCCATCGGATCAGCACGGTGCGCCGGCCGCGGCAGCCATTGGAGGGTGAACCAACGGCAAAAGGAAGACCTTTCTCTCTGTCTCTCTCACTGTCCACTCTGCCTGTCAAAAAAAAAAAAAAAAAAAAAGTTAAGGAGAATGAGTATGTTCCTAATAGTAAATATAGTTTGTTGTGACTGTATATTATTTTTATTATCATTAAAGATTTTATTTATTTGAGAGTTAGAGTTACAGACAGTGAGAGGAAGAGACAGAGAGAAAGGTCTTCTTTCCGTTGGTTCACTCCAGAACCAGGAGCCAGGAGCTTCTTTCAGGTTTCCCACGAGGGTGCAGGGGCCCAAGCACTTGGGCCATCTTCTACTGCTTTCCCAAGCCACAGCAGAGAGCTGGATGGGAAGAGAAGCAGCTGGGACTAGAACCGGTGCCCATGTGGGATGCTGGGGTGCAGGTGGAGTATTAATCTATTACATGGCGCCGGCCCTGTGTATATATTATTAATTCGTTGATATTTTCTGTATCTTCCCCAAATAGAAGATAGATTCTTTTGTTTGAATTTGAAATACCATTAGAAAAAAATGAGCAGTCAAATTTATAAAACAGATGATTTGTGAGTATAAAGTGAATGTGACCACAATGTGCTTAAGGGGAGTTCTGTTTTGTTAATTTTCTGCCACATGGTCGTAGCCATAGCTAAAGGAGTAAAGCAGTTATGGGTTTTTTAAAAATGTGTGGTATGCGTAACATATGTATATGTTGTATAATGACCAAATAAGAAAAATTAGGGTGTCTGCCACCTCAAACATTTGTGTTGGGAACATTAAAAAATCTTATTTTGAGGCCGGCACCGCAGCTCAATAGGCTAATCTTCCGCCTGCGGCGCTGGCACACCAGGTTCTAGTCCCGGTTGGGGTGCCGGATTCTGTCCCGGTTGCTCCTCTTCCAGTCCAGCTCTCTGCTGTGGTCCGGGAGTGCAGTGGAGGATGGCCCAAGTGCTTGGCCCCTGTACCCGCATGGGAGACCAGGAGGAAGCATCTGGCTCCTGGCTTCAGATCAGCGCGGAGCACTGGCCGCAGCGGCCACTGTGGGGTGATCCAACGGAAAAGGAAGACCTTCCTCTCTGTCTCTCTCTCTCACTGTCCACTCTGCCTGTCAAAAAAAATTTTTAAAAAAATCTTATTTTGAAATATATAGAACATTGTTAACTATAGTTCCTGTACAGTGCAGTAGAAGGCCAGACTTGTTTTCCTATCTAACTGTAACATTATTCCCATCAACTAAGCTCTCCCCATTTCCCTTCGCACTCTTCCTCCACTTTCTGGTAACCCCTGTTCTACTCTCAGCTTGTATGAGATCATCTTTTTTAGATGACCTGAGAGAGGTCATGCAGTATTTGTCTTTCTGTGCCTAGCTTATTTCATCTAACACGATTATGTCTTCTAGGTTTATACATGTTGTCACAAATAATAGGTTTTCATCATTTTAGTGGTTGACTATTGCTGTGTGTGTACCACATTTTTTTATCCCTTTGTCTGTTGATGGGCACTGAGCTTGACTGCATATCTTGGCTATTGTGAATGTTGCTGCAATAAATCTTGGAGTGCAGATGGTTTAGATTGACTTCATTCCCTTTGGCTATGTATCTGATAGTGGGATTGCTGCATCATAGGGTAGCTTTATTTTTTTTTTAAAAAGGATGTGAAGCAGTTTTTTTTTTTTTTTTAAGATTTATTTATTTACTTGAAAGTCAGAGTTGCACGTTACATAGAGGAGGAGAGGCAGAGAGAGAGAGTCTTCCATCCACTGGTTCACTCCCCAGATGGTTGCAATGGCCAGAGTTGCGCCAATTAGGAGCCAGGAGCTTCTTCTGGGTCTCCCATGCAGGTGCAGGGGCCCAAACACTTGGGCTGTCTTCCACTGCTTTCTCAGGCCATAGCAGAGAGCTGGATCGGAAGTGGAGTAGCTGGGACTCAAACCAGCGCCCATATGGGATGCCGGCACTGCAGGCGGCGGCTTTATCTGCTACACCACAGCACCGACCCCGTGAAACAGTTTTATGTCAACTATTTTTGCAGCTCTCATGAAATGCACACACATTTCTTCAAAAACCCAAATCCAGAACACTTACATGGAAACAAAACATTTTGAATAGTTCCATACGTATTTATGCGATTAAGTTCATTTAAAATTTTTTTAGCCAGAAATAACCTAAGGCCTAAGTAATTTTACTGGTAAATTATAAACATTTAAAGAAGAAATACTATCACAATATGATCTTTGGAAAACAGAATGCTCAAATGCTTTCCAGCTCATTTTAAGACACCAACATAACCCTAATATCAAAGCCCAATGATTGCAAGGAAAAAAATCTAAAACTATAGGCCTAATTAATATAAGTGAAGAAATTGAATACATAGCAAATCAAATCCAGGGGGAAAAATGAGTCACTAGGTTTTTCTTCTTTCATATATCTGTTCCACTTCAGGGATTTGTACTCCGGTGTGCTTTCACGATGGCAGTTTTTTCACCTCTAATAACTGGGATTCTGGTAACCAGCTGAAGTAGGACTCCCCTTACGCATCCCTTACTGGGCTGGTCTGCTGGTGGTGACTTTGTGCAGTTTTGCTTGCTGAAAGTCTTCATTTCTCCTTCATCACTAAAGGATAACTTTTTGAGGTGTAATATTCTTGGACAAAGAGGTTTCGTTTCTTTTTCTTTTTTTTTTTTTTTTTTTTTTTTTTTTTATTCCTTTCAGGACTGAATTTTTCATCCTATTCTTTTCTGGCCTGTGAAGTTTCTGGTGAGAAGTCTCATTAATCTGATGGGTATTCACTTACCAGGGACTTGATGCTTTCCCCCTTGTTTTTAGAGTTTTCTTTGTCTTACACGTGGGGTTTGGTTTGGTTTTGTTGTTTTTTATAGTTTGATTATAATATGCCTCAGAAAGGATTTCTTCTGGTTGAATCTATTAGGGGCCCTTTGGGCTTCCTTGACGTGGATGTCCATATCTTTCTAATGATTTGGAAACTTTTCAGCGATTATTTCATTTAATAGGTTTGTTTGTACCATTTCCCTTCTCTTCTCCTTCTGGCATACCTGTTATCTGAATGTTTCCTTAATGGTGTCCCATAAGTATCAGAGGTTCTCTTGTTTTGTTTGTTTTTTTTTTTGTTTGTTTGTTTGTTTGTTTGTTTGACAGGCAGAGTGGACAGAGAGAGAGACAGAGAGAGAAAGGTCTTCCTTTGCCGTTGGTTCACCCTCCAATGGCCGCCGCTGCAGCCGGCGCACCGCGCTGATCCGATGGCAGGAGCCAGGATCCAGGTGCTTTTCCTGGTCTCCCATGGGGTGCAGGGCCCAAGCACCTGGGCCATCCTCCACTGCACTCCCTGGCCACAGCAGAGAGCTGGCCTGGATGAGGGGCAACCGGGACAGAATCCGGCGCCCCGACCGGGACTAGAACCCGGTGTGCCGGCGCCGCAAGGTGGAGGATTAGCCTATTGAGCCACGGCACCGGCTTGTTTTGTTTTGTTTTTATCTAAGATTTATTTGAAAGGCAAAGTGATGGGGAGAGAGATTGTGCATTTGCTGGTTCATTCCCTCAATGGCCAGGGCTGGGCCAGGCTAAAAGCCAAGAGCCCAAAACTCAGTCTGGATCTCTCAAATGGGTGCCAGAGGCCTAAGAACTTGGGCCGTCTTTAACTGCTTTCCTAAGCACATTAGCAGGGAGCTGATTGGAAGCGTTGCAGCCAGGACTTGAAGTAGTAGTAGGCTGATATGGGATGCTGGCATCGCATGTGAAGGTTTAACTGTGCTTCAGAACTGGCTCCTCTCTCTTTTTTTTTTTTAACAGGCAGAGTGGACAGTGAGAGAGAGAGAGAGAGACAGAGAGAAAGGTCTTCCTTTGCTGTTGGTTCACCCTCCAATGGCCGGCATACCGCTCTGATCCGATGGCAGGAGCCAGGTGCTTATCCTGGTCTCCCATGGGGTGCAGGGCCCAAGCACTTGGGCCATCCTCCACTGCACTCCCTGGCCACAGCAGAGAGCTGGCCTGGAAGAGGGGCAACCGAGACAGAATCCGATGCCCCGACCGGGACTAGAACCCGGTGTGCTGGCGCCGCTAGGCGGAGGATTAGCCTATTGAGCCGCGGCGCCGGCCCTGGCTCCTCTCTTAGTTCTTTTAAACATTGTTTTCCTTTTCTTTTTCTTTTTTTTTCTTTTTTTTTTTTTTGGTCTGGGATTATTTCAAAAAATTTGGGTTTAAGCTCTAATTTTTTCTGGCTACTCAGTTCTGTCTCAACTATATCTTTTCATTTCATAGCTTGAGTTCTTTAGCTCTAAGATTTCTGATTGGTCCTTTTTTATGATCTCTCTCTCTGATGAAGTTCTCATTTATATCATGAATGTCTTCCTGATATTGTTGACTTGCCTGTATTATTTTGTATCTCACAAGTTTCCTGAATTCTTTTCTTCATATTCATTGTCAGGCAGTTTATTGATTTCCACTTTTGTGTGTGTGTGTGTGTGTGTGTGTGTGTGTAGTTTATTGCTAGAGAGTTTGTTCCTTTGAAGGCATTATTGTCTTCTTCCCCACCCCATCTCCCATCTCCCATTCCCCATGCTTCCTGTGTGCCTGCAGTGGTTTGTGGGTCAATTGCTTCTACAAATTCATAGGATGGCTTGTGTAGTAAAAGACTGCCTGCTGGTAATGTATCCCAGAATATTGGTTGGATATGCTGCATTGGCTTTGGTTTCAGACAGGTGCTGTGGTGTGATGTCTGCATAACTTCTTCAGCTGCAGTCAACATGGGTTGGTACTTGTGAGTGTCTCACTGGACCAAGATACGTGGACTTCCCCGCCTTTCGGGATGTGGCTCCCTTAGGTGGGGTAGGTTTACTGACAACTGTGGAGTACCTGGCTGCAGATCTGGGGCTTTTGTCTATTTCTGCAGTCCTACAAGTGTAGGGCCACCTCTGTCAGCCCAGATGAATGTAGTGTAGCATGCCTGGTAGTGGGATGAGGTGACTGAGTTCTGCAGAGGGACCCGGCAATGGCAGTGTGGCTAGGTGGGGTTTGTGTCAGTGTTTGATGGCTGCCTCACAGAGCATCAACAGATTTGCTAAAGAAAGTCTACCCAGATGTTCTCATGGCTGATGGTAAGTGGATGAGGCCCAGGGCCTGCTTCTAAGGGGCTCCATAGGTCAAGATTCTCAAAATGGGATGTTCAGCTGCTTTTTGGGACCAAAGGAAAGTGGATAGAGCTGCCCAGTTGCTTCTTGGGGGGCCTTGGCAGATTAAATCACTGAGGAAAGGCTACTTGATTGCTTCCCAGGATTGTGGGAGGGGCTGCTTATTGTGTCTGTGGGTTGAACTGCTCAAAATAGGCCATCCAAGTTCTTCCTGAGCAGTGGGATGGTGGGTAGAACCTCCTGATTGACTCTCAGAATTGGGTCTGTGGAACTTCTGGGAGCAGCTGCTTCCTAAGACCCTGGGTGGATGGTGTCTCAAGATGACTGTTCAGCAAGAGCCTGGACAGGGGTGGTTGCAGCATGGGCTGGGCTCGTTGCAATGCAGCAATGTGGAAATCCAGCAGCTCCCAACTTGGGCTCAGGTGTCAAGTGTCTGTGACATGAATGGGGACTACCAGGGGGACCTCGTGCTCGCCCATTTCCCAACTAGTGAAGTACCTGTTCCGTAGGGTTGATCTCAAGAGAAAGCCTGTAGATGCTGTGTGCTTAGTTCCCTTCTGTGAAAAGACCATTGTATATCTTGCTTTGTAAGATCTATTCCTGTGTTCACTTTCCTGCCCCACTCCCCAGTAGCTGGGATCTTTCTCTATACTGTGCTGCGTGGAGTTGTGGGCAGCTTCTTCCTCCAGCTTTCTTCACTGAGTCTATTACTACGCTAAAACCAGGCGCTATGAACTCTGACCTGGCTTTCCCAGCTCTGAGGGAGGCGGGTTGGTGCGCCTAGCTGTTCAAATTGGTGTCTGTAGGGAAATAGAGGATCCTAGTCATCATCTTGCTCCACCCCCTGAAGACAAAGTTGTTACTTTAAAAAAAAAAATTATTTTTCTGAAAGAGTTAGAGAGAGGCAGAGACAGAAAAATCTTCCATTTGCTGGTTCACTCCCCAAATGGCCGCAGTGGCCAGAGCTGGGCCGATCTGAAGCCAGGAGCCTGGGGCTTCATCAACGTCTTTCATGTGGGTGCAGGAGTCCAAGCACTTTTGCTGTCTTCTGCCACTTTCCCAGGCACTTTAGCAGGGAGCTGGATCTGAAGTGGAGTAGCTGGGACTTGAACTGGCGTCCATTTGGGATGGTGGCATTGCAGGTGGCAGATTTACAGATTCAGTACAATCCATGTCAAAACACCAGTGACATTTTTCACACAAATCGAAAAAACACTACTAAAAATTGTGTGGAACCATAGGAGACCTGAATAGCCAAAGCAGTCTTGAACAAAAAGAACAAAGCAGCAGGTATTATACTACCTAACTGGAAAATGTATTACAAAGCTATAATAATTAAAATAGCATTGTATGGGCATAAAATATATACATATAGACCAATGGAACAAATCTCATTTCTAGTAGAGAATAGAGACCCTGGAAGTAAATCCATACATCTATAGCCAACTGATTTTTCACAGAGGCACTACAAACACGCATTAGAAAAAGGATAGTCTTTGGGGCCGGCGCTGTGGCATAGTGGGTAATGCCCTGGCCTGCAGCGCCGGCATCCCATATGGGCACTGGTTTGAGACCCAGATGCTCTACTTCCAGTCGCACTCTCTGCTATGGCCTGGGAAAGCAGTAGAAGATGGCCTAAGTCGTTAGGCGCCTGTACTTGTGTGGGAGACTTGGAAGAAACTCCTGGCTCCTGGCTTCGGATCGGCGCAGCTCCAGCTGTTGCGACCAGTTGGGGAGTGAACCATCGGATGGAAGACCTCTCCCTGCCTCTCCTTCTCTCCCTGTGTAACTGTGTTAACTCTGACTTTAAAATAAATAAATAAATCTTAAAAAAAAAAAGGATAATCTCTGATAAACGGCGCTGGAAAGGCTGGCTGTCCACATGAAGAAGAATGAAACTAGAGCCCCTGTCTTCATCTTGTTAAGAAAAATCAACTCAAAATGTATTGGAGACCTAAATATAAGACATGAAACTTTTAAAATATTAGAAGAAAATGTAGGGGATACATTTCAGGACATTGGATTGGGCAAGGATTTTTTTTTTTTAATCAGCCCCCCAAAGCACAGGAAACAAAAGCCAAAGTAAACAAATGTATTTCAGCTTCTGTATAGCAGAGAAATAATCAACTAGTAAAGAGACAGCCTACCAAATAGGAGGAAATGTGTGCAAGTTACACGGCAGACAGGGGGGCTAGTAACCTGAAGACAGAAGGAACTCAATAGCAAAGGGACAAATTCAGTTAAAAAAATGGGCAGTGGAGTTCAACAGCCATTTCTTAAAGGAGGACTTAGAAATGGCCAACAGATTCACAAGTAGTTGCCCAGTATCACTAATCGTTAGGGAAATGCAAATTCAAACCACAATGAGATAATATGGCACTCCAGTTACATGGCTATTATCAAAAAGACAAAACTGGAGCCTGCATTGTGGGATAGCAGGTACAGCTGGTACCTGCAGTGCCAGAGTCCCATATGGGCGCTGATTTGAGTCCTGGCCGCTCCACTTACAATCCAGCTCTCTGCTATGGCCTAGGATAGCAGTGGAAGCTGACCCAAGTCCTTGGGCCCCTGCACCCACGTGGGAGACCTGGAGGAAGCTCCTGTCTTCGGATGGATGCAGCTCTGGTTGTTGCGGCCATCTGGGGAGAGAACCACAAATGGAAGACCTCTCTCCCTGTCTGTACCTCTCTCTGTAACTCTCTTTCAAATAAAATCTTTTAAAAAATATGTGTTTTCTCTGGACATTATGCAATGTGTGTATATCATATAAATATAATCTTTATATCAGCATTAATAAGTTATATGAGTACAACATATTTTATCCAGTGATAAGGCTACAGTATTAAGTAAGAGGGGTACTTCAATTTCATTTTCTTGGCAGTTCCATTAGATTTCTAATATGATTTTATAGTTCATTTGCTTCCTTCTTTAAAAATGGGTGAATCATAATGTGTCATAACTAAGGAAAATATTTGAAAGAATATAAGGCTAAAGAGATATTGTCTTGAGATTTCATGAATGTTTAGAATAAATACTTCTGTCAGAATAATAATTACATGTTTAACATGACTTGCACTAAACTGGGTACATGTCATGTTAATACTTTTATGTCAACATTCAAGTGTTTTGGATAGCTCTGAATAAGTTAGCAGTCTATTCTGTTGCCACATTAAATTTTACATACCCTAGGTAGCTCTTAAAAATTCTCACAGGTACTTGTACCCTGGTTTTTATTTATTTAAGAAAACTTTTATTTAATATAAATTTTGAAAGTACAACTTTTGGATTGTAGCGGGTTTTCCCCCTATAACCACCCTCCCACCTGCAAACCATCCCATCTCCTACTCCCTCTCCCATCCCATTCTTCATTAAGATTCATTTTAATTATCTTTATATACAGAAGATCAACTTAATATATACTAAATAAAGATTTTAACAGTTTGCACCCACACAGACACACAAAGTATAAATAACTGAACACTATTTTTACCATTAATTCTCATAGTACAACACATAAGGACAGAGATCCTACATGGGTAGTAAGTACACAGTGACTCCTATTGTTGATTTAGCAGTTGACACTCTTGTTTATGGTGTCAGTAATCACCTGAGGCTCTAATCATGAGCTGCCAAGGCTGTGGAAGCCTCTTGAGTTCACAGATTCCAATCTTATTTAGACAAGGACATATTCAAAGTGGAAGTTCTCTCCTCCCTTTAGAGAAAGGTACCTCCTTTGATGGCCCATTCTTTCCACTGGGATCTCACAGATCTTTCATTTAGGTCATTTTTGGCCACAGTGTCTTGGCTTTCTATGCCTGAGAAATTCTCATTGGTTTTTAAGCCAATCCAAATGCCTTAGGGGCTGATTCTGAGGCCAGAGTGCTGTTTAGGGCATTTGCCATTCTATGAGTCTGCTTTGTATCCACTTCCCATGTTGGATCATTCTCTCCTTTTTAATTCTATCAGTTATTATTAGCAGACCCCTTTGACACTTAATCCTATCTTTATGATCAATTATGAACTTAAACTGATATTTTAACTAGTAAGATGGCATTGGTGTACCCTGGTTTGTAAAAGCAGGATTAATCTTGCAGTTATACTTTGGTATTCTTTAATAATGCAAATTTCAAGAAAGAGTTGGGTGTTCAATGAGTGTATATTTGCCAAGGAATTTTACCGTTATTTAGAACAAGGAAGTCCCTCTGGGCTTTGTTCAGTACGTGGCAAAGGAAAGAGAATGGCCTAGCTAACCAAGTCAATATGTATAATTGACAATCTACTCAATACTTTTAAAGATATGTACTTTTTACCCTTTTCTTCAGCTGTCACATGCAGCTCTTTTAAGTATATCATGTATTACCTATTTTTGTTACAGATCCCTCATGTACATGTGCTAAAACAAAAGTAAACTTATCTAAGGAACTTAAATTCTAGCTTGTCTCTGAGCAAGATGGTCTTGAAAATTATTAATGTGATTGTAATAGAATGAATAATATATAGCCCTTAAAAGGGGGTAGTTTAGGGGCTAACATTGTGACTTATGATGCCACCTCTCATATTGTGTGCCAGTTTGAGTCCTGGATGCTGATTCTGATCCAGCTCCTTGTTAATGCGCTGGAGAAAACAGCAGAAGATGGCCCAAGTGCTTGGGCCCCTGCCACCCGTGAGGGAGATGAGATGGAGTTCGAAGTTTGGGGCTCCAAGCCTAGCCCTGACTGCTGTGAGCATTTGGGGAGTGAACCAACAGACAGAAGATGATCTCTCTCTCCTTATCATTCTGTCACTCTGCCCTTCGAATGTGTAAATAAATATTTTTAGAAAGGGACAGGGAGTCACTTTAAGCATCCACATTAAAAAGGAAGACGAAAAACTGTATTTGCAAATGATCTTGTATATAGAAAATATTGAATTTATAAAACTATTAGAATTAATAAATGAACTCAATAGGATTGCAGAGCAGACGGGCAGTTTCCCAGAATCGCTTGTATTCCTATACATTTGCAATAAATAGTCATACAAAGACATTAAGGAAACAAACTCAGGTACCTAGAATTTAAAAAATACTTAGGAATAAATATCAAAAGAATTGTAAGGTTTGTATTCAGCAAGCTACAAAAAGTAGTTGAAAGTAATTAAAAACTTAAGTGAACAAAAAGGTATCTATGTTCATGAATTCATGGGTCCAAATTGCCTTCCCCCTTCCCCCCACAAATTGGCAAAACTGATCCTAAAATTTACTTGGGAATACAAGGGACCAAGGTTGGCCAAAACAATTTTGGAAAAAGAAATTTCAAAGGTTCCTACTGGCCAAGAAGCACATGAAAATGTGGTAGCCATCACTAATTATGAGGGAAATGCAAATCACTTCACTGATATTTGGATGACTGATGTCAAAAAAAGAAAAACTGGGGCCAACGCTGTTGCAGAGTGGGTAAAGCTGCCACTTGCACTGCTGGCATCCCATATGGGCTCCAGTTCGTGTCCCGACTATTCACTTCCAGTTCAGCTTCCTGCTAATGCACCTGGGGAAGCAGTGGAAGATAGCCCAAGTGCTTGGGTCCCTGCGCCTTGTGGGAGGCCTGGAAGAAGCTCCTGGCTTTGGACCAACTCCGTTGCAGCTCTTGTGCCCATCTGGGGAGTGAACCAGTGGATGGAAGATCTCCCTCTCGCCCCCCACAACTCTCCCTGTGTGTGTGTGTGTGTGTGTGTGTGTGTGTGTGTGTGTAACTCTGCCTTTCAAATTTTGGGAAAAAAAAAAAAAAGGCGGTGCCGCGGCTCACTTGGCTAATCCTCCGGCTGCGGTGCCGGCACACCGGGTTCTAGTCCTGGTCGGGGCACTGGATTCTGTCCCGGTTGCCCCTCTTCCAGTCCAGCTCTCTGCTGTGGCCCGGGAGGGCAGTGGAGGATGGCCCAAGTACTTGGGCCCTGCACTCGCATGGGAGACCAGGAGGAAACACCTGGCTCCTGGCTTCGGCTCGGCGCAGAGCACTGGCTTCAGTACGCCAGCCTTAGCAGCCATTTGGGGGGTGAACCAAAGGAAAAAAGGAAGACCTACCTACCTACCTTCCTTCCTTCCTTTCCTTTCTTTCCTTTCTTTCCTTCCCTTCCTTCCCTTCCTTCCCTTCCTTCCTTCCCTCCCTTCCCTCCCTTTCTTTCTTTCTTTCTTTCTTTCTTTCTTTCTTTCTTTCTTTCTTTCTTTCTTTCTTTCTTTCTTTCTTTCTTTCTCTTTCTTTCTTTCTTTCTTTCTTTCTTTCTTTCTTTCTTTCTTTCTTTCTTTCTTTCTTTCTTTCCTTTTCTTTTCTTTTCTTTTCTTTTCTTTTCTTTTCTTTTCTTTTCTTTTCTTTTCTTTTCTTTCTTTCTTTCTTTCTTTCTTTCTTTCTTTCTTTTTTTTTTCCTTTCCTTTCCTTTCCTTTCCTTTCCTTTCCTTTCCTTTCCTTTCCTTTCCTTTCCTTTCCTTTCCTTTCCTTTCCTTTCCTTTCCTTTCCTTTCTTTCTCTCTTTCTCTCTTTCTTTCACAGGTAGAGTGGACAGTAAGAGAGAGAGAGAGAAAGGTCTTCCTTCCATTGGTTCACCCCTCAATGGCCGCTCTGGAGGATTAGCCTATTGAGCTGCGGTGCCGGCCAGGAAGACCTTTCTCTCTTTCTCTAACTCTGCCTGTCAAAAAAAAAAAAAAAAAAAAACAAAAAACAAAAAAAAAACCACCACACACAACCCAGAAAATACTGTGTGTTTTGGTTGACAAAGATGTAGAGAAATTCAACCCCTTGTCCATTACTGGTAAGAGTATAAAATGGTGCAACAGCTAAATAAAACAGCATAATGGTTCCTCAGAAAATTATAGGATTACCACATGATTGGCCAATTCCACTTTTTAATTTTTTTTAACGAGTTTTATTTATTTCAAAGGCAGAGTTAGAAAAGAGGTCTTCCTTTCACTGATTTACTCCCTGAATGGCTGCACCGGCCAGGGTTGGACCAGACTGAAACCAGGACTCTGGAACTCCATCCAGGCTTCTCTTGTGGGTGGAGGGGCCCAAATGCTTGCACCATCCTCTGCTGCTTTCCCAGGCACGTTAGCAGGAAGCTGGATTGGACATGGAGGAGTCAGGACTCCAACCAGCACTCATGAGATGCTGGCATGACAGGCAGCCTAACTTGCTGTGCCACAATGCCAGCCCCCATTTCTACTTCTGGGTAGATACCCAAAACAGTTGAGCAGAATCTTAGGTACATTTGTGTACCCATGTTTCTTGTAGTTTATTCACAATAGCCAAAAGAAATGGCCGTTGACGATGAATAGATAACCAAAATGTATATATGTACAGTGGAATAGTATTTAGCCTTAAGATAGAAGGTAATTCTGACATGCTGCAATGAAACTTGAAGACAATGAGCAAAATAATGTAAGTCATAGAAAGATGAATACTGAATGATTCCACCTGTGAGGTACAGTAATCAAGAATCATAGACACACAAAGTGGAATGAGAGTTGCTAGGTGATGAGGGGAAGGGAGACTTACTGTTTAATGGTCATGAAGTTTGAATTTCACAGGATGAAAAGAACTCTGGAGACTGATGGTGGTGATGGTTGCATTAACAATATTAGTGTACTTTTATTTTGTAAGATTTTACTTATTTGAGAGATAGAGTTACAGAGAGGGGAGAGACAAAGTCTTCCATCTGCTGGTTCACTCCCCAGATGGCCGCAAAAGCTGGAGCTGGACTGATCTGAAGCCAGGAGACAGAAGCTTCTTCCTCATCTCCCACGCGGGTGCAGGGGCCCAAGGACTTGGGCCATCTTCTACTGCTTTCCCAGGCCATAGCAGAGAGCTGGATAGGAAGAAGAGCAGCCGGGACATGAACTGGTGCCCGTATGGGATGCCGGTGCTGCAGGCGGAGGCTTAGCCTACCTATGCCACAGTGTGGCCCCATCGGTGTACCTTTAGTGCCACTGAACTACACATTTAAATAGTTAAAATGGTAAATTTCACATGTGCTTTCCAAGTCTGGGGAAATGAAATGAAAAGATAATGTGAATTTTCCACTAACTTTTTGAAGCTACCTTTGTATTTTACCACAGTAAGGAAAATTAGAGAAAAAGAAACGTGTTGTAAATCTACATTAATCAAGATTGTATGGTAGTGGCAGAAGGATAGACATTGATCGCTGGAATAGAATTGAGAGACTAGAAATGAACCCCTAAGTTTATGGTCAAAAAAACTGAGAAGGATGCTAGGACCCTGGTCTTGTCAACAAATGGTGCTGAGATAATTGGATATCTACATGTGAGACAAAGATGATGGACCTCTTCCTGACATCAAATATAAATATTAATTAAAGATTGTCACTCCCCCACTCGCAGAGGAACGACACCGGACACTGTTTTCTTTCCGCGGTCCTTCCCGGATTTGCTGCCCCCCCCCCCCCCCCACGGAGGAGCGGCACCAACGAGCTCTCCGACCGACTCTCTCAGGTGGTCCCGCTTGTTGTCTCTCTCCCCCTTTTATAGTCCTCTCCCACCAGTCCGTGCTCCGCTGCCCACGTGCTGAGCACGCTGCTCTCTTCCAATCAGAGGTTGGATCAGGAATCAGCTAATTAACGAAGCAGCTGTGTAAGATTTGTTTACTCCTTCTCAGCGCCATATGGTGGGAGATCAGACACATAGAGTTAGTTTCAGTCCACAGTCTCAGTACTTATTTGTCTCCCGGCCCCCCCCCCCCCCCCCGCCATGTTGCGGGAGACGGACCCTGCTCCCCACAAAAAATATGTCCGATCTAAATGTAGGAAATAAAACTATAAAGCTCGAAGAAAACACAGGAATAAATCTTCATGACCTTGAGTATGTGAGGCCGTCTTAGTTACAACACCAAAAGCACAAGCAACCAGAGAAAAAACTAGGCATCAAAATTGGTTCTGTGCTTCAAAGGATCCTATTAAGAAAATGAGAAGATGACCTGAAGAATGTGAGAAAGTTTTGGAAATCATGTCTGAATATGGGACTTGTATTCAGAATGCATAAACAACTCTTACAACTCAATAGTAAAATTACAAATAACCCAGTTTAAAAACAGGCAAAGGTTAAAGCCCTGGCCTGCAGTGCCGGCATCCCATATGGGTACTGGTTCGAGTCCCAGTTGCCCCACTTCTGATCCAGCTCTTTGCTGGTACATCTGGGAAAACACAAGAGGATGGCCCATGTCCTTCAGTCCCTGCACCCATGTGGGAGACCAGGAAGAAGCTCCTGGCTTCAGATCGACTCAGCTCTGGCTATTGTAGCCATTTAGGGAGTGAACCAGTGGGTGGGAGACCTCTCTGTCTCTACCTCTCTCTAATTCTGCATTTCAAATAAATCTTAAAAAACAGGCAAAGAATTTGAATAGACATTTCTCTGGTGAACATATATAAATGGCCAATAAAAGTAGGGAAAGATGCTCAGGAGCATTAGCCCTTAGAGAGATCAAACTACCATGAGATCCTTCTTCACCCATTAGGGTGGCTATGATTAAAAAAGGCAGATGACAAGAGTTTGCAAGGATGTAGAGAAATTGGAATCCTGGTACATTGCCAGAGGTAGTGTAGAATAGCCTGGCCACTCTAAAAAGTGGTTTGGTAGTTATTCAAAATGTTAAACAGTATATAATCCTGCAGTTAACTCTTAGGTATATATTCACGAGAAATGAAAATGTATGTCCATACAAGAACCTGTACATAAATCATCATACCAGAATTCATGGTAGTAAAAAAAAAAAAAAAAAAGCAAGTGATGAATGGATAAACAACGGGATAGCCATACTACATGCTGTTATTCAGCTGGGCCAGCTGGAACTGGAACTGGGAACTCGGCGTCTTTGACATGAGTGGTGGGGGCCCAAGTACTTGAGCCATCACCTGCTGCTTCCCAGAATACACTTCAGCAGGAAGCTGGCATTGGGCATGGAGCTGGGACTCAAATCTAGGCACTCCGATGTGAGATGTGGGCATCCCAAGTGATATCTTAACCGTTGTGCCAAACGCCCATCCCTAATTTTCATTCTTGAAGGTTTAAGCTCTGCTGACCCAATAACTCCTTCTTGGTGATAGGTGTATAAGTGTGGAGGTGCATTTTTGCTCATGAATAGAGAGGCCTAACTTAACTGTGCCTTTCTCCCTTTTTAAGGGATTGACCTTCCAGCTATCTTCCTAAAGCAGAATACAATACAAAAAATTTCTCTTTATTCAAATAATCACACATTATTTCTCTCTATATCTGAGATTGCCCCTAAGTCTCACTGAATAGAGTTTTGTCTTTTTTTTTTTTTTTTTTTCAAGATTTATTTAGGGGGCTGACTGTGTGGTGTAGTGGGCTGAGCCTCTACCTGTGTCACCAGCATCCCATATGGGTGCCAGTTAGTGTCTTGGCTGCTCCTCTTCCAATCCAGCACTAAACTTATGGCCTGGGAAAGCAGTGAAAGATGGCACAAGGGGCTGGTGCTGCCGCTCACTAGGCTAATCCTCCACCTTGTGGCGCCAGCACACTGGGTTCTAGTTCCAGTCGGGCCGCCGGATTCTGTCCCGGTTGCCCCTCTTCCAGGCCAGCTCTCTGCTGTGGCCAGGGAGTGCAGTGGAGGATGGCCCAAGTGCTTGGGCCCTGCACCCCATGGGAGACCAGGAGAAGCACCTGGCTCCTGCCATCGGATCAGCGCGGTGCGACGGCCATTGGAGGGTGAACCAACAGCAAGGGAAGACCTTTCTCTCTGTTTCTCTCTCTCACTGTCCACTCTGCCTGTCCAAAAAAAAAAAAAAAAAAAAAAGATGGCACAAGGGCACAAGTACTTGGCTCCTGCACCCCTGTGGGAGACCCAGAAGAAGCTTCTGGCTTTGGATTGGGCCGATGTGGCCATTTGAGGAGTAACCTGCAGATGGAAGACTTCCCTCTGCTTCTCCCTCTCTCTGTAACTCTACCTCTCAAATAAATGAACAAAATCTCTTTATAACTCCAGCTTTCAAATAAATAATATTTTTAAAAAAGGAGAGGCACCTAAAGAGGGGTCTTCCGTTTGTTGGTTCACTCCCTAAATGGCCTCAATGGCTAGGACTGGGCTAGGCTGAAGCCAGGAACCAGGAGCTTCATCCATGTCTGCCATGTGGCTGCAGGGGCCTAAGTACTTGAGGCCATCCTCTGCTGCTTTCCCAGGCACATTAGCAAAAAGCTGGATCTGAAGTGGAACAGCCAGGACTAAAACTCATGCCCATATGGGATGTTGGTGTTGCAGATGGCAGCTTAACCCATTATGCCACATTGCAGGTACAAGTAATGACTTTTCAGCAGTAATATTTGAAGTAAAAAATTTGGAGAGTTCAGTATTGAAATGTTAATAGTCATTTTTTGGTGGTAGGGTTTGCATTGCTTTTTCTTTTTTTAAGGGTTTACTTATGTATTTATTTAAAAGACAGAATTACAGGGGCTGGCACAGTGGCATAAGTAAAGCCTCCACTTATGGTGCCAGCATCCCATATGGTTCAATTCCCAGCTGTTCCACTTCCAATCCAGCTCCCTGCTAATGGCCTAGGAAAGCAGTATAAGATGACCCAAGTGCTTGGGCCCCTGCACCCATGTGGGAGACCTGGAAGAAGCTCCTGACTGCTGACATCAGATTGGCCCATGTCCAGCTGTCGCACCAGAGTGAATCAGTAGATGGAAGACCTCTCTCTCTGTCTTTCCCTCTCTTTATCTATAACTTTACCACTCAAATAAATTAAAAAAAAAAAAAAGTTATGGAGGTGGGAGAGAGGAGGGAGGTAGATATCTTCCATCCTCTGGATCTGTCCTCAAATGGCCACAATGGCCAGGACTGGGCCAGGTTGAATCCAGGAGCTTCATCTGGGTCTCCTACATGGATGGCAGAAGCCCAAGCACTTGGAAGTTTTCTGCAATTATTTCACTACAAAAGTCTTCTAATTATCTCTTTCCATACCTTTAAGAACTCTTAAGACCAGTATGTTGAGTCATTTGCTACTATCTCATAAATTTCCATCACTGTTTTTTAGTTTTCTAATTTCTTTTTTTTTTTTGTCTGACTATAAAATTTCCAGAGATTTGTCTTCTAACTCAGATATTTCTTCTGCCTCACTGTCAGTTGTTGAGGCTTTCCACTGCATTTTTAAATTTAATCTATTGAATTGATTTCCAATATTTAATTTTATCTTGGAAATCTCAATTTCATGGGAAAAGTTCTCATTCATGTCATGTATGGATTTCTTTAATTTGTGGATTTGCTTCTGATTACTTCTGAGTAATCTTGCAATCGATTTTTTTAATTCCATTTCTGGCATTTCTTCAATCGTTTCATTTTCACATTCTAGTGTTGAAGTGTTGTGTTCCTCTGAAGGTGTCATGTTGTCTTCCCTATTCTTGTTTCTTGAATTTCTGCATTTATTTTTAGGCATTTGTGGAGCTACTTGTTGGTTTTGTTTTGTGCACCCAGCCCCCAACTCCATCCCCTGTGATGGCTTTTATCTTTGGATTTTGCCTCTGTGGATTAGTGGAGTGTCTGCTCTTTCAGTGAATACCCAGAGGTGTGTGCTGGGTGTGGCCCAGGAGCTCTGTTCAGTGCTCCAGGGTTAGGGGAGGGTCCAAGATGACACCCAAAGTTGGGTGTGGTTACTTTTTTTTTTTTTAATCAGAGAGGAGGGTTTGATCAGCTCTGTTGGAGTAGTCTCATGTATGCCTCCTCTCCTCCAAGGAAACCAATGTCTGGATTAGCTCTAGTGAGTGCCGTATTCAACCGTGCTGCCACAAGAACCACACAAAGGATCCGTGCAGTCCTCAACATGAGCAGGATCCCGCACCAGTTACCCTCACCAGGCAGTCAGGGAGCCCTGAGCATGTGGAGCTGCCCACAATTACTGCCCAGAGATCCAGCCATACCCTGCGCCCTCCCAAGCAGCCACAGCATTATCACAGTCTGTCCCAGCACACAAGGCTCCGACAGTCACAAGTGCCCAACCTCCTGTCAATTCTCCCAGCCAGACTCACATATCTCCTCTCAGCTGGTTGCTGGGTGCACAGACACAAACTGGCACAGCTGTTACATATGTCTGTCCAAAATGGCGCCTGCCCATCTTCATCAGCTAGTTACAGGATGCAGATACAGGGTGATCTGGGAGAAGGAAATGTGCCCCCCTCCCCTCTTTTTTTCCCCTCTAGGTTGGCAGGTATACGATTCCCTACTGGACTTCAGGCAGGACTCAACGACAGGCTCTTCCTGCGGCTTTATCGCCAGTGGCTTGGGCTGCTGCATCTGGTCTTGCTTCACTCTCCATAGCTGGTGCTGAGGCTCTCAGCTGCTGGAGTCCTGAGTTGTATGCATCCACACCCTCCATGTAGGTCAAGGTGTCCCTCTACTTTGCGTGGAGTTTCCTCTCCAACTCCTCCCTGAGATTGCACTCTCCGCTTTTTTTTTTTTTTTTAAACTATCTTCCCCTAGACTGGGGCAGTAAGTTCCTTCCCTATTCTGCCATCTTGGAATCTCCTTGTTTTGTTTTTTAATGTGAAAGGCAGATAGAGATATCTTCTATTTACTGGTTCACTTTGCACATGCTCACAACAGCCAGGGATGACCAGACCAAAGGCAGAGCCTGGAACTCAATTTCAGCCTCCCATATGGGTGGCAAGGACCCATGCACCTGAGCCATCACCTGCTGCCTCCCAGGGCACACAATTAGCAGGAGACTGAAATTGGAAGCAGAGCTGAGACTGGAACACAGGCACTACTTGAGATGTGGGCATCTGAAGCAACATCTTAACCATGGTGCCAAATGCCTGCCCCTGCATTGAGGGATTTTTGTGTCATAATTTGCTGCATTGATAATATTTAAGAATTTATGTTTATGAACAATCAGCCTCCTGACAAAATGAGATTCGTATGGACAAGAATAAAATACATACTTTATCTCAGATGGATAAGAATGAAGATTTACTGTAAATCCTATTCTAAAAGCAGTGATTCAAACTTAGCACTAACGCAGATCCTGGGAGGGAACAGTGATAGCTTAAATAGCTGGATTCCTGCTACCCAGAAAGGAGACCTGGCTTGCCTTCCTACTTCCTGGTTTTACCCCTGTCTCCCGGCCCACCAGTGTGAGCATTTGGGGAATGAATCAGTGGATAGGAGTTCTTTCTGTGTCTAATAAATACATAATAGTAATAATAATAATGACTCAGGATACTTTTGTGGGTGAAGTCCTGGGCATTGTTAAGAAGGACTGTTAAGCCCAGTAGAGACAACGTGCTAGTCATGGGTTAACATCTTAAACTGTTAAATCTGAAATACTGGATTTCTAGATGCAGTAATGTGGGAAAAAAAACATGATTGAGTTGCAAAAAGTTGACTAAAGTAGTGAAGAGTATGATTTGGACTAAAATCTATGTGTGATAGGGTACTTTAGTTTCATCCTGCTCCTACCTCCCTCTTCAGGGCAGGCCATAGGAACAAGATTAGGTCATAAGACCTCATTCCAGAGGGGCTCTGCCCCATACCCAGCAGAAAGGACAACTGAAGAATCCAGACAGACAGGCCTTGCCGCGTTTCCCCACCCAGTCTATGAGCAGTCATGCCCATGCTGTGGCTTTTCCTTGAAAACCCAAAAGGACAAAGTTTGGACAACTTCCAGATAGCTGAACATGGGGAGATTCCTGGAGGGTGGTGCACCCGGAGAAGGCATGGAAGTTCCACCCCCTTCTCCTGTGCCTCACCCTGTGCAGATATCCTCTTCATGCGTTTCTTTGGTGATATCCTTAATAATAAATCAGTAAATGTGTTTCCCTGAGTTGTGTGAACCACTCAGCAAATAAGTTGAAACCAAGGAAGAGGTTGTGGGAACCTCAGCTTAGCAGCGGTGGGGAAGAAGCAGAGGTGGAGCTGCCTGGGGGTCTGTTTTGGGGACTGAGCCCTCCAGGAATTCGGTCTCAGAGTTGACGTGAAATAGAAGCCACCCAGCTCCTGCAGAACTGATGGCTTTCTTGCTGACAGTAGAAATCTCACATCTTTCGAGGTCACAGAATTCCTTGGTGTTGATTGTGGTGTGAAAGCAGAGGATAAATGGCTGGTTTTTTCAAACACTAAGTATTTCTGTTTGGAAAAACAATTGACAGCCAGTGAGGGTGGAATATAGTAACCGAGTGTTACAAATCATGGAAAAATATGTGGCACATAGTAACCTTTTGATCAACATGTCTTAGATTTTAAGAATATGAGGGACATTGACAAGAAACAGGTGGCTGCTGCTTCTTGAGCCAGAACAAAGTCCAGATGGATAAAGAACAGGAGAATGCATTATTTTCTACATTCAGCTGGGAAAGGCCCTTCTAAAATAACAAAAAAATCCATAATTCATGAAGAAAGAGTGACAGATTTGGCTGCAACATATAAACTGTTAAAAAGCAACCACAAATCAGGGTAAATATTTGCAAATTAAATGACAGAAGATAGTCTTTAATTTACAGAGAACATTTAACTAAAATGTCTGAAGTATAAACATCAGTTAAAAAGGACATGAACAAAAAATACTAGTAATCAATAACCATGGTACTATTGAATCTCCCTAGTAATCAAAGACATGACAATAAAATAAGACATTGTATTTTAGACACTGTGCTAAGATGCAAGGATTGACAAAATTCAATATAGATTAACTTAAGCTATTAATATCAAAATAAACTGCTTAGTAAAGTAAGCTTGTTTCCTAAAGTAGGGAGGTGTTAATTTAGGATATCTTTTGAGATTAATTATATTTCTAAGTTGTAAACTTAAGCTTTTGTACTTCTTTCTAAGAGGGAATATGAAAAAGTTTGTGGAAGATGGAATTTAAAAACTTCAAAAAAATTCTGAAATCCATGCATTGTTTTTTTTCCATAGTATACATTTTCTGTGAACTTTTTGAAGACTCTCTTTAATGTTTGGATTTTAAAATGTTTTATAAACATGTGGGGAATGAACCAGCAGATGGGAGATCGTGTGTGCAAGTGCCTGCTCATATATTTTTTTCTTTAAATAACTGTATTTATATAAAGTGAAGCTGAGCATTGAGTACCAGGTTAAATTTTGAAAATACTTCTTCCCAGTAATAATTTCAGGATGAGTCTCCTGAGTGACTGCAAGTTCGTAAGTCAGAACTGAATTGAGGAAAGCACTCTGAGTACCCTGGCAGAATTAGATTTGAAAAGACTGATAACTGGACACATCTAGTTTTTTAAATCTTGAATTAAATTGTAAAAATCGGTTGAAATTTATTACCTGCAAGCCAGTTTGGTGCAAATCTGAAAGCACTGGAGAATGTTCTAGAAAGAGCTCTGAAGTTAATCTTATTTCACTGTGACTCCAGCTAATTTGTATCTTATAAAGAGTCCTTTATAAGATAAAGCCCTTTGGAGAGGAAAAATCTGCATAGCCTTTCCTTTCTTTTTCCTTTCTCCATCTTTGTTCTGACACAAAAAGAAAGTGCACGTTAAATAAATCGAGCCTTTTAAAGCAGATTTTTCATTCATTAGCTGAGTGGAAAGGAGTTTTATGAAACACTTCATTTTAATGTATGTAATTTTAATTGTATGGTTGGCCTAGCCAAATAAGCACCAGTATGGATTTTAGAATTAGACTTGAATTTTAGTTCTTTTTACTTTCAGCTGTATAATCTCTGACTTTTAATTTCCTTTTTAAAGTTTGTTGTTGTTGTTTGTTTGATTTTAAATTTGAAAGAGGAGAGACAGATCTTCCAACTGGTTTAGTCCCCAAATGTCTGCAAGGACCAAAGCTGGTCAGACTGAAACCAGGAGCCAGAAGCTCTTCCAGGTCGCCCAGTTGGGGGCAGGAGCCCAAGGATGTGGGCCATCCTCTGCTGTTTCCCTTAGTGCATTAGCAGGGAGCTGGATTAGAAGTAGAACAGCTGGAACTCGAGCCAGCGCCCATGTGGGATGCAGGCATTGCAGGCGGTGGCTTTACCCTCTATGCCACAATGCTGGTCCCTGACCTTTAATTTCTAATTTTATAAAATAAGGCTAATAGTTCATAGGCCCTGCTTTACAGGAGGAAACAAATTTGACTAGTCTGCTAGAGTGTGTTGAAGGGAGGATGGAAACTGAGAATGTTAGCTATTCTTTTGAATCTCAGTTTTGTGATACATAAAGTGAGATTAATAATTTCTTGGTAGTGGTCTGTGGGATAATTGAGATACACAAACACATTATTTGGCATATGGAAGGGAATAACTTAGATACACAGTGTTTGGTGTACAGAGGGCCCTCAGTAGATGTGAATTACTGCTGTCATTTGATGCCTGCTGAAGGAATTACAGCCTGCTTGGATTTAATCTATTCTCGAAAGGCAGGTTAGTCTGCTAACCTGGTGGCTTAGATAAGGCATTTTGCTTTGAGGTCATTAGTAGAAGGCTTGCACTGGGTGCATGCGGTGATGTGTGACTGGAGGACGCCGAGAAGAACTTGGATTGGGTATAACAGCCCCTTTTATCCAAGCAGAAAACCAAGTCTGACGCAAGCAGTGCTTTCTAAATGGCTGTGAATGGAACAACCTACCAGAAAAAGTTTCCATGGGGAGTACTGGTAATTAACCCAAATGAGACTAAACTGCTGGAAAATTGCAAGAGCAATGGAAAATTAAAAGGGCACCTGTATTGGATGAGTTGAGTCTGCATTGTACTTAATTAAGAAACAAGTCTTGGTGGTTGGAAAAAGTTAAGGTAATTAATTCCAGAGTAGACTATGTTAGAGTAAATTTATTTAGGGGGAAAATATCAAATTCTGTAGCAAGTCTGGTAATTTTGTATCCAAGGTCAAGATTGAGGTCAGCTGTTACCATCCAGTCCCAAGAGAAATCCCCATAATGCAATTTGGACCTCATCACATAAGTAAAAACCATCCCAGCACTCAATGCTCTTATTTTTTGACTGTATGAAATCTTGGAGTCTTATTTTTCAGTGGCCTGTTTATCTTTGCCTCTGCTATTTGTTGTATTTGTTCCTTTTATCATTATAGCTAGAAACTCAGTCTAATAGCTGAATTGTAGACAAGTTCATTCAATTCAGGCAGTATTTATTATATACCTGTTGTATACCAGGCAGTATGGTAGGAATATTGAGACAAATAAGATATTGTGCTTACCCTCAAGGCATTTGTCATCTTGACAGATGTTATCTGTCAATAATGATATAAATGATTAATAATCATAGCAAGCACAGAATGTGCTGTAACTGTTCTTAGTGCTTTATATACAGTCTTCACAAGAGCTTTGCAGATGCTGTTGTTATTTTCAGATGAGGACCCTAAGGCACAAAAATGCAAGTAATTTTTTCAAGGTCAAATGCATCTTTAAGGTCAGATAGCAGGGTGGGAATATAAGTATCTGATTCCAGTCTATCAGACAGTCGTTGAGTTACTTATGCCTTGATCAGAGTTCAGGTTACTAAAATTTAATTTGAAAAGCCTACTTTTCTTTAAATGTTAAATACAATTTAAAAATCACTGAGAACTATTTATGTGGTAATACTAAAAAAAATGCTATTTGCTTATTTTTTGCTCAAAAGCTTTTAAATTCCATTATTAAGTTTCATTTACAAATTTCTTGAGCTCATTAGACATTTCAAACCAGGCTTGAAAATTTAAAATACCTGATATCCTTAAGCAATCCAAACTTCCAATGAGTGAAACGTTTAAGTCCAATGGATTCTTTTTTTTTTTTTTTTTTAAGATTTATTTATTTATTTGAAAGAGTTACACAGAGAGGAGAGGCGGACAGGGTGGGGGGGGTGTCTTCCATCTGCTGGTTCACTCCCCAATTGGCCACAATGGCCGGAGCTGTGCCAATCTGAAGCCAGGAGCCAGGATCTTCTTCTGGGTCTCCCACGTGTGTGCAGGGTCCCAAGGACTTGGGCCATCTTGTACTGCTTTCCCAGGCCATAGCAGAGAGCTGGATTGGAAGTGGAGCAGCTGGGCCTCGAACCGGCACCCATATGGGATGCCAGCGCTTCAGGCCAGGGTGTTAACCCACTGCGCCACAGCGCCAGCCCCAGTCCAATAGATTCTTAAGAATTTTAAACATTGGAGAAAGCATACACTAATGAGCATAATTATTATAAAAAATCACTTGTAAATATGACTTTTACAAAAACATTGCTACTGCCGGCGCCACGGCTCACTAGGCTAATCCTCCACCTAGCGGCACCGGCACACCGGGTTCTAGTCCCGGTCGGGGCGCCGGATTCTGTCCCAGTTGCCCCTCTTCCAGGCCAGCCCTCTGCTGTGGCCAGGGAGTGCAGTGGAGGATGGCCCAGGTGCTTGGGCCCTGCACCCCATGGGAGACCAGGAAAAGCACCTGGCTCCTGGCTCCTGCCATCGGATTAGCGCGGTGCGCCGGCCGCAGCGCGCCGGCTGCGGCGGCCATTGGAGGGTGAACCAATGGCAAAGGAAGACCTTTCTCTCTGTCTCTCTCACTGTCCACTCTGCCTGTCAAAAAAACAAAAAACAAAAAAACAAAAAAAACATTGCTACTGCCATTTCTTCATTCAGGGGTTACGGGTTAGTTTACCCAACCAAGAGAGACAAAATTACCACTTGTCATTTGCTACAGAGTTTTGGATTGGAGATCTAGGAGACTAGCTCAGTAACTACCAGGTCTGTTTTCCTGGGCTAAGTAGTGGGACCTCCAAGCCTGGGCCACCTTTTGTGTCTTGTGATTGATTAGTTTTTGACCACGAGATCTTACCAGCTTGAGAGATGACAGGATTCTGCAGACCCTGCCCAGACAGTGTCTCTATTGTCTGATTTGCATCTCTAGAACTTTGATACTTCAGTAATTTGGTTGATAGCTATATGACGCTTCTTATACACATTTATTTTTGGAAAATCATACACCACATTGTGTATCATCTCTAGCATAAATAGTACCTTTGGGTGAAGTAACAGAAAGGTGCCTCCCCAGGAAGATGAATAACAAACTGGCCCCACGTCAGGGCTCAAGGTTCCGCCAGCTGAGCCTGGTTACGCTGTCACCTCCGCTTGCCCTTTTTGCCACAGTCCCCATATAGTTCTTGGAACACAGGGACTCTGATAAAGGATGTGGGCCTAACAGCTAGGCCAAATGTCTGCCCAGGGTGGTGTTTTCAAGTTTTAGGTGGGATGGAGAGTTTTGAGTAGAGGAGTGACAGAATCTTAGTTACCTTTTTTAAAAAAAAAAAGATTACTCTGTTTCTTGTAAGAATTTATTATAGAGAGCAGGAGTAAGGCAGAGAGATCAGTTAGTAAGCTGTTGTTTGTAATTCAGGGGAAGGATTATGGTGGGTTGGACCAAAGTGGTAGGGCTGGAGAGAAAAGATCAAATTCTGGGTAGAAAAAAGAAAGGTAAAGATGAGGACTTGGTTTTGGCTTGAGCGGCGGGGTGAGTGTTGAGGCAGGGATCCCCAACTAGAGGAGGAACGGATTCAGGGAATGGAAGTGGATGTGCTTGGTAGACAGCCTTGTGATGGGGTTAACTGGACAACTGATTACATCAACCTGGGATTCAGAAAAACAAGGTGGACGGAGACATAAACAAGAGTGGGTATCAACGCATAGGTGATGTTTAAAACTGGTACCAGGGCTTGTGTTGTGGCGTAGCAGGTAAAGCTGCTACCTGCAGTGCCGGCATCCCATTTGGGTGCTGGTTGATGTTCTGGCTGCTCCACTTCCGATCCAGCTCCCTGCTAATGACCTGGGAAAAGCAGTAGAAGATGGCTGAAGTGTTTGGCCCCCTGGCATCCATGTGGGAAACCCAGATGAAGCTCCTGGCTTCAGCCTGGCCAGCCCTGGCCATTATGGCCATTTGGGGGAGTGAACCAGATGATCTAGGATTGCTCTATTCTCTCTTCTTTGTAACTTTGAATTTCAAATAAATCTTTAAAACAAACAAAAAAAACCTTTGCAACTAAATGAGATCATCACTCAAATGAGTGAGTGTAGATAGAGAAGAGGTACAGGGGTGGAGAGTGTGAAGAGGTCAGGAAGAATAAGAGGGACCAGCAAAAAAGGATAGGTGGAGTAGCCACAAAGGAAAAAACTTGAGGAAGTGGTGTTCTGTGAAAGCAAAGCAAAAATTGTTTGAAGAAAAGAGTATTCAAGCGTTGACTAAGAGGAGGGCTCAGACTTGGCCATGAATGGTCACTGGAGGACTTCACAGGAGTGGTTTCATTCGACAAGACTCATTTGGAGCATGTTGAAGAAATGAAGTAAGTGAGTAGAAAAGATTGCTTCACGACTTGTGCTATAAAGACAAGTAGAAACATGAAATGATGACAGGAACAAGACAAAGGATTTGGAAAAGCCTTCTGTTTTTAAAAATGGAGGTATTTTGGGAATTATCCAGTATGACGGATACGTTACCAACTATCATTCTGTGGGCCTACCCTGAACCCTGTGGACGTGGAGGGTAGCTGTTAGGAAACAGATAATTTCGCAGGAACAAGTATCAGATATTATATGAAAAAAAGAAAACATTGGAAACAACTGACATATGCAACCCAGAGGAATCAAATAATCACTAGATAGCCATAATTATCAGTTATACACATAGATTGAACCACCAAAAATTGTTGTTATGTATTGATATGGAAGGATTTTCAAGACAAAAGGAAATGTATGTATTTTGGGGTGGGCATTCCAGCTGATTAAATTGCCCCATAGGTAGCCTACATCCTAGGTTGGAGTGCCTGGAATCTACCCCATCTCTGTTTCTTATCCAGCTCCCAGCTAATGAGCCTAGGAGGTGGCAGATTTTGACCCAAGTGCTTAATCCCTGCCATCCATGTGAGAGATGGGAGTTACAACCATTTGGTAGCATCTGGGAAGTGAAACAAAGGATGGAAGATCTCCCTCCCTCTCTGCCAGTCTACCTTTCAAATAAATCTTAAAAGCAGGAACCTCACTCTTGGGTGTTGTTTTTTTTTTTTTTAAGATGTTTTTGTGAAACAATGGTACACACACATACTTTGACAGCAAAGTGAAAGTTGGGATTATGAATATTATGGATGACTTTTTAGTTTCTGTTAGTCTCTAAATGTTTCCCTAGTTATTCCCTCATGTTTGCTATACCATATGCAAACACTACTAACGTCTTCTTCAAAAAGTCATTCTGGGGCAGGCGTTTAGCCTAGTAGTTAGGACACTGGTTAAGACACTTGTATCCCACATTGGAATACGTGCAGTTTGGGTACCTGGCTCTGGCTCCTGACACCAACTTCCTGCTAATGCAGACTCTGGGAGACAGTGGTGATGTCTCAGGTGCTTGGGTTCATGCCACCCACATGGGTGACCTGGAGTGAGCTCCCGGCTCCTGACTTTGTTTCACATGAATCAGCTCCTGGCCACTCTGGGCATTTAGGACATGAAGCAAGCAGATGAGTTCTCTCTGTCTCTACCTTTCAAATAAGAACAAAGTTTTAAGTCATTCTTGTTGATTAGTGAGCTTAATTCACTTGTACCCATCACAAAATATTTCCATATTTTGACTTTTTAAGCCACTTTATTTGATTTTTTGGTTTTTGTTTTTCTCTCTTCCTACCATCTGTTGGATAGTTCAAGTAGTTCCCGTGTTTGAAAATTACACCTTTCTATCATTCTTCTGGTAGTTGTCTTTATTTGTTAATTTGATAGCATCAATACTTAGGTTTGTTTTTCCTATTTATAAACCTCTAATCATACGTTCTTCTCTTTCAAAAAAAGCTGAGTAGCATGTGTGCTCTCAGTCTCCGTGACCCCAGCCCACCAAGAACGGACTGTTGTATATTTAAAGAATTGTAAGTTGATGTTGTTAGGGGTTTACATTGTCTTGTTTTGTACTTTATTGAGGTAGTAGTAAATTTAAGCTATTTTATTTCCCCATTCTTATAGTATATCCAGAATATGTATTTTTAGAGTCCCCCTTTTTTTTTTTTTTTTTTTTTGACAGGCAGAGTTAGAGAGACAGAGAAGGTCTTCCTTCCGTTGGTTCACTCCCCAAATGGCCGCTATGGCCAGCATGCTGCGCCAATCTGAAGCCAGGAGCCAGGTGCTTCGTCCTGGTCTCCCATGCGGGCGCAGGACCCAAGCACTTGGGCTATCGTCCACTGTACTCCTGGGCCACAGCAGAAAGCTGGACTGGAAGAGGAGCAACCAGGACAGAATCTGGCGCCCCAACTGGGACTAGAACCCGGGGTGCCTGCGCTGCAGGCGGAGGATTAGCCAAGTGAGCAGCAGGGGCGCCGGCCTTGAGTACTTCTAAGAAAGTCTTTGTGTATGATGCTGTTTGGAACGCCCACACCCCACATCACAGTACTTGCCTTTGACTCATCCCAGCTGTTGGGTGTGTGTGTGTGTGTGTGTGTGTGTGTGTTTTGGCTCTTAAAATTTTCATCCATTAACCCTCGTTGGTTCTTACTTGAAACATCTCTCTCCTAACTCGGGTTTCCAGTTGTGGTGTCTTGTCTCTGAAGATGTTTCCTTGCTCTATATTCTTTTCCATATCAATCCAGTCACTTGTTTCTGACTGAATCTGTGATTGGATTTGCTGTTTTTCTTTTTGACAGTTGTGCCCCTAAGATAAACTCATACTTCTCTTTGAGCTCTTTTATCTGTAGACTGTCAGCTATCTCCTATGTTGATGAATCCCTGGATTCCTGAGCTAAAGCCTTGGCTGCGCTTGTGCTTCTAAAAGCTTTCTCTGATGGCTGTCACCACCTTACACTTTGTAGGGTGTGTGGGGAGAGGGAGGCAGCCTCAGGGGCTTTGCAATTGTGTATACCTATGTGTAACTGCCTCCAACCCAGTACATGTGAGCATGCGCCCTCCCACTGTTAGAGACAGCTGGGCAAACAGGCACTGGGGACAAACCATGAGCAGTGTGGGAAACCATCGCCCTGTTTGTCTCCTAGCACCTCCTGAGACCTGGCTGCCTTCTGTGCTTGAGGTGCTTCTCGCTGGTTTTACGTTGGTTTGGCAGCTTCATTAATTCACCTTTGGCATCACCAAAACTGTTGGGAGCCACTCTAGTCTGCCATCCTGTCAAACCATGTGTAGTTTTTTCATCTAAGTTGGCAAAAGAGAGGTAAAAAAATAGAGAGGAATTAAAAGTACATATACACTGTTTTTTGTTTCATTGTTTGTTTTGAAAGATTGATTTATTTGGAAGGCAGGTTGACAGACACGGAAATCTTCTATCTGCTGGTTCACTCCTCAGATGACCACAAACAGCCAGGCCTGAAGCCAGGAGCCAGGAACTCCGTGCTGGTCTCCTGTGTGGATGTCAGGGGGCTAAGTACTTGGACCATCATGAGATGCCAGCGTCTTAGGCATGGACTTTACCTGCTGCACTGCAATGCCAGCTCCTCCCTGTGTCTTTCTTAATGAGATGACCTTTTCCACAGCAAGCAGCAATTTGATGTTTTAGATATGATATACATTTTCACTTAGCAGTGTTTTTATTTGATTTTGATTTTTTATTTATTTCAAAGGTAGAGAAACAGGGACAAATCTCCCATCCATCCATCCATCCATCCATTGGTTCACTCCCTGTATACCTGGCTGAGCCCAGTAGCAGGGAACTCAATCGAGGTCTCCCATGCAGGTGGCAGGAATCCAACTTCTTGATCATCACTGGTGTATCCCATGGTGTGTATTAGCAGAAAGCTGCAACCTAGGCAGCTGTCCCAGGTTAAGCTGTCTTAACTGTTAGGCACATATCCTCCCCTTTCCATTTCAATTCTTATTTTGAGTATTGGATTTTATTAATCAGCAAATATTTAGTGAGTACATCCCATGTGTTAGGGACTGTTTTAAACTTTGGGAAAATAACAATAAACAAAGCAGATAACAATGCTTGCCCTTACGGAGGTTTCTTTCTAGTGAAATGTAAAATGGTAAGATAAAGATATTGTGGTGTAGCTGGTAAAGCCACCACCTGCAGTGCTGGCATCCCATATGGGTACCAGTTCCATTCCCATCTCAAGTGTTTGGGCCCCTGCCACCCATGCAGCTCCTGGCTTTGGACCTGCTCAGCTCTGGACATTGGGAGTGAACCAGCAGATGGAAAAATTTTCTGTTTCTCTCTGTCTCTAACTCTACCTTTCAAATAAATAAATCTTTTAAAAAAATTTTAAACTGGGAGTCCTCATTGTAGTATAGCAGGTAGGGCCACCACCTGCAACACTGGCATCCACTATGGGTGCTGATCCGTATCCTGGCTGCTCCACTTCTGATCCAGCTCCCTGCTAATGCACCATGGAAAGCAGCTGAAGATGATGGCCTGAGTGCTTGGGTCCCTCAACCCATGAAGGAGACCTGGAAGAGGCTGCTGTCTCCTGGGGAGACAAAACTGGAGAGTGAACTAGCTAATGAAAGATTTCTCTCTCCTCTTCTCCCTCCTTTCTCTCCCCTCCTCTCTCCCTTTTCTCTTCTCTCTCCTCTCTCTCTTTTCTCCTCTCTCTCCTCTCTCTCTCTTCTCCTCTCTCTTCCCTTTCTCTCCCCTCCCTCCCTCCCTCTCCCTCCCTCTCCCTGCAATTCTGCCTTTAAACTAAATCTTAAAGTCTGGGGCAACAAATATAATTTTATGTATATAAAATATAAACTCTTTCTTAGATAGATTTAACTTTGGTTGCAGTTAAGCAAATAAGATGACATGAGAGGGCCAAAGGGTCTGGGGGTCTGGTTAAAATGATTAACATAATGAATTAAAACTAGATTGGGAGAGGAAAAGGACATGAGTATGGTACGAACAGTGGATTGAAAGTGAGCCAATGGTGAGCCAGCATTTGGCCAGGCAGTGAAGTCATCCATTAACATGCCTGCTTCTTAGGTTGGAATGTTTGGGTTGGATCCCTGGCTCCTGACTCCAGCTTCCTTCCAGTACAGACCCTGCGAGGCAGTAGTGATGGCTGAGGGACTTGGGTTCCCACCATCCACGTGGGAGACATGGATCGCAGTCCCAGCTCCTGGCTTCAGCCTGCCATTGCAGCATTTGGAGAGTGAACCAGCACATGGGAACTTGCTCTTTCTCTGCCTCTCATGAATTAAGAAGTGAGGCAGAGGATTGTTGAAACTGGAGTATTAGCAGAGTGATCCACAGAGATAGGAGATGATGGTTGGAATTGAGGCAGTGGACAGGTTGTAGTATTCGTAACTGACGAGGTCAAGGGAGAGAGTCACTCAGGGTGGAAAACAAGAACATTAAAACAGGAACTGCCTGTAATTAAGTAATGGGGCCCAGATTTACCCTTAAACAACCAGAAAATGACAAAATACATGCCAACAATGGTTATCAGAGGTTAAGCAATAGGTGATGCAGGAGTGGTCCTCCAGATGTGAATCCTGGGATGGCCCTCCCTGGCTTAGTGCCTGGATGAACAAGGAGGGGCGGCCTAGCCCCACACTGAGAAATAGGGAGGCCAAAGAGCCTGGAATTCAAAGAATATTGGAGAGGAGAGTGCTGCAGATGGCGCTCCCGAGCCTTCAGCCCAGGGTTGTGGAATGCTTGTGACTGAGGATGCCACCAAGGCTGATGAAGAATCAGGAGTCTTGGGCTTTTCCTGTAGCAAGTTGATGAAATTAGGCCCTGATGGTTTGACGGCAGGCAGCAGTGGAGAGGCTGAGAGCACTGTGGTGGTGGGTGGGAGGGAGTGTGCTGCCAGAAACACAAAGATACTTGGGCTCCCGCATGACTTTGAGTGATGAGACCTGCAGGGAGATAGCCTAATGCCAGCAGTTCCCTGGTGACTGCTGCCGCTTCCCTTGGCATCTGCTGTTAGAGGCAGGGGCACCCACATTGTTAATCATCTGGAATCACTGTCAGTGGTGTCCTTCTGTGGCATTTTCCCCAGAGAATACAACTCTGATTTATGGTTTCAAAGCAGGACTGTGAGCAAGATGTGTTTTCTAGCAAATTTGTGAGAAAATATTGGTTTCCACTGTGTGTAGAAATTAGAACTCTTTAAGGCCAGAGAGTTACATTCATCTCTGCATGTCTAGGCCCAAATACACAGAGGTGCTCAGTAAAGATTTGTGGAGTGAATGTGTTTTCAGGTGGCAGGTGGTATTATGGGTGATCAGGGATTCATGTGAAATGTATCCTGGGTACTGAGCAGCTGAAGTCTCACTTTTCCCTGTAGGGGTGAACCCGTGACACTGCAGCTTCTCTCACATCAGCTGGGCATGCAGATTTGGAACTTTGCTTACTGGTTTTCAGTTGCAGATTTTAAATTCTTACATTAAGAATGGTAGGGAAGAATACACTACCACATATTTATATGAGGTATAGTGGATTAAGGTAAGGGAATAGCAGATCTTTTTGAGAGACTACTGTCCTAAAAGTTACAGATTTAATTTTTGAATAAATCATACAATTTTTTTTTTTCAGAATTCAAAAGACTTGAGAGTAAAGTTTCCCATCCTACTCATACCCACATTGCCGTTCAGTTCCCCTCCCTCAAGGCAACCACTTCTTAATGAAATAAAATGGCTTTTTAGACTGTGGTTCATGTTAGCAAAAATAATGGTAGGAGGCACTTAGCAAGTTAGTCATGACTGTATTCCAGGATTGTGTGAATGTTTTCCACGTGTAGTCTCGATGGCAGCTTTTTGAGGAAAATGCTGTCATGCCGTTAATCTCTTTATGTTTAAACCTCTTGTTCTTCATCTTCCACTGCTGACAGCTGACCTTGCTTCTTTCTGTGTTGTCTGAAAACCATTTGCTTCCCTCTTGTAGGAGCCAGGTTGTCCTCTGTTATGACCTGGATCCAGTGGTGTGTTGGAATGGGCTGGTACTGGCTTGAAAAACCAATTGTACTCGTCTGTGTTCAGTGATGTGATGTTAGTAACTTGGAATTGGCCATGGTAGGAGTGTTTACAACATGGAAATTAGTAAAAGTTACAAGTCAAGGCTTTTTCCAGGCAGGAAAACTTTGCTAAGCATTCACCAGCACACCATAGCTGGTCCTCTCTATCCTTCTACCCTTAGTTGATTGATTGAAAACAACAAAGCTAAGCTAAAGTATAGGATCATTGAAAATTTATATATATGTAACTTAAATATTACCTTGATACAAGAAATTTGTCATCTGATAAAGTTTTATTATGAAAATGTTTTTAAAATTATAGAAGTTGAAAGGCTGGTAAAGTTATATGCATATACCTGGCTCCTAGGTTTGATAATTTGTTTCTAAGATGATTTATTTGAAGGAAGCATTAGAGAAAGAAGAAAGAAAGAGACACACACACAGATAAATCGTCCATCTTTTGATTCACTCCCCAAATGGATGCAATGGCTGGGGCTGGGCCAGGCCAAAGCCTAAAGCCTGCAACTCATCCAGGTCTCTTACGTGGGTGCCAGGGCCCAAGCATTTGTGTGTGAGCAATGCATATATTAATTTTTTTTAAAGATTTATTTATTTATTTATTTGAAAGTCAGAGTTACAGAGAGAGAGGAGAGGCAGAGAGAGAGGTCTTCCATCTGATGGTTCACTCTCCAGATGGCTTCAATGGCCAGAGCTGCACTGATCTGAAGCCAGGAGCCAGGAGCTTCTTCCAGGTCTCCCATGTGGGTGCAGGGGCCCAAGCACTTGGGCCAGCTTCTACTGCTTTCCCAGGCCACAGCAGAGAGCTGGATTGGAAGAGGAGCAGCCGGGTCTCGAACCGGCGCCCATATGGGATGCCAGTGCCTCAGGCCAGGGCGTTAACCCGCTGCACCACAGCGCCGGCCCCTATTAATTTTTTTTTTTGACAGAGTGGACAGTGAGAGAGAGAGAGAGACAGAGAGAAAGGTCTTCCTTTGCCGTTGGTTCACCCTCCAATCATATATTAATTTTTACATCCAGGTTCTTGCCTCCTGCAGAGAGAGAAATACTAAGTAGAGACTGGTATCTTGTGCAAATAGGAAAGTTTATTTGGCAGTGAAGGAATACACACACACTCATGGGGCCGGCCCTGTGGCGCAGTGGGTTAAAGCCCTGGCCTGAAGCGCCGGCATCCCATATGGGTGCCGGTTCTAGTCCCGGCTGCTCCTCTTCCGATCCAGTTCTCTGCTATGGCCTGGGAAAGCAGTAGAAGATGGCCCAAGTCCTTGGGCCCCTGAGCCGGAGGTGGAGACCCGGATAGAAGCTCCTGGCTCCGGATCAGCACAGCTCCGGCTGTTGCAGCCATCTGGGGAGTGAACCAGCGGGTAGAAGACTCTCTCTCTCTCTCTCTCTCTATGTCTCTATGTCTCTATGTCTCTATGTCTCTACCTCTACCTCTCTCTGTAACTCTTCCAAATAAATAAAAAATCTTAAAAAAAAAAAAACAACCAAACACACATATGAATGTGGGCTGCCCCATACAAAGAAATGCCCAACATGAGTGAACCAAAGAATTGCCCGTAAAGTAGAGAGAAAGTAAAAACCAAAAACAGTACCTACAATTAGGAAGGGCCATCTGACGCACATGGGAGTGATGTGTCCAAGTGTGTTCTGTGGTGGGAAGAAGGCAAACAGGAGCAGTATCTCTGAGGGGTGCATGCGGAAAGAGGCCGCTTCCCCCTTCCACCTCTTTTTATGAGGAAGGGGATGGTATGGTATTGCAATTGGATATGCAGATGGGATAGGGTCTTAGCATGCACCCTGATCCTGGATACAACAGGTGCATCCTGAGAAAGTAGGTGTGTCAGATTGACAGGTAAGGAGATGATGTTATGTTGCAAATTGCAGCTCTCCTTAACTAACTCCTTGTCTAACATAACTTGGGCCATCTGCTGTTACTTTCCCATGAATCAGCAGGGAGCTGGATTGAAAGCAGAGCAGGAGTTGGCATTGTGGCATAGCAGGTAAAGCCATCACCTGCAGTGCTGGCGTCCCATGTGGGCACCAGTTCAAGTCCTGGCTGCTCCACCTCCGATCTGGCTCTCTGCCATGGCCTGGGAGGGCAATGGATGATGGCCCAGGTCCTTGGGCCCCTGCACCTGCATGGGAGACCTAGAGGAGGCTCCTGGCTTTTCATCGGCACAGCTCTGACCGTTGCAACCATCTGAAGAGTGAACCAGCGGATGGAAGATTCTCTCTCTCTCTCTCTCTGCCTCTCTATAACTCTGCCTTTCAAATAAATAAATCTTTAAAAAAGAAAAAGGGAAAAAAAGAAAATGGAGGAGCCAGGACTCAATCTGGCACCCATACGGGATGCTGAGGTTATAGGCTGTACCGCATTGCCGGCCCCCTGACAATTCTTTTTTTCTTTTTTCTTTTGACAGGCAGAGTGGACAGTGAGAGAGAGAGACAGAGAGAAAGGTCTTCCTTTGCCGTTGGTTCACCCTCCAATGGCCGCCGCGGCCGGCGCACCGCGCTGATCCGATGGCAGGAGCCAGGTACTTCTCCTGGTCTCCCATGGGGTGCAGGGCCCAAGTACTTGGGCCATCCTCCACTGCACTCCCTGGCCACAGCAGAGAGCTGGCCTGGAAGAGGGGCAACCGGGACAGAATCCGGCGCCCCTACCGGGACTAGAACCCGGTGTGCCGGCGCCGCAAGGCGGAGGATTAGCCTAGTGAGCTGCGGCGCCGGCCTAACCCTGACAATTCTTTTTTTTTTTTTTTTTTTTTTTTTTTTTTTTTTTGACAGGCAGAGTGGACAGTGAGAGAGAGAGACAGAGAGAAAGGTCTTCCTTTGCCGTTGGTTCACCCTCCAATGGCTGCCGCGGCCGGCGCGCTGCGGCCGGCGCACCGCGCTGATCCGATGGCAGGAGCTAGGTGCTTCTCCTGGTCTCCCATGGGGTGCAGGGCCCAAGCACCTGGGCCATCCTCCACTGCACTCCCTGGCCACAGCAGAGGGCTGGCCTGGAAGAGGGGCAACTGGGACAGAATCCGGCGCCCCGACCGGGACTAGAACCCGGTGTGCCGGCGCCGCAAGGCGGAGGATTAGCCTAGTGAGCCGCGGCGCCGGCCTCTGACAATTCTTAATACTTTTTTTTCTAAGTCATTTCAAAGTAAATTGGGGTCACCTGAAAATTCACTCTAAAATGTTTCCAGGTACTTCTCACACATACTCTTAAATCCATTATCACTATTAAGAAAACCATTTGCTACCTAGTCTATAGTCAGATTTTTCCAAGTTGTCCTCAAAATGTCATTTATAGTTGGTTTTCTTCCAACAAGAATCCAGTCAGGATTTGTGTATTGAATTTTGTCATTATGCCTCTTGTCTTTTTTTAAAAAAAAAATATTTTATTTATTTGAAAGATGAGAGTTAGAGGCAGAGAGGCAGAGAGAGAGGCAGAGAGAGAGAGAGAGAGAGAGAGGTCTTCCATCTACTGGTTCACTCCCCAGATGGCCGCAATGGCCAGAGTTGAGCGGCTCTGAAGCCACTAGCTAGGAGCTTCATCTGGGTCTCCCACGTGGGTGCAGGGGCCCAAGGACTTGGGCCATCTTCTACTGCTTTCCCAGGCCATAGCAGAGAGCTGGATTGGAAGAGGAGCAGCCGGGTCTCGAACCGGCGCCCATATGGGATGCTGGCACTTTAGGCCAGGGCTTTAACCCGCTGCACCACAGCGCTGGCCTCTGCTAAAATATATTTTTAAAAATTCAAGACTTATCATTTCATCCCTCATAAACCTAAAAATGTATACTTTGTTATCAAATTGGTGTTATAGTAACACTAAACAAAATTGATAATGACATTGACTTTTTAAAGACTTTTATTCACATTACATTTTTTTAAGTTAATTTTTGGTAATCTGTCCTACATTTCAGGCTTAATTTTATCATGTATCACTTAACTCATTTCCCTATCCTCTGAATTTGCCATACATTGACAGAGCCAAGTTCTTCATTAAGTCACACTTTGGGCAAGAATGCTCTTTAGAGTATAAAATGTGCTTCAGGTGGCACATTAGTCTATTGTTACTCTTAAGGAAAAGCAGTTTTCATTTTATTTGTAAGACACACACACACACCCCTTTCCATCAACTTTTTCACTCTCCAAATGCCCACAATAGCTGCTGCTTAACCAGGCCTGAAGCCAGGTGCACGGGTGTCTACTGTGGGTGGCAGGGACTCAAGCAGCTGAGCCATCTCCGGCCCCCTCCAGGATGTGGATTAGTAGGAAGCTGGAATTAAAAGTGGAGCAAAGACTCAAACCCAGGTACTCCAATATGGTATGCTGGTGTCCCAAGAAATTTTTGGTGTGTGCTTGTTTTTAAGATTTTTTTTTTTTATTATTTTTTTTTTATTTTTGACAGGCAGAGTGGACAGTGAGAGAGAGACACAGAGAGAAAGGTCTTCCTTTGCCGTTGGTTCACCCTCCAATGGCCGCCGCTGCAGCCGGCGCACCACGCTGATCTGATGGCAGGAGCCAGGAGCCAGGTGCTTTTCCTGGTCTCCCATGGGGTGCAGGGCCCAAGCACCTGGGCCATCCTCCACTGCACTCCCTGGCCATAGCAGAGAGCTGGCCTGGAAGAGGGGCAACCGGGACAGAATCCGGCGCCCTGACCGGGACTAGAACCCGGTGTGCCGGCGCCGCAAGGTGGAGGATTAGCCTATTGAGCCACGGCGCCGGCCTGTTTTTAAGATTTATTTAATTATTTGGAAGGCCAAGTGAGTGAGAAAGAGATCAGTCTGTTTTCTGGTTCACTATCCAAATGCCTGCAATAGGCAAGACTGGGCCAGACCAAAGCCAGAAGCCCAGAATTCAATCTAGGTCTCTCCCGTGTGGGTGGCAGGGACTGAAATACTTGAGCCGTCACAGGCTGCCTCCCAGAGTGCACATTAGTAGGAAGCAGGATCAGAAGTGGAGTAGCCAAGACTCAAACTGGCACTCTAAAAGGAGGTGCAGCTATCTCAAGCAGTGGTTTAACCTGCTGTGCCACAACACAGTGCCACGTGCCCACCCCACTTATTAATGTTAGATTTGACCAGTTGATTAAGATGGGACTTTTTCCATAGTAAAAATGTTTTTTCCTTTGGGATGAGCAATAATTTATTACAACAGGTATTGGAAAATGACGGTGCTGTTGATCTAATGCAAGACCAAGGCATTTACTGAGTTTGAGCTCACTTGTTGGGTGCTTCATGCAGTCGTGTAGGAACTACATCCATAATACATGGCCTCTAAATCTTCTGTAAGTTTTCATTTCTTTTCAAGTAATAAGTGCAAGAAAAAATCTCTCAAAGCATTTTCTTTTTCTTTTTTTTTAAGATTTATTTATTTATTTGAAAGAGTTAACACAGAAGGAGGGGTAAAGAGAGAGAAGTCTTCAATCCGCGGGATCACTCCCCAGATGGCTACAATGGCGGGAGCTGCACCAATCCGAAGCCAGGAGCCAGGAGCTTCTTCAGGGTCTTCCACGTGGGTGCAGGGGCCCAAGGACTTGTGCCATCTTCTACTGCTTTCCCAGGCCATAGCAGAGAGCTGGATCGGAAGTGGAGCAGCCAGGACACAAACCGGCACCCATATGGGTTGCTAGCACTGCAGGTAGCGGCTTTACCTGCTATGCTATAGCGCTGGCCCCGCAAAGCATTTTCAAAGATAATGGTGAGGGACCTTTTTAGATTTTTACCCATCTTCGTTTTCTTCCTTATTCAGTAGTAGGGTTTTTTTTTTTTTCTTTTTTTATTTGACAGAGTTATAGACAGTGAGAGAGAGACAGAGGAAGGTCTTCCTTCCATTAGTTCACCCCCTAAATGGCCGCTACGGCCAGTGCTGCTCCCATCCGAAGCCAGGGGCCAGGTGCTTCTTCCTGGTCTCCCATGCAGTGCAGGGACCCAAGCACTTGGGCCACCCTCCACTGCCTTCCTGGGCCACAGCAGAGAGCTGGACTGGAAGAGGAGCAACAGGGACTAGAACCCAGCACCCATATGGGATGCTAGCACCATAGGTGGAGAATTAACCAAGTGAGCCACAGCACCGGCCCCTGTGTTTTCTTTTTTAAGCAATTTACTCTCACTGGTTCTTTATAGAGACTTTATCATAGTGTCCATAAAAATAACTCTTTATTCTGCTAAGTTTCTGTAATATTTAAATTACGTAACTGCAGTATCAAGTACAGATGTCATAAGTAGGTTTGGGAATAGACCTCTTCTTAGTAAGCTTTCTGGTTAATCTGGAGGAGTAAAAATGTGCAGGATACTGAATAGTTGTCTACCAGCCAGAAGCATTCAGGGTGCTGTGGACCTCAGTATGTTTCACCGGGAGAATGGAGAATGTTAGTCGGTAAAGACAGAGTCACCACATTAGTGATTTTACTTGCCTGTCTTTCCCACTGGACTGCCAGTTCCTTGACAGTAGGTTTATTTGTACATGTCTGTGTTTTAACCACTAGTGCTTAGTAAGTGCTCACTAAAAATGTTGGATGACTTTCTGAACAGTACCATATTAACTTCAAGTGAATTCTGATCCTAAACATAGAAATCTTTGCAATATATTTACAAATATCAGGGGTAGTATGGTCACTGTTTGTAATTTATACTTTTAAAAAAATTATTTAGAAAGATGGAGTGTCAGAGAGAAATATTCCATCTACTGTTTCACTCCCCAAAATGGCTGTAATGGCTGGGATTAGGTCAGGCTGAAGCTGGAAGTCAGGAACTCTATCCTGGTCTCTCATATGGGTGTCAGGCCCAATTACTTGATCTGTCATCCCCTGCATTCCTAGGTGCATTAGAAGGAAGCTGAATAAGAAGCAGAGCAGCTGGAGCTTGAACTGGCACACCCAAATGGACATTGGTATCTCAAGCGGCAGCCTATGCCACTGTGCCACAACGCTGCCCCTGTAATTTATTGCATTGGATTTTCCACTTCTCATTCTTCTTGCTCTGTGCAAACTTCCTTTAGCTCTTGACATATCACAGGCTACCTCTGTTTATTATGCCAGTTTTCTGCAAAAAAATTTTTTTTGCTGCAGTGGCACTCTGCACAGACATGAGATTCTTAGGAAAATGCCAAATAGCTCCTTAGTTCTCTACTCTAGAGCTTAACCAATCCCAGGAACTGACATCCTCTGTTTCTTCACAGAGGAAATATGGCAGAGGCAGTGGCTGTAGGAGCTGCCTTCCTGGCCGCCCTCCCCACTGCCTCATCCATTAAGTGGGAGCAGCTGCTTCTGGAGGTGAGAGGGAGGGGGGGTGATCTGCACAACCCACGTGGTCTGCCTCACTGTGCAAGTTCGCTTTGGAAAAACAGAGCGAATAACATGTGGAGTTGCTGTACTAAACAACTTGAAAGCAAAACAAGCTTACTAGGATCAAATGCTCAGGTCATGCAAATTATGGCCTTTGATAGAAGCCTTTAATCTCTGTTGCTAAAGAACCTGCTTAGGGCTGAATAATTCCAATAATCCCAAGCTTCTGTTTCTATAGATGTTGAAAGGTATTACTGTACGTATACACTTGAGATGATTCCAGACTTGGAGAAAGTTCATCAGTCATAATCATTGTATTGATTGAGCATTTACTCTGTGTTAGACACTGTGTTAAATTCTAATTGTTTTCATTCCATTTGTGCAGTAAACTTAGGAGTTATCTGCAATTCATAGATGCTTGATGTGAGAGACCACAAGATATTTGCCCTCAGTTACTCAGGTAGTATGTAGCAGAGCCACAGCATCCAAATCTAGACCTGTCTGTAGAGTTTAAGCTCATGGACACTGACAGTATTCTCTAGGGACCTATCACACACTTTTGAGCTCTGAAAACTGGAGCTTCTGGTGAGAGGATCAGGGATAAGTATAGCCTGCATTTTCTGAACCTGTGTCAGGAACCAAGGTGATGTTCTATTGGGCTCTGGAGTGCCAGCTCTTATGAAGCCTAAGACAGGGTGTCATTTCTACTAAGGAGCAGATCCCCCAAATTATGGTAAATTTTTAAGGATGTTGATAAATAAGTGAATGCTGAATACTTTTGACCATGCATCATTCATTCATATGTATGTATATATATATATTAATATTTTACCTGACAGTCCATCATATTTGAATATGAATCCTAGTTATAGCTGAGTTCAAGTTGTATGTTAAGACCATAAAAGTGCTTTGATGACATTCTTAAGCTCAATAGGAAGGAGCACAAGATTTCTACTTGTTTTTCAAGCTGATTTCATCTAGGGACAAACTGTGGTGACTTCTCTAGGATGTGGGTGCCAACAGGAGTTAAGATTAAAAAATATGGGCCGGCGCTGTGGTGTAGCATGTAAAGCTGCCGCCTGCAGTGCCGGCATCCCATATGGGTGCCAGTTCAAGTCCCAGCTGCTCTGCTTCCGATCCAGCTCTCTGCTATGGCCTGGGAAAGCAGTAGAAGATGGCCCAAGTCCTTTTTCCCCTGCACCCACATGGGAAGACCCGGAGGACACTCCTGGCTCCTGGCTCTGGTATGGCACAGCTGCAGCTGTTGCAGCCAATTGGGGAGTGAACCAGTGGATGGAAGGCCCCTCTCCCTCTCTCTGCCTCTCCTTCTCTCTATGTGTAACTCTCACTTTTGAATAAATTAAATCTTTAAAAAAATTAAAAAATAAGTACTGTTAGATAGGAAAAGAGTGTCTTTTATATATAAGACCTTAGATTAGGGGATGGCAGTTGTCTGCTCTTCTGGGAAAAAGTTGCTAAAATTAGAATCAACTGACAGTCCCTGATTGGCCTCATTTACTGCATCGTACCCCCGGAAGAAAAAGTCTCCTCCTATAATGAGATATGGTAAATGATTGTACCATTTTTTCCTAATCTTCATGGCATCTCCCATTTTCTTTTCTTTTTTTAAAGATTTATTTATTTGAGAGGCAGAGGGAGGGAGGGAAGAAGGGAAGGAGAAAGAGGGAGAGAAAAGAGAAGGAGAGGGAGGGAGGGAGGGAGGGAGGTCTTCCATCCGATGGTTCACTCCCCAGATGGCTGCAATGGCCGGAGCTGCGCCGATCCAAAGCCAGGAGCCAGGAGCTTCCTCCGGGTCTCCCACATGGGGGCCCAAGGACTTGAGCCATCTTCTGTTGCTTTCCCAGGCCATAGCAGAGAGCTGGATCGTAAGTGGAGCCGCCAAGACTCGATCTTGCACCCATATGAAATGCCGGCACTGCAGGTGGCAGCTTTACCCACTAGGCCATAGCACTGGCTTCCCATTTTCTTTTTTTTTCTTTTTTTTCTTTCTTTCTTTCTTTCTTTTTTTTTTTTTTTTTTTTTTTTTTTTTTTTTTTTTTTTGACAGGCAGAGTGGACAGTGAGAGAGAGAGAGAGACAGAGAGAAAGGTCTTCCTTTGCTGTTGGTTCACCCTCCAATAGCCACCGCGGCCAGCGCGCTGCGGCAGGCACACCGCGCTGATCCTATGGCAGGAGCCAGGTGCTTTTCCTGGTCTCCCATGGGGTGCAGGGCCCAAGTACTTGGGCCATCCTCCACTGCACTCCCTGGCCACAGCAGAGAGCTGGCCTGGAAGAGGGGCAACCGGGACAGAATCCGGCGCCCCGACTGGGACTAGAACCCGGTGTGCCGGCGCCGCTAGGTGGAGGATTAGCCTAGTGAGCCGCGGCGCCGGCCCCCATTTTCTTAAAATTGATTTGAGATGTTCAACATTCAGAGATTTTCGATGTGAAAGAGAACCCTTGCCTTCAAAAATATCCCAGAGGACTGAGAGACATCTCAGAGGTAAGAGAAAATGAGTAATGGAAGATCCTAAGTGCTCTCTTGGGGCTGGCAAAGCCTCTGTGGGAAGAGAAATGGACACCAAACCCAGCTGGTGTAGGTGAGTTTAGGGGGACCCCCGAGATGAGACGATACTTGAATCACATCTTTGGGGAACAATAAGAGTACAGAGCCAAGGGCAGGACAGGTTTCATGGCATAGGGGTCAGTGGAAGAGCTTAGCTAGTTTGGGGCACTGGAGAAAGTGCTATGTCCTAGAAAGAGCAAAGATGTAAGAGGGTGTACCTAGAAAAGGATCTGGTCAGAGGGGCAGGTTAGGCCATACAGACACTTGAAACTCCCCTAAATGTAAAGGGAAGGAAATAACATTGTCAGATGTGCTTGTTAGAGCAGCTATGCAGCAGTGAGGGAGGTAGCTTAATGGAGATTAAAATTAGAAAAGCAAGTTCGGAGGTTGTTGCAGTTCAGAAGAGAAATATGAGTGCCTGGAGCTAAGGTGAACTGGTAATAGGGATGGAATATGAAATAGTAGGTATTGAAGAGGTAGTCTTAAATTTAGAACTTAACACCGTGTTTGCCAATATGTCAGAGCAGGCTGGAACTAGGAGGAAAGGAAGAATTCACTCCAACAGTTTAACATTTGACATGGATGGTGCAATTAAAAGTGCTGGAATGGGTTCAGTGAGAAGATGATGGATTTACTTCTGGGCGATTTGAACCTGAGATGCTCATGGGACAAGTGAAGAGGACCAAGCCAGCAGATGTAATTTTTTTTTTAAGATTTATTTATTTATTTGAGAGTTAGAGAGGGAGGTGGGGAGAGGTCTTTCACCCACTGGTTCACTCCCCAGTTTGCTGCAACGGCCAGAGATGCACTGATCCAAAGCCAGAGCCAGGAGCTTCTTCCAGGTCTCCCACATGGGTGCAGGGGCCCAAGTGCTTGAGCCATCCTCCAGTGCCTTCTCAGGCATGCTAGCAGGGAGCTGGATTGGAAGTAGAGCAGCTGGGGGCCAGTGCCGTGGCACAGTGGGTTAATCCTCCGCCTGTGGTGCTGGCATCCCATATGGGCACCGGTTCTAGTCCCAGCTACTCCTCTTCCAGTCCAGCTCTCTGCTATGGCCTGGGAAAGCAGCAGAGGATGGCCCAAGTGCTTAGGCCCCTGCACCCATGTGGGAGACTGGGAAGAAGCACCTGGCTCCTGGCTTTGGATCCATGCAGTTCTGACCATTGTAGCCTTTTGAGGAGTGAACCAGCAGAAGGAAGACCTTTCTGTCTATCTCTATCTCTCAAATAAATAAATAAAATCTTAAAAGTGGAGCAGCTGGGTCACAAACCAGGGCTTATAAGGGATGCCTGCATTGCAGCTGGCAGCTTTACCTGCTATACCACAACTCTGGCCCCCTGTTTTTTTATTTTTTTTTATTTTTATTTTTTAGTTTTTAAAGATTTGTTTACTTACTTGAAAGGCAGAGCAACAGAAAGACAGTGTGAGACATTCACTGGTTTGCTTGACAAATGCCCACAACAGTCAGGTCTGGGTCAGGCCATAGGCAGGATCCCAAGTACTTGGACCATCTTCCACTGTTTGATCAGGCACATTAGCAGGGAGCTGGTTCAAAAGTGGAGGAGCTGCAACTCGAAATGATGCTCTGAGATATGGTGCCAGCGTCACAGGTGGCAGTCTGCCTTGCTGTACTGCGACAGCAGCCCCACTTTGTTTTTAGTAATTATGTGGCAGTCTGTTGAATGAATGCACCAAGATCTCTTTAACCAGGCCTCTTGGAGGTGTATGTGGTGGTTTTTTTTCCCTGCAGAAATAGAAAAACTTTTTCCCTTTATCTCATACACGCTTTTAAGAGATATAGGGGGTGGAGAGGTAGGTAATAGGAATGGTGTGAAGGAATTTATATAAATTGGTTTTGAAAAATATTATTTATTTGAAAGGCATGTAGATAGAGATCTCTAATCTACTGGTTCCCTCCCCAAATACCTGTAACAGCTGGGCTGGGCTGGGCCATGTCAAAACCAGAAACCGGGAACTCCACCTAGGTCTCCCTCATGAGAGGCAGGGACCCAAGTACTTGAGCTATCACCTGCTGCCTTCCAGGGTGCACATTAACAGGAAGCCAGAATTGAGAGTGAAGCCGGGACTTGAAACCAGACACTGCCATGTCTCATGTGGCATCTAAACCACTATGTGATAGGCCTGCCTCATCTTCTGCTTTTAAAATCGTCTGACCGCATCTTTATTTCTCCATGACAATGAAGCATTTGAGGTTTCTGGGGACAGGACTCAGGAAAGTGAAAAGAGAGGGCTGCTTTTATTTTACAGCAGTGAGGAAAATCTTAATATATTTTTGCCCCTTTCACTTTGCCCCCCCAACTGTATTTACACACTGGATAAGGACTTGAACTGGATGAGTTGTAATTTTCCTTCCAACAACATTTGATGATTTTTAAAGATAATCTTGAGTGGCCAGTGTTTTTGAGCAGAGGATAAAGCCACCAACTGCGACATCAGCTGCACCACTTCAAAACCTGTTCCATGCTGGTGGCCTGAGAAAAGCAGTGGAAGATGACCCAGGTGCTTGGGCACCTGCACCCACGTGGGAGATCTGTATGAAGCTCCTGGCCTCAGCCTGGCTCAGTGCTGGCCATGGCGACCATCTGGGGAGTGAACCACTGGATGGAAATCTCACTGTCTTAGCCTCTCTGTCACTCTCAAATCTTTTCAAAGATTTATTTATTTATTTATTTTATTTGAAAGTCAGTTACACAGAGAAGGCAGAGAGAGAAGTTTCTATCTGCTGGCTTACCACCCCTCCTCCAGATGGCCGCAGTGGCCAGAGCCACACCAATCCGAAGCCAGGAGCTCCCTCTGGGTCTCCCACGTGGGTGCAGGGTTCCCAAGGTCTTGGGCCATCTTCTACTGCCTTCCCAAGCCATAGCAGAGAGCTGGGTTGGAAGTGGAGCAGCCGAGTCTCCAACAGGCGCCCATATGGGATGCTGGCACTTCAGGCCAGGGTGTTAACCTGCTGCACCACAGCGCCAGCCCCAATAAATAAATCTTTTTAAAAATGAGCTTTTGGGGGCTGGTGCTATGGTGTAGTGGTTAAAGCTGCTGCCTGCAGTGCTAGCATCCCATATGGGTACTGATTTAAGTCCCGGCTGCTCCACTTCTGATCTAGCTACCTGCTAATGCACTTGGGAAAGCAGCAGAAAATAATCTAAGTCCTTGGGCCCTGAACCCATGTTGGAGACCTGGAAGAAGTTCTGACCTCTGCAGCCATTTGGGGAATGAACCAGCAGGTGGAAGCTCTCTCCCTCTCCCGTTTCCCACCTCTCTCTTACTCTTTCAAATAAATAAATCTTTAAAAAAGAGATGAACTTTTGAAATCCATGGATCATTTTCATAATATGCATTTTTCATGATGTTTTCGGAAACCTTGTGTGTATGACTACAAAACTTTGTACCAAAATAAACTTTGTTAGTTTTCCCCTGAACTTTTTGAAGTACTTTGTATTGTTTAGCCTATGTAATTTTAATTGACTGTGAATATCACAGGAGAACCATGTTTTTATGTCTGACTTTGTGTAATTCCTGAGTTTCTCTACTTGTGGAAATCATCCAAAAAGTTAATTTAGTTGAAATTAGGATGCTTGAAACCACAAAGTTTTAAATGATTATCAGTCCAGACGCTAAAACACAAGGAAGGAGTAGATGAGCATCATAAAGCAGTAATATTTGGGCTTAGCAGAAGTATATTACTTTTTCAAAAATCCTCCAATTATTGTTATGTCGGACTGTTACTAAAATGTTGGCTTGTTACCTGACCGGTTTTGTCAGTCCACATTTATCAGACTCATAGAGGCTACAAGTCTAAAGGAAGGACAGAAATAGACTCATTGGTTCCAGAACTGCCATTAATTCTATAGAAGAACCACCTGTCTCTTGGGAAACTTGAGGCTTCCCATCATCTCTGCCTGAAAGCCATCTTCTGTCTTAGCCATGTTTTCCACTGCCATGGTTTACTAGGAAAACATTCCAGTGTGCAGTGAGTGTGACGGACCACCAAAAAAGATGAAGTGGAGTTGCTCGGCATGCCTCACTGTTTATAAGAAAACATTTCCCCGAAAGATGGGAAAATCCTAGGCTTTAAATATTCTGGGAGAGAGCAATCGTGGAAAAAACTGCTCAGACTCTATCCTATTGGTTTGTGAGGTTTTTCTCACAAATCATTTGGATGGGCTATTAAGCATGTCGCATAATGCCTGGAATTTTCTGTTAATTGCCTCGCTTTGGGTTTCTGGTTAAAGTATCTGGCAACAGTCTGAAGAAGCAGCAAAAGAGAGAGAACAAGCTGGTGGTGCTGTGGGATGCAAGCTCATCCATGGTCTGTGACACAGAATCCTGACCCAGGTGAGAAGGCATTCACTCTTGGATGAATAGAGAAGTAAATGACTTGGGGCAGATATTTGGCACAGTGGTTAATAGTCTTCCTGAGACTCCCCCATTCCACATCACAGTGCTGGACTTCAGTTCTGGCTCCCCTCTCCGTTCCAGTTTCTTGCTAACGTGCACTCGGGCAGGCAGCAGGTTGTGGCCCAGATAATTGGGTCCCTGACACCCATGCAGGAGACCTAGATTGAGTTCCCACTCCCTGGCTTCAGTCTGGTCCAGTTCTGGCCTTTGTGAGCATTTTTGTGGACTGAACCAGCAGATGGGGAAGTCTCTCCCTTTACTTTTCAGACAAGTTCTGGTGCATTCAGAGTGATTTGCTTTTCAAGTATTTTTTTTTTAAATTATTTTTAGGGGCTAGTGCTGTGGTGCAGCGGGTTAATGCCCTGGCCTGAAGCGCCGACATCCCATATGGGTGTCGGTTCAAGACCCAGCTGTTCTACTTCCCATCCAGCTCTTGGATATGGCCTGGGAAAGCAGTGGAAGATGGCCCAAATCCTTGGGCCTCTGCACCCACATGGGAGACCTGGAAGAAGCTCCTGGCTCCTGGCTTCAGATCGGCGCAGCTCCACCCGTTGCGGCCAATTGGGGAGTGAACCATCAGATGGAAGACCTCCCTCTCTTTCTCTTTCTCTCTCTCTCTCTCTGCCTCTCTTCTCTCTCTGTGTGTAACCCTGACTTTAAAATAAATAAATTTTTAAAAATATTTTTTAAAATATTTTTTTAAATATTTCTAGTCCCGGTCGGGGCTCCGGATTCTGTCCCGGTTGCTTCTCTTCCAGGCCAGCTCTCTGCTGTGGCCAGGGAGTGCAGTGAAGGATGGCCCAAGTGCTTGGGCCCTGCACCCCATGGGAGACCAGGAGAAGCACCTGGCTGCTGCCTTTGGATCAGCGCGGTATGCCAGCCGAGGCGGCCATTGGAAGGCGAACCAACAGCAAAGGAAGACCTTTGTCTCTGTCTCTCTCTCTCACTGTCCACTTTGCCTGTCAAAAAAAAAAAATTTACTTGAAAGGCAAAATTACACACACAGACACACACACACATCCACACATCTTCATCTGCTGGTTCACTCCCCAGAAGGCTGCAGTGGCTAAGGCTGGGCCAGACTGAAGCTGGGAGCTTCTTGCTAGTCTCCCACATGGATGCAGGGGCCTAAGTACTCAGACCATCTTCTACTGCTTTCCCAGGCACATTAGCAGAGAACTGGATTTGGAAGTAGAGCAGGCAGGACTTAAACCACAGCCCATATGGGATGCCTGAATCGCAGGCAACGGCTCTACCTGGTATGCCACAACACGAGCCCCTCATATACTCTTTTTTTTGGACAGATAGTTAGAGAGAAAGGTCTTCCTTCCGTTGGTTCACTCCCCAAATGGCTACCACGACCGGAGCTATGCTGAACTGAAGCCAGGAGCCAGGTGCTTCCTCCTGGTCTCCCATGCAGGTGCAGGGGCCCAAGCACTTGAGCCAACCTCCACTGTCCTCCTGGGCCACAGCAGAGAGCTGGACTGGAAGAGGAGCAACTGGGTCTGGAGCTGGAGCCCATATAGGATGCTGGCACCACAGGCAGAGGAGTAACCAAGTGAGCCATGGCGCCGGCCCCAGATACTCTTTTATAAAAACTGTTTTGTGGTTTTCCGTTTCTTTATAAAGAGTTATTTATTTATTTGAACGTTAGAGTTGCAAAGAGAGAGAGAGAGGGAGAGACAGAGATCTTCCAATCACTGGTTCACTTCCCAGATGGCATGGGCAGCAGGGGCCCAAACACTTGGGCCATCATTCACTGCTTTTCCTAGGCCATTAGTAGAGAGTGGGAGTGGAAGTGGAGCTGCTTTACCTGCTACAACACAATTCCCGCCCTTCAAGGAGTTTTCTTTTCAAAACATCTTAAAATTTTGAGAGGCAGAGAGATTTCCCATCCATTGGTTCATTCCACAAATGCTGACAGTGCTTGGAGGCTAAAGCCAGGAGCAGAGAACTCGAGTCTCCTGTGTGGTGGCAGGGACCCACCTACGGGGGCCATCACCTGCTGCCTCCCAGGGTGTGCATTAGCAGGAAGTGGAAATCAAGAGCCAGAGATGGAAATTGAACCCAAGCACTACAGTGTGGCACTTGGGGATCCCAACCAGCTGCTGCTGCTTTTTAAGATTTTTTTTTATAAGATTGATTTGAAAGTCTGAGTAATTGAAAAAGAGAGAGATAGAAACAGAGAGAGATTGAGATCTTCCCATCTGCCAGTTCATTCTTCAGATGGCCTCAGCAGCCAAGTCTGGGCTGGGCTGGGCTGAAGCCAGGAACCAGGAACTCCATACTGGTCTCCCACATGGGTGGTAGGGGCCTATGTACTTGGGCCATCCTCCACTGTCTTCTCTGGCACATTAGTAGGAAGCTGGATCAGAAGCAGAGTGGCCATGACTGAACTCCCACTCCAGTATGTGATGCTGGTGTCAAAAGCCACATTACAGTCCCCCCTTACCTCCTGCCAGCGTCTTAGCTGCTAGGTCAAACACCTACTCCAAGGGAGTGTAGCACAAGGCACTGGGCCATCTCTTGTGGAAGATCTAAGCAGGTCCAGAGTTGAGAGAACAGACCTTCAGGAAGGGTGGATCACAAGCAGGCCTGGAGCCCAACGGGAAGGGGCTGAAGCTGTTTTCCAAGGTGGAATCTCTTGTTCCTTCAGGAAGCCATTACACTGCCTTTAAGGCCTTCAACTAACTTGGGCCCACCCAGAATAATTTTTTTTTAAGTCAGCCCATTAGGAGCTTTAATTACATCTAAGGGGCCAGTGCTGTGGTATAGCGAGTTAAGCTACTGCCTGCAGTGCCAGCATCCCATGTGGGTGCCGGTTTGAGTCCTGGCTGCTCCTCTTCCAATCCAGCTCCCTGCTAATGTACCTGAGAAAGCAGTGGAAGATGGCCCAAGTTCTTAGGTCCCTGCACTCACATGGGAGACCTGGAAGAACCTCCTGGCTTCAGACTGGCCCAGCTCCAGCCATTGTGGCCATTTGATGAATGAACCAGCAGATGGAAGATCGATCTCTCTCTGCCTCTTCCTCTTCTCCCCCTCTGTAACTCTGCCTTTCAAGTAAAAATATTTTTTTAAAGATTTATTATTTATTTGAAAGGCAGAGTTACACAGAGAGAGGAGAGGCAGAGAGAGAAGTCTTCCATCTGCTGGTTCACTCCCCAATTGACTGCAACGGCCGGAGCTGTGCCGATCTGAACCCAGGAGCCAGGAGCTTCTTCCAGGTCTCCCATGTGGGTGCAGGGGCCCAAGGACTTGGGCCATCTTCTACTGCTTTCCCAGGCCATAGCAGCGAGCTGGATCAGAAGTGGAGCAGCTGGTACTAGAACCAGTGCCCATATGGGATGCCAGTGCTTCAGGCCAGGGCGTTATACCCACTGAGCCACAGTGCCGGCCCCAAGTAAAATATTTTTTAAAAAAATAACATTTGCAGAAGCCCCTCACAGCAACACCTAGATTAGTGTTTAATTGAATTACTTCAGACTGTTAAATTCATCACCTTGAGAGTAGACAAAGAGGAGCTGCCAGGAAAATACCATATGTCTGTGCACATTTATTAAATCCATGCCTCCGCAGCTCCCTGAGCAGCCCTGCCCGCTAGGTGCCTCTGCTAGGGAAGTGTGGTGGCTGAGCTTGTCGGGACCAGGCTCTACTCTTGGCTCCACACATAGAGCAAGTTTTTGTTAACTAGAAAATGTTTTTCCATTGACGACTATTTTGTGAGGTTGTTTGTTTCAACTCAAAAGCTAAGGTCTTATTTCATCAAAGAAACTATTGAAATGATCTGTTTTAGGAGGTGGGAGGGGGGATGAGGAGGGGAAATGGGTGTGGCTATAAAGGGGCAGGAGGAGGGGTCCTTGTGGTAATGGGAATATTCTGTACCGTGACTGTCAGTGCCAGTCTTCTCATGGTGATATGTGCTGTTGCTTTATAAGATGTTTTCATTGGGGGAAAACTGGGCAAATACTGATTCTTCTTTTTACAGCTCTACATGTGAATGAATAGACAATTATTTCAAACTTTTAAAAAAATTTTTTAAGATTTATGTATTTGAAAGAATGATGGGCGGTGTGTGATGGAGGGAGAAAGAGCACAACCCACCTTCCATCCACTAGTTCAGTCCCTAAATGGCCTCAACAGCCAGGGCTGGACCAGGCTGAAGCCAGGAGCCTGGACATCCATCCTGGTCTTCCATAAAGGTGGCAGGGCCCAAACACTTGAACCATCACCTGCTGCTGCCCAGGTGCATTAACAGGAAGATGGATCAGAAGCAGAGTAACCAGGACTGCAACTGGCAGTCTGATTTGGGACGCCAGCATTGTAAGCTGTGGCTTAACTTGCTATGCCACAATACCAGCCCCTCAGAATAAAAAAAAATAAAATTATTTGTGGAGCAGAGAACCCCTTTTCATTTTCAAATCCATCTTTTAAATATATGCATATTTCTGGGGTCAGCATTGGGCCATAACCCACATGGGCACCCATTAGAGACCTTGGCTGCTCCATATTTCCATCCAGTTCCCTGCTAATGTGCCTGGGAAAGCAGCAGAAGATGGCCCCAATGCTTGAGTCCTTGCACCCATGTGGGAGATCTGGAAGAAGCTCCTGGCTTCTGTCTGGCCCAGCCCCATCTGTTGTGGCCATTTGGGGAGTGAACCAGCAGATGGAAGACCGATCTCCTCCCTCCCTCTCATGTCTTCTTCTCTCGGTGTAATTCTGAATTACAAATAAATAAATAAATCTTTTAAAAAATATAGATATTTCCTTAAGGAAGATGTTTGTATGTTCTTAACCCTGTTCTGGGAATAAAGTATGTATTTGAGTGGAAGAAAGTATGCCTGATGAGAAAATTGTAGGTGACAGTTGAATGTAGTTTTGAATATAAAAATATTTTGTAAAAATGTGAGTCAGAATCTTCAGTGGGTTATTAGGCATACTGTAAAAAGATGGCATCTTCACTCTGTGATGCTGAATGTGAAAAGATGTGACTATAACCTCAAGTATAATGCCAGATGAAAGCTACAATTTAAGTCCAGAGAGATTTTCCAGAAATGTACAGGAGGTTGTTTTTGGACAATTGAAATATTATTTTAGCCCAAAAACTTACATAGATTGAAAGTAAAAATATGTTAAAAGGATTTAATTAAATGTGTCACTTAGAGTCGTTCAGTAAATACCTGCATTCCTCACAGTCTGCCAGACGCATATCTGTAGATGTAATATAGTTCAGTTTCCTAACAGTGAAATGCTGATGTCCTTGAAGGCAGCTAGACCCTGCCTAAGTCTCCAGAGCTGCAGCTGTAAAATCTGAGAACCACATGGATTAGTTTTTCTCAGTGCATATTTCTAGTCATACCCCCATGGAGAAATGATACCCAATCATTCAATAATTTAAAAATAACACTTAGGGACCAGCATTATAGCATAGCGGGGTAAGCCACCACCTCCAATGCCAATATCCCACGTGAGTGCCTGTTTGAGTGCCGGCTGCTGTACTTCCAATCCAGCTCCTTACTGATAGCCTGGGAAAGTGGTGGAATATGGCCCAGTGTGGGAGACCTGGAAGAAGCTCCTGGCTTCAGCCTGATGCAACCCTGCCTACTCCCTGGCCATCTGGGAGTGAACAATAGATGGAAGGTTCTTCTCTGTCTCTCCCTCTCTGTCTATAACTCTGCCTTTCAAATAAATAAATCTTAAAAAAAAAAAAAAAAAGAAAAGAAAAAGAAATCATTTAAAGATATCTAAAGGGGCCAGTTCTGTGGCATAGTCTAGGTCTAATTGCTGCTTGCAGTGCCAGCATCCCATGTGGGCACCGGTTTGAGTCCCGGCTGCTCCACTTCGGATCTAGCTCTCTGCTATGGCCAGGAAAAGCAGTGGAGGTTGGCCTAAGTTCTTGGCCCCTGCACCCATGTGGGAGACCGAGAAGCACCTGGCTTCTATTTGTCTCAGCTCCAGCTGTTGCGGCCATCTGGAGAGTAAACTAGAGGATTGAAGACCTTTCTCTCTGTCTGTCTCTCTGTAACTACCTCTCAAATAAAAATAAATTTTTTAAAAAAATCTAAAAATAGGTGTTTAAACATTAATTTTTTTAAGATTTATTTTAGGGGCCAGCGCTGTGGTGCAGCAGGTTAATGCCCTAGCCTGAAGCGCTGGCATCCCGTATGGGTGCCGGTTTGAGGCCTGGCTGCTCCACTTCCCATCCAGCTCTCTGCCATGGCCTGGGATAGCAGTGGAAGATGGCCCAAGTCCTTGGGCCCCTGCACCCGCATGGGAGATCCGGAGCAAGCTCCTGGCTCCTGGGTTCGGATCGGCGCAGTTCCGTCTGTTGCAGCCAATCGGGGAGTGAACCATCGGATGGAAAACCCCTCTCTCTCTCTCTCTCTCTCTCTCTCTGCCTCTCCTCTCTCTGTGTAACTCTGACTTTCAAGTAAAATAGAAAAAAAAAATTATTTGAAAGAGTTACAGAGAGAGGTAGAGACACAGAGAGAGAGGTCTTCGATCCGCTGGTTCAATCCCTAGATGTCCACAGTGGCCAGAGCTGTGCCAATCCAAAGCCAGGAGCCAGGAGCTTCTTCTGGGTCTCCCACTTGGGTACAAGGGCCCAAGGACTCGGGCCATCTTCCACTGCTTTCCCAGGCCATAGCAGAGAGCTGGATCAGAAGAGGAGCAGCCGGGACTGGAACCGGCACCTGTATGGGATGCTGGCGCTTCAGGCTAGGGCTTTAACCTGCTACACCACAGCGCCGGCCCTAAACATTAATTTCTTAAACATCAAATGTCTTTTTTTTTTTTTAATTTTATTTATTTGAGAGGTAGAGTTACAGTGAGAGAGAGACAGAGTAAAAGGTCTTCCTTCCATTGGTTCACTCCCCAAATGGCCGCAATGGCTGGAACTGTGCTGATTTGAAGCCAGGAACCAGGTGCTTCTGCCGGGTCTCCCACGTGGGTGCAGGGGCCCAAACACCCAGGCCATCCTCTACCACTTTCCCAGGCCACAGCAGAGAGCTGGATTGGAAGAGGAGCAGCCAGGACCAGAACCGGTGCCCATATGGGATGCCAGCACCGCAGGCAGAGGATTAACCTACTGTGCCACAGCGCCAGCCCCCGTCAGATGTCTTAAAAGTTAATTTCAACTTAATTTTTTTCTCTTCTTCAGGTAGTTCTTTTTTAGAGATAGAGACAAAGAAATTGTTTTTAATAGGAAGGTGGAATCACACTTGAATTCACTGTTGAGCAACAGGTATTTATAGCAAAGAGAAAGAAGCTTGGGACCACACGAGCGGTTGCCTCTGCGCAGCAGCATGGTGGGGCTGGGCCTTGTCAGACCGGCCGGCTTAGAGCTCTGACTCCCGACAGCTCCAGGCCTGTTTCAGCCACCAGTAGAGAAGGTTTGTCTGCTTTTGTTTTATCTTTTTTTTTTTAAGCTTCTCTAAGAGCTGATTCCCTCTGTGAGCAGCTACTTCTCTACTTTGAGAGTTCAGTGGCCAAAGAACTGTGGTAACCTTGATTCTCCAAAAGCTCTTAGTAGGTAAGTTGGCTCTATCTGGGAAGTGGTCTTAGTAGGAAGTAGTATTTGTATCAAACACACTGTTAGCCTCATTTACCCGAGTTAGATTGTTAGGAGACCTGATTCCATATTCCACCCCAAAAAGCTTTCTGGTGGACGTGTTAGTGCAGGCCTCGCTGGGAGTGAGGTGGTGGATGGCTGGACAGAAGGTGCTGTCCTGCTGGGGAGATTCAGGCAAGCCGCATGTAGTGGTCGGCCTGAGGAACTTTGGGAAGGGAAGTAGTAAAGCTCTTGGTAAAAGGGGGCTTTTGTCTCCCAGAATAGCAGCAGTTATCATCATTTAAAACCAGTGATTTCTATATACAGCAAGTGCTTCTATATATATACTCCCGTATTATTTATATAAGACTATTTTGAGATCTGTGTCACATTTTTCTGGTGTATTTTATGGTGGGAAAATTCAGCTGGAAAAAATGCACTGAACTCTCTGTGGATGGTGAGGTAAAATAAGTACTAAAAGAAAAAACTGCTTGGTTTGTTATTTTTATTTTAGCTTTAAACAGTGCAGAAATAGCTAGGTGATCACTCCTTACATGAAATTGCATTGCTTCTGCTTAGGCAAATATAACCAAGGTGCCGATATCATAGTATTAAACCCACTAGTATAGTCAGTCAGTAGAAGACCTTAAAGGCATATATAAGCTTTCATCCATGTATTCATTATAAAAATTGGTGAGGAAATGGTTCCGTGTGCTTGTGTTCTGTGGTTGTAATTCAGGATTCTGTTTTTGAATGGATGGGGAAATGAGTAAGGAAAGGACATACCTGTTGAGAGTAACATGGGTTGGGGCTGGTGTTGGGGCGTGGAGAGGAAAGGTACTGCCTGCAACACCAACATCTCATATGGCTGCTGGTTCATGTCCTGGCTGCTCCACTTCCAATCCAGCTCCCTGCTAATGGGCTAGGAAGAGCAGTGGAAGATGGCCTACTTCTTTAGGACCCTGCCACCCACATGGGAGACCTGGATGAAGTTCCTGGGTTTGGCCTGGCTCAGCACTGGCTGTTGCCACCATCTAGGGAGTGAACCAGTGGATAGAAGATCTCTCTCTCTCTCTGACTCTCCCTCCCTCTCTGTAACTCTGACTTTTAAAAACAAACAAAAACAGAGTAATGTGGGCAGACATTGAGACTCTCAGGGTCCAGGTGTGGCCATGGTGGGACTTTATCCGTGGGTAGCATCCTGGTCCAGAGTGAAGGGCTTGGCTACCATGATTGCTGACCACCTTCTGCTGAGGACACATGCCTTCCTGCCTATGCCATGTAGAGGGGGGCCTGAAGCCAGGTGCTGTGGGAGGTGGGTGAGAAATGGGGAGCTTTCAGTCTAGTCAGAAGATACCAAATCTTAACATAAGGCAGAAAGAGATGCTTAAGAGAAATTCTGAGAATGCTATGGAAGTTGAGAAATGTAAAAAGATGTTCTTCCTGTTAAGTGGCCTTTGGTGATCAGTGAAAATGGTTTGCTACTCACTTGATCCAGAAAACCTCATAAAATTGTGCAAATTGGGAGGTTCAAATCTTCATGTTCAATTTAAGAACACCCAAGTAACTGCCCAGGCCATCAAAGGTATGCATATCCAAAAAGCCATCAAGTATCTGAAAAATATCACATTAAAGAAGCAATGTGTCTCATTCTGTCATTACAATGGTGGAGTTGATAGGTGTGCCCAGGCCAAGAGGTAACGTTGGATACAGGTTGGTGGGCCGAAAAGAGCACCGAGTTTCTGTTGGACATGCTTAACAAAGCTGAACTTAAAGTTTTGGAAATAGTCTCTGATCACTGAGCATATCCAGGTGAGCAAAGCGCCCAAGATGTGCCACTGTGCCTACAGACCCTCTGGTCAGATTATCCCATAAGTGAGCTCTCCGCGCCACATTGAGATGATCCTCACTGAAAAGGAACAAGTTCTTCCTAAGCCAGAAGCGGAGATGGCACAAAAGAAAGATATCCCAGAAGAAACTAAAGAAACAAAAACGAATGGCTTGGGAATAAATTCAGCATAAAATAAATGCAAATTTTTAAAAAACGTAAAAAGATAATTTCTAATTTTAGGGACTAGGCAAGGCTTCCTGGGTTAGATGATATTTTGAGTGGAGTTGTACATTAAGGGTAGCATTATAAAGGACCAAAAAAAAAGCTCAGGATAGGGGCGGGTGTTTGACAAGCAGTTAGGATGCTGTAATACCTGGCTCCAGCTCCTGACTTGAGCTGCCTGCGAAGGCAGACCTTGACAGGCAGTAGTGATGGCTTGAGTGACGGGCCTCTGCCACCCAAGTGGGCGTGCTGGGTCGAGTCTGCAGTGCCTGTCTTCAGCCTTGCCCAGCCTGGCTGTTGTAGGCATCTTGGGGAGTAAACCAGTAGATGCGGAGTGTTCTCACTTGCTCACTCACTCTCTGTGTCTTTTTCCTTCTGAAATAAATTAATTTTAAAAGTTTTTTTTAAAGATCAGAACAGGAGAACATGACAGAGGGAGGGTCGAGTAAAGCCATGGAGGTCCTGAGTGGGGAAAATCAAGGCATCTGATTGGCTGGATCATGAGAGCCTAAGAAGAAGGTGGAGCTGTAAGGATGGGGCAGGGGTTGGAGTTAAGATGGCCATCGGACTCAGTAGGATGTTTCTTCTTAGCTTGTTAGCAGGTATGAACTGAGTGCGTATAAGTGAAGGCGTGCCGGGGTTATGCTGTGGTTTCCAGCAAGTTTTCAGAGAAGGGGTTAGAGTACTTTACGGCTCGGCAGGGGCGCTGGGTTGATGAGGAGTAATGCACTGATGGATCAGGAGTGTGTGAGCTGATCAGGGACACAGCCTGGTTATAAACTAGGCACAGGTGTACAGGTGACATTGTTGGGTCAGAGGCTCACAAACCAAATGACTGCTTTTCACTTCAGTGATTTGAAGATAACGATCCTGTTTAGGTCCTGCCAGATTTCTCTTCGTGTGAAATGTTTCTGACTTCAATAATTTTTCACGTGATCTGGTTTGTGCACCTTATGGCAGCATCTCTCCTCAGCCGGCTTCTTGTAAAGTACAAGACCCAGACCTGAGCAGGTATTTGGTTCCTGCATACAGATTTACTTCCCTTTGTCTGAAGTTGTATATATTTTTTTTAGAGACTTACTTACTTGAATGGCAGAGTTGCAGAGAGAGAGAGATGTCTTCCATCCACTGGTTCACTCCCTAGATGGCTGCAACAACTGGAGCTGAGGCAATCCAAAGCTAGGAGTCAGGAGCTTCTTCCTGGTCTCTCACATGGGTGCAGGGGCCCAAGTCCTTGGGCCATCTTCTTCTGCTTTGCCAGGCCATAGCAGAGAGCTGGATTAGAAGTGGAGCAGCTGGAACTCAAACTGGCTCCCATAAGGGATGCCAGCACTGCAGCTGGCGACTTTACCTGCTATGCCACAGTGCCAGCCCCCTGCAGTTGTATTGACCCTCAGCTCCTATGACGTGGTACATTGCTGTACCACCCTGTGTCCTCTCCAACAAAGAGCAGGGCTGAGGCAGAGGAGTCTGTACAGGAGAGACCATATGGGGCCGGGTCCCTGTGGAACCTGAAGTCTGGTTTACTTAGCAGTGTGTCACCCTCTGCCCCTTCTCTATTCCTTCCTCTCCCTGTGGTCCATTTTTAATGCCTGTTAGCCATGCCTGGCTGGTAGTGGCACAGGTATATATACGTGCAGAGTTGCCTTAGCTGTGCACGTCAGGCACTTTGTATCTGTCTGTTCTTCATTACAAATGAAGAAGAAAGGGATGGAGAGAAAAGATAAGAGTTTGAGTTTTAAGCAAGACAGTTGAAAGTCAAATGTGGTCCTGCCCAGAAGGAGGACTTAGAGGGAAAAGTCACTTGGGAGAGGACAAGCCAAACTCTGTCCTCATGGCACAGGTCTCTTCCCTTTGCAGAAGCGTGTCTGTGCCTCCCTATTAGAAAAGGAAGGGCTGTGGTAGGACTCAACTAGACAGACAGCAGCGTCATTGGATGTTGTCCTTCACCCTTGAGTCCTTCCTCTGCCGCCCTCCTTATCCTGAGCAATTTTTGTCACCAGAATCATCTTTCGTGACCCTTCAGCTGCATTTGATTCCTTTGTCTTCTTCTTGAAAATTAAAAAAATAAAATTTGGGGCCAGCGCTGTGGCACAGTAGATTAACACCCTGGCCTGAAGTGCTGGCGTCCCATGTGGGTGCCGGTTCAGGACCCGGCTGCTCCACTTCCGATCCAGCTCTCTGCTGTGGCCTGGGAAAGCAGTGAAAGATGGCCCAAGTCCTTGGGACCCTGCACCCACATGGGAGACCTGGAAGAGGCTCCTGGCTCCTCTGGCTTTGGATCGGCTCAGCTCCGGTGGTTGCAGCCAATTGGGGGAGTGAACCAGTGGATGGAAGACTTCTCTCTCTCTCTCTCTCTCTCTCTCTCTCTCTCTTTCTCTGCCTCTCCTCTCTCTGTGTAACTCTGACTTTCAAATAAATAAATCTTTAATAAAATAAAATTTGGTTCCAGAATGCCATTCTTTGACTCTGGCAGGTGCTCCTGTTCAGTCACCTTTTGGTTTCGTCTCCACTTGATGTCCGTGGAAGCTTTGGTGAACCCCGCTCGGAGCCTCGCTGCCTGCTCCCAGTGAGACCGCATCAGGTTTCTGGCTTTACTGCCATCCATAATCTTCCAGTTGTTTTCTGTAGCCCACATCTCTTTTCTCTACTGAATTCTGGACTCATATAGCTGACTGTTAGACAGTTCCACTGGGGTGTCTTAGACATCTCAAATTTAACCTGTCCAAGACTGAACTGATTTCTTCCTTCAAAATTGAAACCTTGCCTAGGCCTCAAATGAAGAGCAACTTAACCCTTCCTATTCTGGGCCTGAAGAGCCTTGTTTCCTGACTCTCGCTTCTCTCCTGCCCACATCCAGACCATCAGCGAATTCTGCTGGCTCTATTAAAAGTGTCTAGAATCCAAGTGCTTCTTGTCCTTCCACTGTTACCGCCTGATCCACACCCTGTCCTGTCCCCCTTGGAGCCCTCTAGTAGCTTCCTTCAGTCCTTCCTGCCACCCCTGTGTGCCGACGACCAATGCTTCTCTCCACGCAGGAGCCAGGGTGCGCTTTTTAGAACATACAGATGACATCACTCCTCTGCTCAGCAGCTTCCAGACTTGACACTGCAGTGACAAAGCTGCAGGCTCTGTTGTGGCTGGGGGATGCGCACGCAGCCCCTTTTCCTCTTGCCACTCTCTCAGCCACAGGCCCACTGAGCTGCTTCCTCAGGGCGTCTCTCTAGTTCCCTTCTTATGGAACATGATGCCAAGCCCCAGACCTGCTGCACTTGGCCCCTTGTCCTTCAGGAAGCTTTGCTTTGATGTCCCTGTTAGGCAGGCCTGTCCCTGACCGTCTTATATCAAATGTAAGCTCGCCCCTGCCTTTGTGTTCTCCATAGCACATTTCACACCCTCTCCAGTGCTGACCGTTCCCCTCGGTGTCTGCCGCCTCACTGCAAGCTTCCTTAACAGCCAGCGCGGCATTCTGTAACTACTAGATAAATAGACGATTTAGTGTTTTTTTTTTTTTTTTTTTTTTTTTTTTTTTTTGACAGGCAGAGTGGACAGTGAGAGAGAGAGACAGAGAGAAAGGTCTTCCTTTGCTGTTGGTTCACCCTCCAATGGCCGCCACGGCCGGCACGCTGCGGCCGGCGCACCGCGCTGATCCAGTGGCAGGAGCCAGGAGCCAGGTGCTTTTCCTGGTCTCCCATGGGGTGCAGGGCCCAAGCACTTGGGCCATCCTCCACTGCACTCCCGGGCCACAGCAGAGAGCTGGCCTGGAAGAGGGGCAACCGGGACAGAATCCGGCGCCCCGACCGGGACTAGAACCCGGTGTGCCGGCACCGCTAGGCGGAGGATTAGCCTAGTGAGCCGCGGCGCCGGCCGATTTAGTGTTTATTGATATGTACATAGCATCGTGTATTCCATGGCTTATAAATTATGTTCACACATATATCACTTGAGCAGTTAACTTTTTGTAAATCAACCATTCTTACTCTGCTGGCTTCCTTGAATACTGATGTGCAAACTGGTTCTCTAGGGAGCTTTTAAGTGTGGTCATTAAGATACAGCCTCCAGGGGCTGGTGCTGTGGCATAGTAGGCTAAGCCTCTGCCTGTGGAACCAGTTCGAGTGATCGCTCCTCTTCTGATCCACCTCCTTGCTAATGGCCTGGGAAAGCAGTAGAAGTTGGGCCAAGTGATTGGGTCCCTGCACCTACGTGGGAGACCCAGAAGAAGCTCCTGATCCGCCCAGCTCTGGCCATTGTGACCATCTGGGGAGTGAACCAGCAGATAGAAGGTCCCCCCCGCCCCCGTAACTCTGCCTCTGAAATAAATAAAATATTAAAGATATAGCCTCCATTTCAGTTTGTTATAGAGGAGCTAAATTTCGACTTGGAGAATATTTCTTTTATCACTAATTTCATAGAACTTTGTTGATTCCTGTTAATGACTCTTATGTTAACAAACTGGAAATCTTATACAGGCAAAGGCAGATCATCTGCCCTGTTCTTGATTAGCAAGGGGGCTACAACATCGAACAACTTTAGGGGACCCTGAAGCATGGCTTTCTCTGCCCTTGGTGCCCTGGAACCCTGTGACACAGTAGCAATGCCGATTGTAAAATGTGTGGCTTGCATTTCTCATTATTGAATCTTCTGTTTGTTTCCTATTTCCTGCTGTTTGAGTGGCATTTTAGAACCCCACAGGCTCTGTTTGCTTTGTGTTCAAATTATTAGGTCATTTTGACTACTGAATGCCACTTCTTTATTAGCACAGCTGTGTCAAGTTGCTCCTGATTCCCCATACTTCATCCACCCTCTTGGCTTTCTTCCTTAGCTATTGTATTAGTCTGTCTGCTGTCTCATTTAACTGAACTCAGATCGGCGAAGTCCATTTTTCCTCAGGTAGTTACCTGCACCCTTGTCAACCTAATCATTATCCTGCTGATTGGTTACTGATATTTGTTTATCAACATGCAAGCATCTGCCATTAGAAGTGTGAACCTAGACATGTGGTCACGTTAGAAGATGCCCACGTGGTAACTTGCTACCATTTTTTGCTGGTTTACCAACCCAGAGAGAATTTGTAAATAATAAACTGATTTGTGTGATGGAAGCAGGCAGTGTAGAAAGTTGATTCCTGTTGTACCTTACGTAGGTTATTTTATTGAGTCCATCTTGCAGTGAGGAGCATTTGTACAAGTGCCCTATGTTGAGCACATAGCAGTTGCAGGAAGATGAACAATTTCAATTGTTATTTCATAATTTCTTATGGCTCTGAATCTGAAGGCAGATGTGCCCATAGAGCCCTATACCCTGAAAACAGCCCTGCTTAGCTTCTCTTAGGCCTGGCTTAACGATTCCTTTGTCCTCTCTTTCTAGGACCTAACTACGAAGAGACAGTTGAAGGGTTTAAATATCAAGATGGTTCAGGAGCTGGGGTTGTGACCCAGTGGGTTAAGCTGTCACCTGCCCCTCAGCTTCTGATTGAGCTCCCTGCTAATGTTCCTGATAAAGCAGCAGTAGATGGCCTGAGTGCTTGGACACTATTCCAGGCCCCTGGCTTCAGCTTGGCCCAGCCCCAGCCATTATAAGAGTGAACCAGCAGATTGAAGATCTGTCTGTCTGTCTGTCTGTCTCCCCCACCCTGTAACCCTGCCTTTCAGATAAATATGTAAATCTTTTAAAAAGTCACATTCTGGGGCTGGGGCTGTGGCACAGTGGGTTAATGCCCTGGCTTGAAGCGCTGGCATCCCATATGGGCGCTGGTTCTAGTCCCCACTGTTCCTCCTCCGATCCAGCTCTCTGCTATGGCCTGGGAAAGCAGTAGAAGATGGCCCAAGTCGTTGGGCCTCTGCAACCAAGTGGGAGACCTGGAAGAAGCTCCTGGCTTCGGATTGGCGCAGCTTCGGCCGCTGCGGCCATCTGGGGAGTAAACCAGTGGATGGAAAACCTTTCTCTCTGTCTCTACCTCTCTCTGTAACTCTGTCTTGCAAAAATAAAAAAAAGTTCCCTCCAATGGCACCGCGCTGATCCGAAGCCAGGAGCCAGGTGCTTCTCCTGGTCTCCCATGTGGGTGCAGGGCCCAAGCACTTGGGCCATCCTCCACTGCACTCCCGGGCCACAGCAGAGAGCTGGACTGGAAGAGGAGCAACCGGGACAGAATCCAGCGCCCCGACTGGGACTAGAACCCGGGGTGCCGACGCCGCAGGCGGAGGATTAGCCTATTGAGCCGCGGCACTGGCCGTTACATACTTTAAACTGATAGTACTACAAGACCTCTGATACGCTAGCCTGAAAGAACTCCCTTCAGGTCCTAATTGTGATAATTTCTGCTCTATTTGTCATATATATATTTTATCAAGTCAGTTTGGTCTATACTAAAATGTCTATACTAAATGTCTTGGTATTATTTACTATTTATAATTACATGTTTTGTTGATTGCCATGTTTTCTTTTTGGAAGTGAAGAATCCATCAGTTTGGAGCAGGTATTTAGTCCACTAGTTAAGACACTCATGTCCCACGTGGAGTACTTGGGTTCAGTACCTAGCTTGGGGTTCCTGTTAATGCACACCCTGGAAGGCAGCAGTGATAACTCAAGTGAAAGGGTCCTGCCACCCTTGTGAGACCTGGATTTGGTTACTGGCTCCTACTTCAGTCCATGGCCCAGTTCCAGCTGCTTAAGGCATTTAGGGAGTAGACAGTAGATGGGAGCCTTCTTTCTCTGTCTCTTGTCTCTTGCTCTCTCTCTCTCTCTACTTCTCAAAATGAATGGATTTTTAAAACTAATCATCAATTTATAGTCTTTTTTTATTTTGGTTCAGTCTTTTATTTAAGATTTATCCATTTATTTGGAAGTCAGAGTTACACAGAGAGAGAAGGAGAAGAGGAGAGAGACAGAGGTCCTCCATCTGCTGGTTCACTTCCCAAGGCCACAATGGCCAGAGCTTGGCCAATCCAAAGCCAGAAGCTTCTTCTGGGTCTCCCATGCGGGTACAGGGGCCCAAGGACTTGGACCATCCTCCACTGCTTTCCCAGGCCATAGCAGAGACCTGGATCAGAAGTGGAGCAGCTGGGACTTGAACTGGCACCTATATGGGATGCCAGTACTGCAGCCAGTAGCTGCAAAACTTGGTTTTAAAAATTTCTTTCTTATGGGCCGGCACCGCGGCTCACCAGGCTAATCCTCTGCCTGCGACGCCAGCACACCGGATTCTAGTCCCGGTTTCTCCTCTTCCAGTCCAGCTCTCTGCTGTGGGCCAGGAGTTCAGTGGAGGATGGCCCAAGTGCTTGGGCCCTACACCCACATGGGAGACCAGGAGAAGCACCTGGCTCCTGGCTTCGGATCGGCGCAGCGCACTGGCCGCAGCAGCCATTTGGGAGGTGAACCAACAGAAAAGGAAGACCTTTCTCTCTGTCTCTCTCTCTCTCACTGTCCACTCTGCCTGTCCCCTCAAAAAAATTTCTTTCTTAGAAAGTTGTTTTCATTTTCCTTTTGATTGATTCCTTGATGAGGCCTCAGGTTTCAAATCCCTACAGTGAGTGGTTATGGTGCATCAAGTCACTCTTCCCCAAAAGCCTGAGTAGGGGACAGGAGTTCTTTTCTAATTGCACATTGGTGGAAGTGGTTTGGAAAACAAGACTTGTCACCAAGACTCCCAAAGCCAAAAGAATATGGCTATTGGATGGATGCAGAAGTTTCGCCATTGAAGGTGTGATTGTGAGTGGCTGCAAGTGAGCTTGGAGAAAAACTTAATTTTCAATCTCAGAAGGAGCCTAATTCCCATGAATAATTGCTCCTAGAGTAAGGCCCTTTCCGGTCAGATCTGTTGGTGCTATTGAGCTGGTATTTCAAGTATGTCCATCTGCATTTAAACGAATTGCTCCAAGACAATCTGATTATGCAGTAGTTACTTTGGTGAGAATAGCGCCTCAGTGGAATGGAAACTTCATTTTGAGTCTAATATTAGACCTTGCTTTGGAAAATTCCTTTTAAATGATCACAAGCTGGGAATAGCAAAAGAATTTAACTTTCGACAGACAGCATTCACCAAGAATTTTTAACTGCTTACGTTGGGTCCTTGGGAAAGCAGATGTGAGAAACCTACTGGACCAAATTGACTAGACGAGAATTGACTTGACCTGGTGCAATGTTTATATCTATTGCTGATAAGTTTTCCTCCTAGTCTCCTTTGCTTAAAATATTTTCATTCTTTGAGCATGAGCATGCTAGGGCTGAAAATTGTTAAGATGCCTAATTGTCTTAACAATTTGAACTCGTAGGCCTTTGGACATTGTTGTCTGATCAGGGGTCTGAGGCAGAGCAGAGACCAGGGGCTGAAAAACCTGCAGAACAAAAGTCACTTTCTTAGTTGGCACTGGGAACTTGATCAGACTTGGTATTCAGAGTGTTTTTCAGTTTGGCTGGCTGCGTGTGTTCACCTAGCTTAAAGTGTTAACCTTATTTTAAATGCACCTCCTCCCCCTCCCCTGCCCCCTCCCACAAAGCTACCATGTTATTTAAAAAACAGTATAAATGCTAACTGATGGGGAAGTTACCAGACCATGTCTACTTTGGCTTAACTTTAGATAAGTGTTTTAGATGCTTCATAAGCCTTGGATTGGGAAAACCAATATTGGTGTTTGAGAAATGCATTTAGTGCTTTAAAAGCTTGCATTGAAATTGAAATGTATCTTTTACTCATGGTTTATATTTAATGTAGCACACTTATTTTCTCTTCAGCTAAGTTGGTAATGAATTGATGGTGCCTTAGAATTGAAGAGAAGTATTAATGAAATAAGAGTAACCACTTGGTGATCATCCAGTGGATTCCAGGTACCATCTTTGCTAGGTCTCAGCCGTGTCTCCCATCTTCACTCTACGCCTGTGTTGTGAGCCTGGTTTTAGAGACAGGTAGAGCTCAGAAGAGGTTCGTGGCTTGCTCATCGTAGTCATCTGGCCAGCAGCGACAGGGATGACAGTGCCGGGGCACAGATCCGAGACTGGTGCTTCAGAGCGCACGTTCTTCCCCTGGCCTCTGCCTGCCTGCTAAAGCAGAGTTTCTAAGCTTTGTCTCAGGATCCCTTTAAACTCTTAACAACTGTTGAGGACCCTTGATTTTTTTTGTTTATGTGGATTATATCTTTGGTATTTATTGTATTTGAATTAAAACTCAAGATTTAAAGGCCGGTGCCATGGCTCACTAGGCTAATCCTCCGCCTGCAGCGCCGGCCACCGGGTTCTAGTCCCGGTCGGGGTGCCGGATTCTGTCCTGGTTGCCCATCTTCCAGGCCAGCTCTCTGCTGTGGCCAGGGAGTGCAGTGGAGGATGGCCCAGGTGCTTGGGCCCTGCACCCCATGGGAGACCAGGAAAAGCTCCTGGCTTTGGATCAGCGCGGTGCGCCGGCCGTGGCGGCCATTGGAGGGTGACCCAACGGCAAAGGAAGACCTTTCTCTCTGTCTCACTCTCTCACTATCCACTCTGCCTGTCCAAAAAAAAAAAAAAAAAAAAAAAAAAAAAAAAAAAAAACACCACAAACAAGATTTAAAACATAATTACTTATTTTTAAAGGCTAGAAATAAATCCATTACATGTTGGCATAAATAACATTTTAAGTAAAAATAACTGTATTTTCCAAAACAGACACAGTAGGAAGAGTGTCACTGTTTACCTTCCTGCATATCTGTTATCTAGCTAAATGAAAAGCAGCTGGAATCTCATACCTTCTTCTACATCCAACCTGGATAATACTGTTTTAGTTGAAGGATGTGAAGACAACTGGGCCTAAGGCAGATATGTCTTTGGAAGAAGGAAGACTGTTTTAGTAGCCTTTTTGGACAGTTGATGTTCTATTAGAACCCCCTTAAGTGGTGGTTTCGCAAAGGTCAGTTGCAGTGCAGGATCTGCACTATACCAGGGGTCTGTGGGTACTGTTAAATTAAATTACATTGTTTTGGTCTGAATTTCTTTGCAGAAGAATTCTGACTAATACATGTAGATGCTTCCCCCTTTGAATAATACCTGTAGATGTCCTCAGACTCCAGAAAGTAGAGTTTAGTCTTTACCCCCATCCCTCCCTTGGGGGTGTGCTAGACTTAGGTGACTTGTTCTGAAGAGTAGAATTAGAGGAAGGGAAAAATGAATGTCTTTATGGTGGCGAAACCTGGGAGCTGCCACTCCGTTCATCAAGCTATAAGGGTGAACATCATCCATGACCTCACACAAGTGTCACAGAACCCCTGATGTGATGGAACTGGAAAAGCCACCACTCTAGGCAAGTCGTGAGAAAGAGAGCAGACAGAACAAAACCAGAAGCTACTTCACAGGCAACCTGACCATTACAGCTAAGATTGTCAGCATCATGAGAAACCAAGACAGAAACCATCACAGAGCACAGACATGACACCTAAATGTGGTGTAGTGCTCAGGATTGGATGATAAGACAGGACATTAATGGACAAGTCGGAGAAACTCAAATTAATACTTGGAGTTTATTTAATATTAATGTCTCATAGCCAATCTCTTAGTGTTGACAAATATATCACGGTAATGTGTGATGTTACTAGAGGAAACTAGGTGAAAGCTACATCGGAACTCTGTAACATCTTTGCAACTCTCTGTAAATCAAAATTATTCAAAATATAAATGAGCTTTATTTTTTTTTTTTAAATTGTGAAAAGCAGAGCAACAGAGAGAGAGAGAAAGGGGGGAAGAAAGATAAAGGGATCTTTTATCTACTGGTTCATTCCCTGAATGGCTGCAGTAATAACCAGGTGTGGGAGTCAGGTTGAAGCTAGGAAACTGGAATTCCATACTGGACTCCCACTTGCATGGTTGGTGCCCAAGTACTTGAGCCATCTTCCACCATTTTCTCAGATGCATTAACAGGAAGCTGGATCAGAAGCAGAGCAGCTGAGACTCAAACAGGCACTCTGATATGGGATGCCAGGTTAGCAGGTGGTTGCTTAACACTCTGTACCACATTGCTGGCCCCTAAGTTTAGTGGTGTGCCCCGCCCCCCAAGGTATATTGACTTATTGAAAGGTTGAGTTATAGGAAGAGAAGGAAGGACAGAGCGAGGGATCTTCCATCTGCTGGTTTACTCCCCAAATGACCACAATGGCCAGGACTGGGCCAGCCTAAAGCCAGGAGCTTCTTCCAGGTCTCCCACATGAGTGTAGGAACCAAAACACTTGGTTGGGCTATTTTTTGCTGCTTTTTCAGTTGCATTAACAGGGAGCTGTACCAGAAGTTGAGCAGGACTCCAACAGATGCCCATATAGGATGCTGGTGTCACAGGCGATGGCTTAACCTCATATACCACAACACCAATCCCATGAGTTTAGTTTTTAAAAACTCCATTGTTGGCTTGTACTGTGGCGCAGCAGCTTAAGTTGCTGCCTGCAGTGCCGATATCCTGTGTGGGCACAGCTAGAGCCCTGGCTGCAAGGTGTCCAGCACATAACAAATCTTCCCTGGCAGATGAGTCAATTAATTCACAAGCTTTTATTGGGATTCTGCTCTGGGTGAGGTTCTCCGGTCCCAAAGGGGGTGGGGGTGGGGGTGGGAGTCCTGCTTCAGAGGTTGGGAGGGCTCCTTTTATAGATACAGGGCGTTGGGGTTAAAGGTTGAGACAGGTCTGATCCTCCTTGGTTGACCTTTAGGCACCGGTGGGGACAAGGATTGTTCTTCCCCAGAAGTGCGGGTAGGGACTCTCCATTCCCGGAAGTATAGGCCTTCTCTCCTTGCGGATCCCAGAGCTACCACTGGCTGCTCCACTTCCAATCCAGCTCCCTGCTAATACATCTGGGAAAGCGGCAAAAGGTGGCCCAAGTACCTGGGCCCCTGCACTCATGTCAGAAACCTGGCAGAAACTCTTGGCTCCTGGCTTCAGCCTGGCCTGGCCCATGTTGTTGGCGGCCATCTGGGGGGTGAACCAGCACATGGAAGATCTCTCTCTCTCTCTTCTCTAACTAACCCTCCATTGTTGTGTCTTAAATTCCCACTGGATTGTTTCCCCCATGCATGATTTTGTAACATCATTTGATAGTCATTTGGAAAGTACTGGTTTGCTGATTTGCACAGATACTCAATGGTGACACATTGAATTATTCAGTATTTAAAGTTACATTTATTAGCACCTGTCTTGAGAGGAAATAACTGTTGAAGCTTTCAAGCTAATGATAGAGGGATACCATTTTCGCCGGCGCCGCGGCTCACTAGGCTAATCCTCCGCCTAGCGGCGCCGGCACACCGGGTTCTAGTCCCGGTCGGGGCGCCGGATTCTGTCCCGGTTGCCCCTCTTCCAGGCCAGCTCTCTGCTGTGGCCAGGGAGTGCAGTGGAGGATGGCCCAGGTGCTTGGGCCCTGCACCCCATGGGAGACCAGGAAAAAGCACCTGGCTCCTGGCTCCTGCCATCGGATCAGCGCGGTGTGCCGGCCGCAGCGCGCCAGCCGCGGCGGCCACTGGAGGGTGAACCAACGGCAAAGGAAGACCTTTCTCTCTGTCTCTCTCTCTCTCACTGTCCACTCTGCCTGTCAAAAAAAAAAAAAATAAATAAATAAATAAAAAAATTAAAAAAAAAAAAAAAGAGGGATACCATTTTCCAAAATTCTTGCTTTCCATGAAAAGCTTAAACTTTATCATTGGCAGCAAAATACCACCTTTTTTCTTCTTGATATGACAGGCTTGTTTTGTTCACTTTCATGAAATTATCTGCCAACTACAGGAGTACAAATAACCATATTTTGATAATAATTCTTCGAAGCAAAAATGACATTCAATAAAAATAGCGGCGGGTCCAGCCCGCAGCCTAGTCGCACAGGGCCATTCTTGGAAACACCATCGCAGGCAGGACAAGTGTGGGAGGCAGCTTCCACAAGACATGCTCAGGATTATGATTTAGTGAAATTAGAAACTTTATTTTTATTTTTATTATTTTTTTATTTTTTGACAGGCAGAGTGGACAGTGAGAGAGAGAGAGAGAAAGGTCTTCCTTTTGCCATTGGTTCACCCTCCAATGGCCGCCGCGGCTGGTGCGCTGCAGCTGGTGCATCGTGCTGATCCGGTAGCAGGAGCCAGGTGCTTCTCCTGGTCTCCCATGGGGTGCAGGGCCCAAGCACCTGGGCCATCCTCCACTGCACTCCCTGGCCACAGCAGAGAGCTGGCCTGGAAGAGGGGCAACCGGGACAGAATCCAGCACCCCGACCGGGACTAGAACCCGGTGTGCCGGCGCCGCAAGGCGGAGGGTTAGCCTAGTGAGCCGCGGCGCCGGCCGCAACTTTTTTATTTTTATTTTTTTGCTTCATCAAAGACATTCTCAAGAGTGTCTGATTGCCCCTCTTAGTCTGAGTGTGCTGGTGGGGAAGGGTGGCCACTCCCACTGCCCCCTCAGTGTTAAGGTGCCCACGTACCACCATTTCATGGTGAAATTCTCATATTTTTAAGAAAGTGACCTCCCAAAAGGATCTGGGGACCTCTAGGGGCCCACAGACCACATTTAGAGCTGCTCCCCAACAGTGACGTGAATGTTGCTGAAAGGTATGGTGTTGGGGCAGAGGGCATCTTCTAGCTTAGCTTTTGTGTTCTTAAGAGCTCCTGCAGATTTTCCAGTAGTGATATTTGCATACTGTTTAAGTGCTGAAATACAGACTTGGGTTTGGTGCTGTTGTTGGCATAATCCTATGAGATGTCATTCAGGAAATGCAGAAAATTACCTCTTAAACTTTCTCTCTTCTCTAAAGGTAAATCCCACCTGGCTATTGTACAACGAGTAAACAACGAGGGAGAAGGGGATCCGTTTTATGAAGTTCTGGGAATCGTCACGTTAGAAGATGTGATTGAGGAAATCATCAAATCTGAGATCCTGGACGAAACAGATCTATACAGTGAGTAGTGGCGCCTGGGTGTGGTGTCTTGCAATCTTGGCTTTCTTGGGTGAGTTATCTGACATTTCTCCCATCATGGAGGGGCTGTGTACAACCTGTCAGCCTATCTCAGTGCCTTTATGGAGGAGAAAGAACAGGAGAATCTTTGTCAAGGGGCAGCGTCCTTTGGAGAAGCCAGATGCTGCTCACCAGTGATCCGGCATAACTTGCCCTGAGCAGAAACCTCTCCTCTTGGTTTTTCAGTTTGTCTTAGACGTGCAAGATAATCATCTCGACTACATTTTCACTTTGTACAATTGGTAAATTTTTTGCAGATAAATTTCTGTTTCTACTTAAGTTCATAATTCAAGTGTTTAGAAACCGAATGGGATTTGTTAAATTGATGGATAACAACTTTAAATTTTCTTGTTCTAGAATGCATGGGTCAAGGGTGGAGGTGAGGTTTGCCAATGTAGTTTGCTAGGGTGGTTATGGTGGGCTGGAGGTATTGGAGGCAGAACGGGGCAGGGTACACAGTAATAATTGATTTTTCTGTTCTCTGCTTCTCTGCCTTCTTCTGGGAAGGTGGGGGTGAAGAGTGGCTCGAGTCAGGGCAGGTAGGAGTGAGTATCCAAACCTTTGTTCACCATGGGTCCGCTTGATCCTGGGCCTACCACTTCTCCCCTCAGCTCACTCTTGGCGTTTTGAGACACTTTTAGGAGGATCATGAGGCCAGAGGTGGTCCAAGGCCTGGGCTGTTGGGAGCTTCTGAATGTAAAAGAATATCTGGGCCCTGTGGATCCTGCCTAGCTTTGAAACATGGCTTGGAGGCAGAAGCGGACTGAGATCCTTGGGACAACACCTGCCTTGCCCAAAGCAGAGCAATTTTATTCAGTCTAGGAGGGAGTGCCCCTCATTTTTAAATTTGAGAAAGTCTTCCATGTACCCTTATTTTCTGTTTATTTTAAAGATTTATTTATTTATTTGAAAGATTTATATAGAGAGGAGAGGCAGGGGGGGGGGGCTTCCATCCACTGGTTCACTCCCCAATTGGCTGCAACGGCTGGAGCTGTGCTGATCAAAAGCCAGGAGCCAGGAGCTTCTTCTGGGTCTCCCATGCGGGTGCAGGGGCCCAAGGACTTGGGCCATCTTCTACTGCTTTCCCAGGCCACAGCAGACAGCTGGTTTGGAGGTGGAGCAGCCGGGTTTAGAACAGGTGTCCATATGGGATGCCAGTGCTTCAGGCCAGGGGGTTAACCCTCTGAGCCACAGCGCCGGCCCCTCCATGTACCCTTGAAAGAATGTTTTATGTTTAGCTAATGTCTGTCCTCTGAAAATGCATCCTGGTTCTTCCTCACATCTGTACAGCGTTCTTAGAAAACATCTCTCAGTGTCTTGTGATGGAAAGTGTTGTTACCTGTGTGTTGGCCTCTTTCATCCTTCCGTGCCAGGAGTGTGTCCGATTATGCCCCCGAGGAGCGTGCCCATCTACACCACGTGGGCGGGAGCCGAGAGCTCGTGGAGATGCCAGCATAGCTTCTGGGTCGGATGGATGGGGATGACTGCCTGCTGCCGTGACTTCCTGTGCAGGAAGCCCAGCTTGTGGTTCCAGGGACCCTTGGCCAGATAGGGGTTCTGGGCCGAGGCAGCCGCAGCCACTGGAAGATTATTTCTGAGTTTTCTATGGAGTCACATTGTCTGGTTCACAGATGAATCTGAGACAGAAGAGCAGTATAAGTTGTGGTTGCCTCTCCCCTGAAAAGTCTCCTAATCAATCTGTTTTGCTCTAGACAGGAAATGATAGCACAGTGATTCATGATTCTAGGCGGAGGAGCAAGTGACTGGAGTCTTGGCCTTAAGCTAGTTTTTTAAGTCATTGCTTTGTCCAGAAAAGTACTTGAAAGTGTCTTTTGTCTGTTGATTTGTTTGTTTTTGCCTGGAATACCTTCTAGATGCAGGCTGGCAAACTGTAGCCTTGAGTACCTTCATGCATGGCCTGCAAGCTAAGAATGGTTTTATGCATTTTTAAAATGTTGAAAAATACTCAAAAAAAGTAAAATTACTTTGTGACATGCAAGAATTTTAGGAAATTCAAGTTTTAGCTTCTGTAAATACTCTGTTGGAACCCAGCCATGCTCATTCATTTACGCGTGGCTGCTCGTGTTCAGCCGTGTGGAATAGCTGCCACAGACTGTGTGACCCTTGGGGCCCAAAATATCTACTCTGTGGCCTCTGCAGAACTGGGCTGTATACAAAGATATGTTTAAAATATCTTTAAACATTTTTTTGAGAGGCAGAGAGAGAGCACTAGCTGTCATCCACTGCTTTGTTCCCCACAAACCCATAATGACCACAGCAGAAGAGCTGCTGGGAGCTGGGAACTCAGTCCCGGTCTCCCACTGGGGTGGTGGGAACCCAGTCCCTTGAGCCATTCCCACTGCCTCCCGGGCTCTGCGGTAGCAGAGAGCAGGAGTCAGGAACCAGAGCTAGGAATGGAACCCACGTACCCTGAGGTGGGTGTGAGCAGCATCTTAACCACCAGGCTGAACACCTGCTCCCACCTCCTCCTCCTGCGCCTTACCTTGAGGATCTCAAGTGCTGGGGTAGAAATAAAACAGATTATAAGATACCGTTCCATTGATGCGTTCTTGTTTCTTGAGGGATTTTGTTCATGGCCTTGTTTTCTGCCTGCTGAGCTAGGGGCCTCCTGAAGGCAGGGCAGACGTCCCACGTGTGTGACCCCCAGTGGTGGGTCTCTGCTGGAGTGTGGCGACACTGAGTTGCTGGAGACAATGTACAAGCTCGCCGTGCTACCTTGTGGTTCTGTGGATTCTATGAGTGGGAGGCTTCGGCCCAAGTCTGCCCAGTGATGTTCTCATTGAAGGTCGCAAAAGACCTTCAGGTGTTAGATTTACTAATCAGGCCCTGTGCTGATGTGATGAGGTATCCCTCCCCCATTCCTTTGCCAGTTTGTAGTATCCCCACATCTGGAGAGAGAGCCTGGCCTTCCCACTCCTCGTTTTCCTTTTTATTTGAAAAGAGCCCTGATCTAATGGGGTGTGTTTATTTGTTTCTTTTTCCATTCTCCCTCAGCTGATAACAGAACGAAAAAGAAAGTGGCCCACCGTGAAAGGAAGCAAGATTTTTCTGCCTTTAAGCAGACAGACAGCGAGATGAAGGTTAAAATATCACCACAGCTCCTCCTGGCCATGCACCGTTTCCTAGCGACAGGCAAGTGTGGCTTTATCGCAGCTCGGAATCACTCCAGCCCTGGAGCGAGCTTCTCACCGCTTGTGACCGGGCGGGCTGGGGTGGGCGCCGGGAAATGGGTGATGAGTAATGCCACTTTTGTGTTTTGTTTCTTGTTTTTTGTTGTTTTTTTTTTTGTTTGTTTGTTTTTTTCTTTTTAAATTCTCTCCTCTCCTGTGTTCAGTGTCGGCATGAACCCTCTGAGACATTTACCAGGGGTGGACCAGTAACTTAAAATTGGTCTGAAAGGTAAGGATGAATGTTAGTGCCACACTGCATGTGTCCAGTAGGCCAGGTCATCTCCTTCCAGCCACGCCCAGGGGAGGGCCAGCTGGCCTAGTGGGCTCACTGTGCCAGCCAGACACCGCCTCGTATGATTGGACAGCCGAGGAGCTCTGTATCCCACTGGCTTGGAAGAACAGCTGCACACCAGTGGTAACACAGGTGCTAAGATTTGCAAAGAAGAAAAAATGACTTTCAGAAATCTACCTTTCATTGTTTTGATGAAATCAGAAACTCCAAGAACTGTGACATGGATTTTGTTGGTGGCCTCTTCAAATCCGATTACCTGGGCCTGTTCCAAGAGGCACGCGTTCCCAGTAGTCAAACCACCAGCCCAGCCGCACTGACTGCTCCAGAGAGGTCAAGGTTGAATGGACATAAGAGACTCGGCCCCCTTCTCACATCGCCATGTGGCTCTGTTGGCCAGGGGAGAGTGAGGAAGTTTGGAAGCACCAGCTGGCTTGCAGAAGACGCCTGTGCTCAGGGTGGGCAGCCAGTGCCACTCGGCTGCGTGCTACACACTTAGGATTCTGTGGCAAGAAGGCCAAGAGCAAACACGTGCCAGAATTGTAGACTCTTGAAAACCAGGTTTCTGATACATGGAAATGCTCAGGATATGATATCTGGGACATGGTCAATAGTCACTGTGTAATACAAACTGGGAGAACACAGGATAGAGAACTGTGTTGAGATTATAGTTGTGTTTTTGTGAACACACATACACACTTATACCCCTAGGCAAGGCACTGGAAAGTGATGCTTACAAGATTGCTTAAAATCGTTACCTAAGGGGTTGGTTCATAGGTAATTTTTAAATTTTCTTCTTTCTGTGTTTTCCAAAAATTTTGTGATATACTACTTATTTTATTACAGAAAGTCACAGAAGCTAGTGCAGAATTGATAGCCTTCAGGTACAACTTTAAAATTTAAAAAATCTTTAACTTGCTTATTATTTTTTTAATTCTGATGTTGTTCCTCATCGTTTAAGAACCACAAATGAAAACTAAACGTTGCCTACTCAGCCTCTGAGATACCATGAAGTCTGCTTTCAGGAGAGTACCCTGAAGTCAGTAATTTTGGTTTTGTGGTTTTAAATAAAATTGCTGTCTTTGTAAATACTGATCAACATTACTTGTTTTTAAATTAGCAAGTGGGAGTGCATGTGGATGTGTGCACGTGCCTTGCTTTTATTCTGACCCTCTCCCCGCCTTGTCCCCAGAGTTTCTGGGAGTAGCTGTGTGGGAGAGGGGGCAGCGGCGCACCCGTGCCTGTGCACCTGGTACTAACCCACACCTCAGTGCCTCCTGACCCTGGCTTCTTCCTTTGGCTGTCACCTGATGGTCAGACTGTTGTGGCTTGTTGAGGGCATCCTGGCACTCAGGGAGCATCTGTTTGATTTTCATTTCTCTCAGTCAGAAGAACAGGATATTTGTAACAGAACTAAAATCAATGACAGATTAAGGACAGATTAAAAAGGAACAAATATGAGAATTCAGAATTTTCCAATTCCAGGTAATCTGCCCCGCCCCATGGATCACCAAACGGAAGTTTTGTTCATCCGTATTGTGGTGCTTTGACTTCAAGTATTCTTATCTGAACACCTTAATTGCTAGTATAATTTTTGCATCCATCTGAAGTGTAATGTCCAGTTGTGTTTATATCTATAGAAGTAGAAGCATTTAGCCCATCCCAGATGTCAGAGAAGATCCTCCTAAGGCTGCTAAAGCACCCCAATGTCATCCAGGAACTGAAGTTCGATGAGAAGAACAAGAAAGCCCCGGAATACTACCTCTACCAGCGCAACAAGCCTGTCGACTACTTCGTGCTCATTCTGCAGGTCAGCCCAACCGTTCGGTCTCCTGTGCTTCGCTTGAGTGCCCGTCTCTGCGGTTCCCAGAGGGCTTGGTGTCATTGAGTGGTGTCCAGCTTTGTGTACCTCATTCTGTTTCTTTGAAAGAGTGGTAGAGAGAGGGCGGGAGATAGAGACAGAGACAGACACCAACCTCCTCCATCTGCCAGTTCACTCTTCAGATGCCTGCAACGGCTGGCACTGGGCCGGGCCATATCTAGGAGCTCAGAACTCACTCTGTATCTCCCATGTGGGTGGCAGGAACCCAAGTACTTGAGCCCTTGTTCGCTGCCTTCCCAGGCACCTTAGCAGGAAGCTGGATCGGAAGTGGAGTAGCTGGGACTCAAGCTGGCCCTCTAGTGCGGGGTCTGGTCTTGCCAAGAGGCAGCTGAACTTGCTGGGCCCTGACACCCATCTCCATATTTCATTCTGTCTGGCGGTACCCTCGACAGGGAGAATTTCATCTCCCTCTCTCCATGCTGTGAAACCATTCCCAGATAAAGCAGTGCCATTCCGTACTCCGATTTCCAATTCTGAAAGCCATCGTGTCAGATGAGGAAGAGTGGATTCTCTTGTTAGAGCTTGGGAAAGTGCTTGTGTGTGTCAGGGCGTGGTAGGCATTGGAAATGTGTCACAGATGCCTTGGGTCCTCTCTCTGTCATCTTCTCTTTTCTCCCACACCCCATCAGGACTTGGTCTTCTGCAGCTTCCCAGAGAAATCTTCCCTCCTTTCCATTAGCACCACCAGAATTGCCCATTTGTGGTTGTGATCACTACTGGCGATTAAGCGGACCCTATTTTACAGAGGAGCTGATAAAAAAGTATTACAGCCTCACTGTAACCTCAGTCAGTGTAGGAGCTGGGGAGTTCAGTTCTCTCAGTCCCCTCCCCAGGGGCTCTACCGTCTCTTCAGCAGCGCACTTCCTGCCTTGGCAATCTAGATGCTGATTCCAGTGAATAAAATGCTGGCGTTTTTTTGTTTGCTTGCTTGTTTGTTTTCCTTCCTAAACCTCTTTATTGGAGAATTGCTTTGTAGGAAATCTGAGTTTCTTTTCTTTTTAAGATTTATTTATTTGAAAGGCAGAAATACAGAGAAGGAAAGACAGAGGTGTTTCATCTGGTTCACTCCCCCAAATGGCTACAATAGCCAGAGCTGAGCCAGGCCAAAGCCAGCAGCTCTATCCAGGTCTCCCACATGAGTGGCGGAGACCCAAGCACTTGGGCCATCTTCCACTACTTTCCCAGGTACCCTAGTAGGAAGCTGGATCGGAAGCAGAGCAGCTGGGACTCAAACAGGCACTCCATATGGAATGCTAGCATCACAGTGGGTTAACCTACAACACTACAACTCTGGCCTCCTGGGTTTATTTCAGTAGAAGCATTATTATTAGCCCCTTAAACTTTCTCAGATTCCTTGCTTAATTCCTAGCTATTAATTGGAGATAACCATTATCAGAGGAAAACTAACACTGTAGTCTCTAAAAGTTTAGCAGAAACCCTGTTACCTAAATGATTGCAGAAGGTTCATTTTATTTGAAAATACATCTTGTCAAATTCTGGGAGGTGTTGTGCCCTGTGTGACCTGTTTGAGTACTGTTGTGGAGTCTGGAAGCAAGAGTGAGGAGAGAAATGGCCCTGGATTACCTGGTATGGGCCACTTTCCTGCCCTCTGTCCTGGAAACTTGTGTTGGCAGGTTTATTAAGTCTGCACTCTGGTTCTTCCACTAACTTTAGGCATACTCAGTTGTTTTCCACTGGGAATACACAAGCTCAAAACTCTTGAGGGCATGTAGGGAATTTATTTACCACAAGAAGGAGACAAAATGTTTATGCCACTCATAAAAGCTCAATGTGACTATTCCTTAAGTCTGCATTGTATGAAAAGCTGCTATTGAGAATTTTGGGGATTGACATTGTTTCAGTAATACTATTAGAAACAATGGGGCTGTCAGTTTTTATACAGTTAGCCATATATATATATATATATACATATATATATATATATATTTTTTTTTTATCTACTTGAAAGGGGGAGCAGGGCTGGTGTTGTGGCAGGTTAAGTCACTGCCTGCAGTGCTGGCATCCTGTGTAGGTGCTGGTGCAAGTTGTGGCTGCTCCACTTCTGATCCAGCTCCCTGCTAATGTGCCTGGGAAAATGAGAGGATGGCACAAGTGCTTGGGCCCCCATACCCATGTAAGAAAACCAGAGGAAGCCCTGGTTCCTGGCTTCATCCTGGCCCAGCCCCAGCAGTTGTAACCATCCGGGGAGTGAACCAGCAGATGGAAAGTACTGCTCTCACTCTCACTCTTGCTCGCTCGCTCGCTCTCACTCTGCCAAACAAATAAAAAGTAAATATTAAAAAAAAGCAGGGGATGGGGTGAGGAGAGCAATCTTTAGTCAGCTGGTCCCCCCCACCCCCACCCAAATACCTTCAACAACCAAGGCTGGGCAGGGCTAAAGACAGAAGCTAGAAATTGTATCCAGATCTCCCACTTGGTGGGTGGCAGGTGACTGTGTACTTGAGCTGTCATTTGCTGCTTCCCAGGCAATTAGCAGGAGTTGCTGGAACTAGTAGTGGGAACTAGGATGGAGTTCTTGGCTCTTGGATTCAACCTGGCCCAGCCCCAGTTGTGGCCATTTAGGGAGTGAGCCGGTAGATGGGAAATGTGTCTCTGTCACTCTGCCTTTCAAACAGATACATGCATATTTTAAAAATAAGTGAACTGTAGGGTTTGGTGAAAATCATGTTCTTATAGACTAGCCAGTTACCTGAGGTACCCAGAATAGCTAAGCGGAATGCCTGCTCAGTCAGTCCCACACAGCTATCCTCATTTACGAAGTAAGCTGTCGCTGCTCCAGCCTTGGAACCCCGAGGCAGGCAATGGACCTCTCCGCTGTACTTCGAGAGCAGTGAGGCAGAAGGAAGCAGCACTAACAAGTGTGGCACCCTCTTCTGCAGACTGGAAAAAGCTCTGAAGTAACTATGTTGGGAATATTATTATAGAGATACACATGCTTTTCAAGGCTGAGCCCTAGATGACATAAAGTCTAATTTATTCAAAGTAAATTACTAAAGTAAATTTTGCCAAAAGACCATTTGGTAAGTTGCTCTTTTACATATGCATAAAAAGACTAAAACGTCATTTCATCTGAAAAGGTATATTTTTAGCTAAAAAGTGTCACGGAATCAATAGGGACAGTGTTAGGGGTTGGCAGTACAGTAGGGTTAAGATGCCACTTGGGTTGCCCAGTGCTAATAGGATGCAGGCCAGTTCGGTCCCAACTGCTCTGCTTCCAATCCAGCTTCCTGCTAATGTGCCTGGAAATTCAGCATGGCATGGCCCAGGTAGCAGAGAGCAACAGTCTCCAGAGAGTCATTTTTTTTTTTTTTTAAGGAATGCAGGACTAATTTACTATTACACAACAAAACCAAACTATACCACATTAGTTAGGAAAGTAGCTTTTAAAAATCTTTATGCTTCTTTTGGGGCTGGTGCTGTGGTGCAGTGGGTTAACGCCCTGGCCTGAAGCGCTGGCATCCCATATGTGCGCCAGTTCGAGACCCGGCTGCTCCACTTCCAATCCAGCTCTCTGCTGTGGCCTGGGAAAGCGGTGGAGGATGACCCGAGTCCTTGGGCCCCTGTACCCACATGGGAGACCCGGGGGAAGCTCCTGGCTCCTAGCTTCGGATTGGCACAGCTCCGGCCGTTGTGGTCAGTTGTGGGGGTGAACCATCAGATGGAAGACTTCTCTCTCTGCCTCTCCTCTCTCTGTGTAACTCTGACTTTCAAATAAATAAAATCTTTAAAAAAAATTTATGCTTCTTTAGTAGATGTCAGAAAGGCCTTTGACAAAATTAAGCATCCATTCTTGATTTTAGAAAACAAAACTTAAACTACTGGACAAAAAAAGTGTTGCAGTCTATTCTATCCTTAAACTAAAAGTCTCCTATCTGAAGAAACTTATTTTATACAGCTTTCTAAGCAACTTAATTTATAGGAAATCTATTCATGATAATGTAGAAATAGTTCATTTTTTAATTGCTAATCAAATAAAGATGTGATAGTGAGAGATTATATAGTAATTAAAGAAGTGGAAAATTTTTGCAAGAATATCAGTTAAAAATAGCACTGTACAATAATTACGATTATTATAAACTGTTTTCCTAATAAAGACAGCAAGAAGTAAGAGATCACCTTGCTTGCATACAGTTGGCATTTTGTAATAAAGGATCTGTTGGTCCTTTGGGAACAAAATGTCTAAACAAGTAAGAGAAACAGTATGATTGTTTTCCACAGCACAGAACCAAATCATGATTTTAGTAAATATATAGAACAATAGAAAAATGAAGGGAACAGTTGTTTTCTTCGCCAATTGTGTAATAGAAAGGAATACATTTTTCCCCAGGAGTTAATTTTTCTTAATGATCATGGGTCAGATTAATGTTCTTTCTTTCTCCAACTGCCCCACCCACCCTGCTGTTCAGAGCTTCTGATGTGGGTTCTGAAGCTCTCTAGCGGGGAGCTGTTCTTTGAGGGAGGCGGCGGCTGGTGTCTGTCTGTGCGGCCTTGATGATGCTCTAAGCCTCCGATGCGCCAGACCTCCTCACGGACTTTGGAACTGCAGTTCTGTGTGTCCCGGTGTGATAACGACTCCTCCATCTCGAGTCAAGGACAGATAATAGACCCATTTTAAAGAATACTTTTTGGGACACCTGATGCTAAGTCTGTTTTTAAAAATTATACTATTTAAATATGCATAAATATAAAATTCTAGGGATAAGCTCGTTTTGCTTGGAACTCCCATAGACAACTTCAACAAAACAAATCTGCAAAGCAGTAGTAGATTCTGAACCTGTCGGTGATTTTGTTTGGTCTGAGAGTATCATGCTTGTCCTGGCACCATGGCAAGACTGCTTCAGTGCAGGTTCCTTGTTTTCCAGCCTACCGGGGCCTCTGGGTGTCCAGGGTGACTGACCCCGCCAGTGCTTCGTTGAACTTGAGCTACTTTGGATGTTTGTACAGTGCGTTGTGCTGTTGTTTGGCCTCTACTGGGTGTGACGGGATTATTTCCATGCCGGGCCCACTCTGTTCTGTTCTCTCCAGCTCAGTGCTGCTCACGCTGCAATGTGTGTGGGAGTCCCAGGGGAACCTGGCAGAATGCAGATGCTGAGTCTGTAGGTCTGGGGGAGTCAGAGGCTGCCTTTCTCACCATCCCCCAGTGGATTGAGGGGCAGGGCTCAGCCATGAGGATTGAAGTCCTACAACTTGGGCCAGTGTGGCTGTGCACGCTAGGGCTGCTGGCACTGGAATCTGGTGGCAGCACTTGGTTAGAAAATGGTCAGATAGTTCTAAGTCGTTACAAATTTTTTAAAAGATTTATTTATTTATTTGAAAGTCAGAGTTACACAGAAGGAGAGGCACAGAAAGAGAGGTCCTCCATCTGCTGGCTCACTCCCCAACTGGCTGCAACGGCGGGAGCTGCGCCGATCCGAAGCCAGGATCCAGGAGCCTCCTCGGTCTCCCACATGGGTGCAGTGGCCCAAGGACCTGGGCCATCTTCCATTGCTTTGCCAGACCACAGCAGAGAGCCAGATTGGAAGTGGAGCAGCCAGGACACAAACTAGCGCCCATATGGGATGCCGGCACTACGGGCTGTGGCCCCACCAATATGCCACAGCACCAGCCTCACAGGTTAATTTTTGATCATCAAAATAATAGGTAAACATTTACAGGCCGGCGCCGCGGCTCACTAGGCTAATCCTCCGCCTAGCGGCGCCGGCACACCGGGTTCTAGTCCCGGTCAGGGCGCCGGATTCTGTCCCGGTTGCCCCTCTTCCAGGCCAGCCCTCTGCTGTGGCCAGGGAGTGCAGTGGAGGATGGCCCAGGTGCTTGGGCCCTGCACCCCATGGGAGACCAGGAAAAGCACCTGGCTCCTGGCTCCTGCCATCGGATCAGCGCGGTGCGCCGGCCGCAGCGCGCCGGCCGCGGCGGCCATTGGAGGGTGAACCAACGGCAAAGGAAGACCTTTCTCTCTGTCTCTCTCTCTCACTGTCCACTCTGCCTGTCAAAAAAAAAAAAAAAAAAAAAATAGGTAAACATTTACAAATTAAATGTGCAGAGTTTCAGGCCTGTGCTTGCAGCCTCCATACTGAAAACTCCAGAGTATGCACGTGCCAGCGTCACACAAGGTCACAGATATATCCGGCTGGCACTCTTCCTCTGCGGAGATGCTGGTAAACACAACTGACATTTGTACCCCTAGCATTGCGTTACCATCCCGCAGATACCAGAGCCCACTGAATACTCCGTGGTTGTGATTCAAAAAGCAAAACAAAAGAACCCAACGTGAGGGTGAACTGGAGACTGGCAACTCCTCAACTTGTGCTGTCTGAGGATGGCTTCAGTCTCCAGGGGTCCTCGGCGCAGGTCTGGTGTCGTGTGCATCATGGTGGCCGTGATGCCACTTTGAGGCCAGGTGTGGCATGTTACTGTTGGGTCCTTTGTGGAAACCTGCAACCTTGGAGCAGAGGTTGTCTAATACCCTCGTCCGCAGGAAGGCTGGGCGTCCGTGATGAGGCTGCTTGGCTCGGCACCTGGCTTGTCAGTGTGTGAACAGGAAGCCCTGCGTCCTTCGCAGATGCTTTGTGTCCTCTCCTCATCATTTGTGTAGTGTGATATGCCAGGGGGTGTTATGAATATTTCAGAAGTAAAATCGATATGTAGTGCCTTCTTTATGTGGAAAAGATGGTTATCTGAGAAGATTCCCTAGGTGACCCGAGCCAGGTAAGCCGTTTCCTCACACGGATGACCTTGACTGTATGCTGGTGGGGTCATTTGAAAATGGTCACTTTCTGGAACCACTGACAACACCCTCACGGGGAAAGACATGCTTCCTGCGTGTTTGGGGACCCGCCTGCCCGAGGACTTGCTTCCTATAGCGAGGACCACGGGGTCGGACAGCTTTTAAAACCCTAAGGCTTGTAGGATCCGAGTGTTAGCCACTGCCAGAGCTGCAGGGATCCTGTCACCTACGGCAGTTTTACGAATGGAGCTAGAAGTTAATCTAGTGGAATAGTTCTAAAGTGCTGATCCTTTGACAAAGTTTTCGCCAGTTTGAGGCAAAAATGAGGAAAAGAGTTGCAATGAGACTCTCATAAAGCTCCGTGTATTCAGTCTGAAGACCTTCCTATGCTGGAAATGTTTTCTAAATTTGGAGAGTTAAATAGGTCTGAAATAATAGTAATAGTAGATAACTGTTTTCTTAAAACTTTTATGTAATAAAAATTGTCAAATCTGTATCTGTCCCCTGTGTTGGGGTAGTGGTGCGTTTTGTAGTTGCTGGAATCTGAGTGGCCGGGCCCCGTGGACCTCGGGTAACTGCCTTGCGGCAGCTGGAGCTGGACGCGGCTCTTCCTGCCCTGCCCGGGGTCCTGACTTCAGGTCGAGAGGAGGCATTGCTGAGATGGCTGCTGTTCTGTGCAGCGAGTCCTGTGCAGCTGCCCTTGCTTGATTAGCAGACTCAGCCGCCGTGCCTGGGAGAGTCTGAGAGGCCAGGCAGTTTCCAGGGCTGGGACTGTCGTTCCCAAACGGTGGAAGCATGATCTCTGCACTTGGCTGCTTGCAGGGCCCACCCACAGAACTTGCAAAAACCCCCTGTCAGGCTGGTTCTGGCCGGGTTAGATGAGCAGCCTGACGTCAGTGTCCAGGAGTCTCCATGATGCAGACCGCCAGGCAGGGGTCCGAGCGTCCGAGTGCAAGTCCTGCCCCAGGAGCAGCTCCCTTCCAAGACGCGGGTGGGTCTTAGTTCCCACCTGTCCTGTTTAGGTGGTGACTGTCGCCCAGCTGGCTGCAGAAGGACCGTGGCCTTGACGCCTACCTAGGGACGCAGGACCCAGGGCCTGAAGTTTGTAGCGCACAGCGTCTGGCCAGCTGGCACTCCGTAGACTGAAGTCTCCTGAGGCTCTGTTCCTCCTCATTTTCTGCCCAGAAGTTCTGGTTAGGAGATGGTCCTGCCATTCCTGCGAAGACACACACCACACAGACAACCGCTCTCAGAGCGCACACACCCACCTACCCACCGGAACCAAGGGTTAGCGCCAACAAGGCCGAATACATAACTGAGAGGTCAGACCCCATTGGACACTGCCATATTTTCGCTGTCCTTCTTTGGGAAATAACCTTTGTTCCTACCTCGTCTGCCTCCCTCTGAGGGACCCTGCCTCCTCCAAGGACAGTGCCCCTGCTCCGTCCCCATCCTCTCCCGCCAGCTGTCGTATGGAGCCCCTCCTCGCGCCGCCTCTTCCTGTGCTGACCTTCACTGGTGCCCCTTGGCTCTGCTGCCACCTGCCTACCCTTCCTGGGGCTGCCCTGCTGACCTCCTCCCCCACTGCCTGGCCTCTGGGCTGCGGGGTGAAAGTCATTCTTCCTGGCTCCTGGCAGCACTGTTCCTGCCGGCTCCCTGTGCTGTTAGCGCTGCTGGCCGTCCCTCCTGGGAACTCTCCCCTCGCCTGGCTTCTGCAGCGACCCGCTCGTTGGGACCCCTCCCGTCTGGTATCTGATTTTCCTCCTCCTCTGGCTGCAGGCTGGTTCCATTCTCTTTCCACTCTTTTTCTTGTTCATGCTCCCTTCTCCATGTCCAGTTCTGCCCTCCCTCTGGCCACGATTCTTCCAGCCTGGCCTCATCAGCCCTCTGTAGGAGGCCTTGTCCTGAGCTGGGACGTGGCCTCTCCTACAGCCCCCTCCCCAGGTTGTCCGTCTCTACTCACTGAGGCCTCATCTTCAGGTGGCTTGGAACAAGCTCCTGCGGCAGATGATCCCCGCTTAGTCCCTGAAGTCTCTCTCCCAATGGTTGCCCCAACCACGGCGATTCCTTATGCACAGCCCTTCTGCTTACAATGTCCTTCCAGTCCCAGGGCTGCCACCCTGGCACTGGCAAGATGATCCTGCTGAGACCCCGGCCCTCTGCTCAGGAGCCTGACTCCCCCACGCAGGAGCCCCGCTTCCCGCCTGGTCCCAAACTTGCCTCCCACTTCCACACATCCCTGCGAGCCTGGGTCCGCTGTCACCACCTGGTACCTTCTTCCTCCACACTGTCCCCGCCCACCCTAGACACTCACTCCTGTGTGGGAGGCATCTGTGTTGAGGAACAGGAAGTCCAGGTTTCCTCTGAACTCCTTTTTTGTCCTTCGTGTCTTTTTCCTCAAGTGGGACTTTGGTTTCTTGCCTTGTGTCACTAGGTCCACGTGTTCTCCTCTCCCTGTGGACAGCGAGCTCTCGGAGGGCCAGGCTGGCCCCTGCCAGCTCCCCGGCAGCACCTGTGGGGCCCGGCTGCAGCACCCGCTTGCTTGCAGGTTGATCTTATATTGTGGGTAGAGTTTTTTTTTTTAAGTTTTTTATTTATTTATTTGAGAGGTAGAGTTACAGACAGAGAGAAAGGTCTTCCATCCACTGGTTGACTCCCCAGATGGACACAACTGCCAGAGCTGAGCCAATCTGAAGCCAGGAGCCAGGAGCTTCTTCCAGGTCTCCCATGTGGATGCAGGGGCCCGAGCACTTGAGCCGCCATCATCTACTGCCTTCCTAGACCATAGCAGAGAGCTGGATCTGAAGTGGAGCAGCCAGGACTTGAACAGGATCCATATAGGATCCCTGTGCCACAGGTGGAGGCTTAGCCCACTATACCACAGCACCAGTGTGGTTAGAGTTTTAAATTCCTCTTTTACAGCAAGAGAATTGATTGGCAGCTAATAAAACCATATCTCTACTGAGTGGAGGAAAATCCAGAATGGAGGCTACGGATAGATTTCAGATGCAGTGAATTGAGCAAGTTCTGTTTTGGAGAATTTAATGTAGACTGTCTCGGCAGGGAGTGCGCAGGTAGCAGCTGTCTCAGCACACGGTGCGGTAACACTCTGATCACGAGCCTTCCCTCAGTTACTCAATCTCAGACCCTCTCTCCTGATTATTTTTAAAATTTATTTGAAAGAATTTCAGAGGGAGAGACAGACCGTCCATCTGCCAATTCACTCCCCAGATGGCTCCAATGGCCTGGCCCCAGCCGAAGCCAGGAGCTTCATCCCAGTCTCCCAGATGGGTGCAGAGGCCCAAGCACTTGGGCCATCCTCCGCTGCTCTCCCAGGCGCATTAGCAGGGAGCTGGTTCAGAAGTGGAGTGGCCAGTACTGGAAGCAGTGCTCGTATGGATGCTGGCACTGCAGGCAGTGGCTTAACTCACTGCACCACAGAGCTGGGCCCTCTTCCTCCTGATTTCTAAAGGGGGATACGTGTGTGTGCGTCATAGGGTTGTGGATAGTAAATGAGTTAATAAGACACTGTCAAGAGTTCACACAGCTCCTTACCAATAAACGGCAGCTTAATTTTTCTGTCCCCTTTGTAAAGGATGCACTGAGGGGCGATTACGAGTCACATGAACAAGGTTCCAGCCCTTCGCTTGGAACTTTGGAAGTGAGACTCACTCAAAGATCTCAGCAAGTCAGGCAGTGCCCACTGAGCTCCTGCTGTGGTGGGATTGGAGTGGAGCCTGGGGTCCTATGCACGGGAAGGGCAGTGTGTCCCAGAGGAACTGAGAAAGGGGGAGGAGAGGTCGCACACAAGTCGGAGAGGGGAGACCTGGGAGTGGTGGGAATGGGGATGGCATCTGGTGGGAAGAGACTCTCCCAAGGAGCTCTTCCAAGCGCTGGGTGCTGTAGAATGTGTGGGCAGTGGCGTTTCCTGCGAGGGGCTGCCCAGCAGGTCAGGACCAGGAGTGGGCTCTGCTCCTGGGAGCCAGGTGCCTCCTCTCTGTTCTCTGGTGACCAACCTTGCTGGCCACGGGGCCTGATCCTGCCCCACGCTGTGTGGACAGCCACCCCTGAGCACCTTTTGGCGCCTGGCTCCTTGACAGAGCAAGCGCCCTCTTTTCCATCAAGAAGGAGTTTGGGAAAACACCGAGAGGACTCCGGGAATAGAGCAGCGCTGCCTGCTGTCCCCTCTGCCTACCCAGCCAAGTGCACGTCTCATACTTGAGATGCAGCTTAACTCACTTCTCCGTGTGGGGGACATTAGCTCCTTGAAATCATTGGGAGAAGAACTGAAACGAGATCGGAGGAAGGACCAAATTGCATATATCGTGTCCAGAGAGATCCATGCGATCGCACTGAACGTGGCCCTCGTTTTCTCCCACAGGGGAAGGTGGAAGTGGAAGCTGGGAAAGAAGGAATGAAGTTCGAAGCGAGTGCGTTTTCATACTACGGCGTGATGGCCCTGACAGCCTCTCCAGGTGCGTCTGCCTCCCGCCTGCCGGGCAGGGCTGTGTCTTGGGAAGGGAGGCCCCTCTGCCCGCGCCTTCCCTCCGTGCTGGCAGCTGTCCTCCGCTTGCTTTTCCAACTTTTTACTCAAGTATGTTATCCATGCAAAAATCCCCCCCACAAATTGTAGATAAACTATAGACACCTCCATGAGCTTTGGACAAACTGAACACAGCTGTGTAAGCCAGCACCCAGCTTGGACAGATGTCACCACAGAAGCCCCGTGTCCCCTGTGAGTTGCCACCCCCAGAGGTGACCACTGTCTGACTTAGCAGAGAATAGCTTTGTTTGGTTTTGAACTTGATACACGTGGTTACTGAGTGTGTGTCGCGTTGAGACCGGCTTCTCGTGCTCAGTGCCGTGTTTGTCATGTTCAGCCGTGTCGCGTGTGCGCCATCGTGTACGTGTACAACCGTGCGTTCATCTGTTCGTTGCTGATGGTTGTGGGCTTCATAACACAAGTGTATTCAGCTTCGGCTTCTGGAGGCTCAAAGGCATGGGTGGCTCTGGCTGCTGCTTGGCTCTGGTGTGTGTGTGCCGCATGGCAGGTGGCTCTCGGTGGCAGGAGCACGTGGGACTGGGAAGTCAAGAGCTGGGGAGTGGCCAGGCTTGTTCTGTGGAACAGTCAGCTTGGGAGAACTTGGCAGGATGCCACAGCAGGGGTGGGTGCCTTGTCCCAAGTCACTCTCGTTAGCCTCGGCTCCCACCTGAACACCTTAACCCTGTCAGAGGGCCAATCTCCTGTAAGCCGATGACCGCCCACTAGGCCCTACCCCCTCTCACTGTCTCCACGTGGGACCAAGCCTCAGAGACAGTTCAGCTCTGTCCTGACCACTGCATGGCGACGTGTGAATGCTGTGGTGGGTGTGGGTGTCTGCACTGGGTGGATCCCTAGCAGTGTGTGTGCCCTTCAGCGCTCGTCCTCCCGTGGCTGCCGCTGTGTGCCCAGCCCTCGGTGGTGGTGAGTCCTGTCCATGTGAGCTGCTCTGAGCGCTTGATTGGCTTTTCCCTGAGAGTCCCGAGCGTTACTGAATATTTGCTGCCGATGGCGAGCTCCTCTCATCTAGAGAGCTAGGCCACTTGAGTCAGCCAGCTAAGGGCTGGTGCGCCATAGGGACTGGCTTGCTTCTCTGAGCATTTTTCCAAGATGCCTGCAAGCCCTGTGTGTCCTAGGAAGACACACATACCTGGCGTGATGGCTCATCTCGGGGCCGGGACTGGAATGGTCTCTTCTGCCAGGCAAGCTTTATCCTAGCAGGATTAGGTCAGGCTGGTAAGCAGGAGCTGGAGTGCCACCTTGTGTCGGAAATATCAATGACAGCTATGTCGGGGGACAAGACCCTCGCAGCACACTGCGGCAGTCCCAGAGAGGGCACCGCCAGAAAAGTCTGGTGTCATTGGTCGTCATTTCCCATGCCACGGATGTCACCGTCCGCAGTTCAGGGAACCACCAGGAGTTCTCCCAGCTTCAGGCCGCCTCTGCCCCAGATGCGTCTGCTCCCTGTCCGGGCGCAGGTCTTTGAGTCCTGGGGCCATGGTGTCCCCATTATCAGCTGCTGACCAGCACCCTGTGGACATGGGCCTGTCTGGTCCCACTTCTTCAGGGCTCTGTGGTGAACTTGAAGGCAGCCTTTTTTTTTTTTCCCACTGCTTCCTAACTAGGCTTGACTGCACCTGGTCGCAGCCTCAGTTCCATCACACATGGTTGTGTGACGTTGAGAAAGGCCCTTGGTTTCCTCCTTACTAAAAGGACATACACTGTCACCTCCTGGGACACTGTAACATTTAGCGTGGAAGAGGGAAAGTCGGGTGGTGGTGTCAGTGTGGCTGTTTGTGACAGCCAACCTCGCAGGAGCTCAGGTGAGCAGAGCCAGGTCTGTACGGTGACCTTGAAGAGCTTGCACGTTTGTTGACTTCTCATCATGGAGCCCTTCATATTGAACCAGCGTGGACGGACAAACCCGAGTGGGAAGGCCAGGGCAGCCCGTCTGCGGGAGAGCCGCCGCCGAAGGGCAGCTGGCGTTCCAAAGCCGAGTGTTGTTTCACTTCACGACTCGGCTGTGGGATTTGTCCGCAGTCACTGGGAGGTGCGTGCACCATGCTGCGGGCCCATCCAGGTGAGGTTCTCTGGATGAAGGCCAGCTGTCTGGGAAAAGCCTACAATAATCCCTTCTCTGCGCCACGTGTTCGTGAGAGCGTTCACTCCCGCGGCGCTGTGGCTCCCTGGCCGAGGAAGCAGTGACAAGGATAACCCTCGTCTTTGGACTTGGGGAAATCTGGTGTGCCCTTCCTGACTGAATTTCCTCTACTTTGAAATTTGAAAGCACCCCAGGGCCATCATGACAGTGAGACCAGGAGTGCAAATTAGTGGGATGATTGCTTGCCACAGACAGGGCGGTGAGTGGCGGGGCGCGGGCGCCATGGGCTTGGGCCGTGCTCTGAGCACAGCTGACTCACAAGGAGCTCCTTTCGCGCGGCTATTTGTGGTGAATTAAGTCCTTAAGATCAGAAGCCCGCTGGGAGCAACAAACCCCAGCGGAGCGTCCTGGCTTCAGGAACTTCCTCAGTAAAGAAGGGGGTGAACAGGCTCCTCCGGCCTCGCCCTGCTCCCCTCTTCTGGAAAGCAGCGAGAGCTCTTTTGTGTGAACGGAACAGCCCGTCCGGCTTCGTGTTTCTGGACTCAAATCCGATGTAGGTGGAACAAGAATCGGCTCTGCCCTGATGACAGAGACCTCCTCTCTCGTCTTCTGATCCGGTCTCACCCTGTTTTTCTCCATTTTTCAGTTCCTTTGTCCCTGTCTCGTACCTTTGTTGTCAGCAGAACAGAGTTGTTAGCAGCAGGTTCTCCAGGTAATTCTGCATGTTTCCTTTTCATAATTCGCTTCCTTGCCTCCCCTTGACCCCAGAAAAGCCTGCTTGGCTGGGTCAGCTCCCCCTGTTTGGATAAGACCGTGGGCAGTTTTCCTCTGAGCCCTGAGACACTGAGGTTCTCTGACTTCATAGTGAGCTGTCCGGGAAAGGATAAACCTCATCAGCCAGCAGATGGCGTTTGCGAGACTGGAGAGGAATTCTGGGACATGGGCAGTGGTGAACCCTGGGAGGCACAGTGGTGCCCACACGATCCTGAGTGGCCCTTCCATCCCACCCGTACCGCTGACCTTAAATAGTCAGGTCAGCCGGAGGAGGCTGCTCGGGGTTCTGCCTCTGACTTCAGCGCATCCCGGGGGGTGTCGTTGGCAGAGGCCTGTAAGGATGCGCCTACAGATGCATTTGGCCGACAGCTTTTCTTCGTAAGCAAGAAAAATACCTCATCCACAGAGGCCTCCAGCATCCCTGTTTCTTTGATCCTTCCTCCAGCGTCCATGGGAACGGGGTGCGTGGACTTCTGCTCCCTGCCAGGCAGGTGGCCCCTGCGTCTCCCAGTCTCCCCTCTCTTTGTTTTGAAATCGGCGCTGTGCACATTCCTGCCACGCCGCGGAGGACCTCCCGGCGGGAGAGGGCAGCCAGCCTCGCAATGTGTCCACTCGAGAGAAGAGGAGAGGTTAATCTTGCTTTAATTAAAATGGCTGGGCTTTCCTACTTGGTAACACAGCTTTTCTGAATTTATTTTGTTCCATACAGCTTATATTTTTAAATCTGAATGATGAAATTGGCATTTCATAATTCAGACTCAGCAGAACCTTAAAATGCTGAGACGTGGTGGAAGAGGCAGCACTTGTCTTGGAAACCAATGCGTGCTGAAGCTTTGGAAAAAGCTCCGGTGTTTGGGGTGAGCTGGTGCTCGCAGCTACTTGAATCCAGCCGCCAGCACGGTGGTCACGTGTGTGTACAGATGCACCTGCATCCATGGGTGTTTGCATTTCCTCCCTCCCCATCTGATTTGCCTGCACCTGCTGCTCAGTTAAAATGTCCCAGAGGCCAGAGTGGAGCAACCGGCTGGTGCAGCCCAGGGAAAGAAAAGAAGGGCCATCTGCATTTTACTTTATCTGTGGACCTTGAGATTTCTCAACTGTGCTCACTCTGCCCAAGCCAGGAAAGAAAAGCCCAGTTGGTGGGTGCAGGCCCTCAGGGAGGCTGACACTGGGTCCTCAGATACCTCACGAGTGGGCGCTGAAGTACGGCAGGGATCCCAGCCTCTTCCAGCCATGGCTCCCAGGAATGTTTCATTCCTGCATGCTGCCAAAAAGAAAGAATTCCTAGGTGGGATGGGTAAAATAAAGCAAGACAAAAAGCGAGAACACAGTTCTGGGAAGGCAGGGAGGAATCCAAATGGAAGTTTTTCCTGTAATCATTGTCATGAAACTTCGTACACATGTGTGCAGCGAAACATGCCTGCAGCTGCGGAGCAGCCACCCTGTCTTCATGCTGCACGTTCCTCCTCGCCCATCTCGCCCGCCTGGACCCCCCGCTGGGGGGCATGACGCGGAAACACGGCCGGGGCCGCCTTGCTAAAATGCAGAGCGTCACTGGCCCCCAAAGCCGCCGATCGTCTGTGGACCTGCAGATTATTATTTTAATTATTGCTGGGACTCCATTTGAGGCTCTCAATAGTGAATTGAAACCAAGGGTTGTGCACCTGCTGACCCTGCCGGGTGCCTGTGGAGCTGCACCAGTGCTCCTGGAAGCCGGCCTCTTTCTTGTGGCCGTGACTGTGAGGGCAGAGAGAGGGCAAGTCCACAGAAACAATCTGGACACTCGTGTCTCATGTTGGAATGCCCAGTTTGCGTCTCGGCTCCTCTGCTGCTGATCCAGCTTCCCGTCACAGCTTATGGCCCAAGTAGCTGGGTCCCTGCCACCCAAATGGGAGATCCTGAATAGAGTTACGGGTTTCTGACTTTGGCCTGGTCCGGCCCTGGCTGTTGCAGGCATTTGGGGAGTAAACCAGCAGGTGGAAAATTCATTCCCCACCCCCTCCCCCCGCCTTCCAGATAAAATGAAAATCAGTAAATGAAAGTTAAACACCAGAGGGCAGGAGCAGGCATTTGGCTCACTGCTCAGGACCTCTGTGTCCCCACATCGCCTGTGTTTGGTTCCTGCCTTACCCCCAATTCCAGCTTCCTGACACAGACTCTGCAGGCAGCCGTGGTGACTCGAGCAGTCGGGTCCCTGCCATCCGCGTCGAGACCTGGGTTGAGCGCGTGGCTCCTTGCTCCAGCTGTAGCCCGAGACCCGGCCCTGCCCATGGCAGGCTCTGGGGAGGCCAGCAGGAGGGAACTCAGGCTGAATTAATTAATTAAAGGAAACAACAGCAAAGCAGTGGGTTGGGAGGAAGCTGACTGTGAGTCCAGACACAGCACGGACCAAATGGTGCTGTGCTCCCTCTCCGTCAGGACAAAGTAGCAAGGAGCTGGAGGCCTCGGGGTCTCCTGCCAGCGCTTGGGTCTGGTCAGCAAGGAAGGTGCCTTTCGGGGCTTGGTCTTGCTAAACTTCAGATATCAGTGCCTGAAAGTGGGCGCTGTGAGAGGCGTCTGTGGAAACAGTGGTGGGATTTGGGACTGAAGCCTGGGGGTGTGGTGGGATCCCTTGTTGGAAAGCCTTCGTCACGAAGGTAGGCACACGGCAGTGAGGTCTGGGAGGAAACGAAGAGGAAAGAACATGAAATGTTAACGAGGCGCATTTATCGGGCGCTTACAGGTGTCAGGTGTGTGCCAAGCGCTTTACGTGACCTTGTTTTTAACCCTCACCAGACCTCCTGAGGCGGGGCCTGTTACCACATTTTACAGATGAGCAATCTAGAGCTTACAGTTCAGATCCTCTTTTTTTTTTTTTTGACAGGCAGAGTGGACAGTGAGAGAGAGAGAGACAGAGAGAAAGGTCTTCCTTTGCCGTTGGTTCACCCTCCAATGGCCGCTGCGGCCGGCGCACCGCGCTGATCCGATGGCAGGAGCCAGGTACTTATCCTGGTCTCCCATGGGGTGCAGGGCCCAAGCACTTGGGCCATCCTCTACTGCACTCCCTGGCCATAGCAGAGAGCTGGCCTGGAAGAGGGGCAACCGGGACAGAATCCGGTACCCCAACCCGGACTAGAACCCGGTGTGCCGGCGCCGCAAGGTGGAGGATCAGATCCTCTTAATAGTTCCATTCTGCTAGATATAAGACATTCATAAGTTATAATTTGCCTTGTTCTCTTAGAAGGTAAGTGGAAGCAAAAGGAAGAGCTATTGCTGAGTTTTATTATCTTATTTAATTGAGAAGCAGAAAGAGAAGAGAAAACTCCTGTCTACCGGCTTTACTCCCCAGATGCCGGGGCCGGGAACTCGATGCAGGTCTGTCACGTGGGTGGTAGGACCCCAAGAACGTAAGCCATCACCTCTGTCTTAGCAGGAAGCTGGAGTCAGGAACCAGAGCTGAGACTCAGACCCAGGTACTCAGACATTGGATGCTGGCATCTTAACCGCAAGGCCAAGTGTCCACTCCCTTAATATTGATTTAACAATGGAAAATTTGTGACATGATAATTATAGACATGAAAATTATAGCATGAAAATTTCAGGAGAAAGTGAACTCATCATCTGAGAGTCCTAGAGTGCTTATTTTTTTTTAAGCATTTATTTTATTTATTTGAAAGAGTTAGAGAGGTAGAGACAGAGAGAAAGGTCTTCCAACCGCTGGTTCACTCCCTAGATGGCTGCAACGGCTGGAGCTGCGCCGATCCAAAGCCAGGAGCTTCTTCCGGGTCTCCCACGTGGTTGCAGAGGCCCAAGGACTTGGGCCATCTTCTGCTTTCCCAGGCCACAGCAGCGAGCCGTATCAGAAGAGGAACAGCTGGGAATGGAACTGGCGCCCATATGGGATGCCAGCGCTTCAGGCCAGGGCTTTAACCTGCTGTGCCACAGCGCTGGCCCCAGAGTGCTTATGTTTTATTCTAAATGTCCTCTCAGCAAACAGAGTTACAAGGTCAGGTGGAACCTCGAGCAGCCTTCAGAATGAGAGACTTGGGGAGAGCTGAACTCCATTCTTTCTAGAAAGGGCTACTTCAGATAGCAAAGGAACAAGAGTGCCTTAAAGCCTGGCCTGTCGCTTGAAGTTAGGGCAGCCTTGGCCATGGCAGCACCCTTTCTCAAGGTGAGTGAGAGAGGACCACCTCTGGGGGAGCTTCTACCAGGGCTGCCCTGCAGAGAGGAGCTGTCCCGGGGCCTGCCACAGCCCTGAGCCTGTGCAGTGTGGCTGCCCCTAGTAACGGGCGCACCATCTAGTTGATGAGAAAAGCAAACGTGGAAGCCCCCTTGGGAAGGGAGTGGGTTTATTTTTAATGGAACTTAGGTTAGCAGCTACAGCAGTACTCCTCCCGAGCAAGACTAATGTGTTTGAATTTTTGTTCACTCAATTTTAATAAGAGTGCAAAATCTGATGAAAGAATCCGTTAGCACCCGGGATAACTTCAACTTTTCAAGGTCTTTTGACACCTCCTAGTGTTTGTGAATTCCTGAGACATCCTTGCGCTGTCTGGGGGATCTGACTGGGATCAGAGACGTAAGAAGTTTGGTTTGGCTGGGGGTGTGGCGTGAGCAGGCAGCAGTGTCCCAGCCCCGTGGAAGCGCGCACTGCCTGGCGAGTGGCCCCGGGAGCCTTTGCTTCTAGCAGGGCGGGGAAGCCCGGCCGCCTCCTGGCCCACGGCGGGCACGCAGAGCTGCTCCGGCTCGGCCTCGCGCTGGCCTCGGCTTCGTGGGCGGCCTCGCACCGGAAGTGGGCGTCCCCTGGCGCTGAGCGGGGGCGCGAGGACTGGGCTTGCGTGGAAGCTCTTGCTTGAAAAATACGAAGAGCTGACTCTGTCGACGATGTCTGCTTCGGCTAACAGGTGGTTCTTCCCCTCTGGTCTAGGTGAAAACAAGTCACCTCCCCGCCCGTGTGGCCTGAATCACTCGGACTCGCTCAGCCGCAGTGACCGGATGGAGGCGGTGACCCCGACGCTGGGGAGTGGCAATAACCAGCTGGGCTCCTCGTTCCTGCAAGTCTACGTCCCCGACTACTCCGTGCGAGCCCTTTCTGACCTGCAGTTTGTCAAGGTGAGGGAGGAGGCTGGGCCCGCAGGGGCCGCCCTGCCCACAGCGAGGTGGGTGTGTGGCGCCCCGGCCGCTGCACGGAGCTCTCCCGTGATTACTTTGGGGGTGCCGCGAGGCTGGGAGAAACACGCATCTCCTTGGCTTTCCCGGATGAACGTCCAAACCACACGTGGCACCTGCAGGGAAGGGGCGGGGACGGGGAGGAAGACCAAGGCTCCTCAGGTCTCGAGCTCATGGTGCCCTGGCAGGACCGGGGTGGGAGGCGCCCCTCTCCTCCGTCGAGTTGGGAAACAAGCCGGCTTTAGCTGGTGGAACCCATCTCCATTTTCTGGTCTCTGAGCTTCTGAGACACAGTGGGAAATGGGTGCCAAAAGGAAGACGCGACTTTGTTCGCCAGAGTCAACTTGGACTTCAGAGGCGGCTCCGTGTGTCCTCCAGGATGGCTTCCTCCCGAGAAGCGGCCGCGGGCGACTCGGGGAGTGAATGTGTGGCTCCGCGGAGACAGGGACCCTAAACTAAGCGCCTCTCGGTTTGTTTTCTGTGCTGTGTTCCGGCCCCAGATCTCCAGACAGCAATACCAAAACGCCCTGATGGCTTCCCGCATGGACAGAACCCCTCAGTCCTCGGACAGTGAGAACACTAAGGTTGAATTGACTCTTACCGAGCTGCATGACGGGTTGCCCGACGAGACGGCCAACCTGCTCACCGAGCAGAACTGTGTGGCGCACAGCAAGGCCAACCACAGCCTGCACGGCGAGGGCGCCATCTAGCGGCGGGGCCGGCCCGGCCTGCCCGTGACTTGGTCAGTGGGAACCTGTGTGCCGCGCTGCAGCCCGCGCCATTCCGAGACCAAAGACTTCGTCCCCTCGCCGGAAGCGGAGGAGGAGGCCGACGGCCAGGGGAGGGATGGACGGCCGAGACGCGAGAGCCGCAGCCGGGGCGCGGCGGCCACGGGGCTGCGGAGGAACTGCTGCCCGGATAGAATCACGTTTATTTTTTCAGCTGTACCTTTTACCATTATTCACTGTCCTCCTCCCTCGAGTTGCATGAAGTTGAAAATGGTTGCGATTTATTTTTTCAAGAGATCATGTTTTTTTTAAAGTGTCTTTTGCAGCGTTTTGAGTTGTTCTGTCGGAACTCTGCTGTGAGCCCTGACGGGACCCTGAGAGCGCGGACTGGCCGGCCCGGCCCTCCTCTTCCTCTGTGCCCCAGCGGGTGTCGCTGTCGAACTTGATGGCCCAATGAAGCAAACCTGTCACTGCAGACGCTGCCAGTCTCTGGTCACTGTGGGGTGTGGTCCGGCAGGGCCCTGCTGCGCTCAGAGCCCGCGTGGTTCTGAGCTGGACGCGGGGCGCTCCCCTTTCCCGCACAGGGCGCAGCGTTGGCCTGCGGGATGTGGCTTTGCTCCTCCCACCCTAAGGAATTTTTTCCACCGAAATGAATGCTAATGAATCTTAAACCCAGGGTTTATCATTGGCAAGGGGCCGCTTGACTTCATCCCCGCATTCCGCCCTCCCCCGGGGCAACCCAGGACGCTGCTACACAGATGCCAAACGCAAACCTCCCCAGGGTTTCGCGGGGCGGGCGGGTCCGGAGAAGCTCCGCCCTGCGCCCAGGGGCGCTGCTGGACCTGGGGCTTGCCAGCCTGCCTTCCTCAGCGGTCCTCTCTCCGGTGCCCCTGGGCCCAGGCCTGCGTGCCCGCCTCCTCGGTTACAGCCAGAGAGGCTGCCTGTGTGGCCAGCAGGGCTGGTTCGGCCCCAGACAGGAGCTGAGAAACCAAAAGTGCGCTGTGGGCGCGCCCGGGCTCGTTGTGCGTGGGAACCGGAGCCTTAGCGGTGCTGGGTGTGCGCGCCGCCTCCCCGGCCCCAGCTGGCAGACGGCGGCCTCCCGGGCCCCTTGGTCCGAGGTGCAGTATCGCTCTGGGAGGCGCCAGGCCCTTAGGGAAGGACCAGCCTCTCTCGGTGACCTGCGGGACCCCCGCTGTGAGGCTCCCCGGGCAAGTGAAGCGGTCACTTCCTAACACGCCTCTGGCTGAGCGCAGGCCAGTGTGAGGAGGGTGCCACGGGCGGTCTCGCCCCTAACACCTGCCCGCCCCCGCCTCGTTCCCCGCCGCCGTGCTGGGCAGCCAGGTCCCCGGCCCCCAGGAGCTGTCCTCACGGCCTCTCCCGGCCGCCTCTCTATGCGCTCCCCTAGCGGAAGGAGCCTCTGGAATCAGTCCACGCACTGGGGCGCCTTTGTAATCCCCGGGGAGGAGGAGTCCGCGCAGGGTACCCGCTGACGCCCTCTGCTGGCGGGAGACGGCACCTTTCTCCCTCTGCCCCGCAAAGCCGCCTCTCAGAGGAGCCCAGCGGCGGCAGGTGGCCTTTCCAAGGCCGGCGTCTGCTCCGGGTGGGGGGAGGGCCAGGCCCCATGCCCTCTCTGGAAACCTCCAGAGTGCTTGAGCGGGGAGGAGCGGCGTGGGGGCCTGGGCCCTTGGTGTCTGCGAGGCTGAGCGGGGAGCTGCCGCCTAGGCCCAGGTCCTGGTGGCCTCTCTTCTGCGGTGGCCTCTGTGGGCACGGGCGGGGCCGCCTCTCCTGCACAGCCACTCGGGCGTCCTGGAGGCTCCCTGGGACCTGGGGTCCTAGTTCCAGGTGTTCCCGAGACGCTGTTCGCCTCTTGCGTCTTTTTTCCAATCAGGGGCTTGCCCCTCCTGTCGGCAAGTGCCCTTCCGTCCCGAACCAGGTCCAGGATCGTTTGTTAAACTCTGGGGAAGACAACAGCTTAAGGTTTGTGTGTGTGACATTGGGGCGCTTAATGGTCTTGCTCAGTGGGAATGTGAGAGGGGCCCTGTCCAGGTGTTCCCCCCGCCCGCGGGGAGGGAGCAGCACCTGTTTCCCGTTCCCGGTGTTATTTCAAGGAACTTTGGTGCAGATGTTGATGCGGACAGTCACTGCCTTGCTGCCCGCCCCCCAGTACCAGGCAGGACCAGTGGAGATGGGGAGCTACAAATAGAACTGCGTTTTCCTTAGGAAATGGAGCAATGAGAATTTGAGCTCAGCAGGGCCCGCGAGCTGTCCTCAGGCTGTTGGAGCGGGCCCTGGCGGGTGACCTCCGCCGCCTCTGGCACCTTCTGACGGCCAACCAGGAATCAGTGCTGTCCTTGCCGTGCCGGGCCCAGGGTCGAGGTCTCTGGCAACCAAGGGTCCAACACTGTTCCGCAGGGGTGACCCCAGGCAGAGCACCCTAGCCCGGCACAGGGAGCTTCAGGCAGGAGGAGACCAGGGAGGGCTGCCTTTGGGTGCTGTGCTCCAGGCCCACCCTCCCCATGCCATGCTGCCTTAGTCGGGCCGACCGACGACCGGGCAGGGGGTTGAGGGCAGGGCGGGGGCTGGGAGGCTGCGGGGCGCCAGTACTGGCTTCCCTGCTTGGGAGAGCCGGCCTCGTCCTGAGCCCCTGAGCCGGCCGCGCCCGCTCTGGGCCAGCGGTGCTTCTGTGCGGCAGGGGATTGGGTGAGCTGTAGGTTACCCCAGAATCAGAGATGCAGGGAATGTTGAATACGCGAATGGGCTGGAATTCAGGAGCTCCTGGTGAGAATTTCTCAACGAGCAACCTAGTCAGCGGGTTTTTGTACCTCAGGGCCGTTTGCACGTCTTTATCGTACGTCTGTAAACCTCGTGTCTGGGGCTGAGATGAGTGAGGGGCCAGTGGTGCGCGAGGCGGAGCGGAGGCTGACGCGGGGTTGGGGGGCCGCCATCCTTGAGTTTTGTGTGAGCTGTGGGCTTTCCTCTGCCTCCCGCTCAGCGCCGGGGGCCGGGCGGCAGCATCCATAGGCCCTGTCCCTGCCTCCGTCTGACACCTGCGCTTGGCCCAGCTCAAGGCCGCTTCCTCTCTCTCCGCTGGAGCTGCTGGGGTCGTCTCAGCTGGAATCGCTAAGTAGCTGTTGAGGGCTGTGCTTCAAGCAAGACAGGGAATGAGAGGTTTCAGCGGAGAGAGCGCAGCTCTGTGTGTGTGTGTGTGTGTCGGCCTCAGATCCAGCCCGTGCTGGGACAGAGCAGCGTTTCCGGGTTTCCGTGTCCACTGAGGCCAGAGCAGGTGGGCAGAACTTGGGGTTCTGTCTTGCCTTGGCCCACATCTCATTCACATGGAGTCTCTGAGGGAGGGACTCTCGGGCCAGGATTCGCTGGCACAGTCCCCTGAAGCCGTGTGTCAGGCGGGCCAGGTGGCGGGCTGCTCTCACGCAGGGAAGTTGGGGCGCGCGCGGGCTCTGGCTTCGCACCCCCCAGGGCCCAGCCCCGCTCGTGCGTCCTCGCGCCCCCGCGCCCCGTGGTCTGAAGTGCGCTCTGAAGGCGGAGTTTGGCGGTCCGGTGACTTCCCTGTTCCTAGAGTCTTAAGTCCACGAGTATATATGCTTTATTTTATATTATTTATTATGTACATAGGCCTCTCCCGGTACTGCGTCATCTGTGGTAAAGCCCCCACGCGTGGAGCCCGCGGTTCCACGCCCCTCAAGCCCAGGGGCAGGGCGGTGGCGCGTGGGTCTTACTGACAGGTTGCTGCTCTGACGTTGGCGCCGGCATCTGCGCCCCCTCGCGTTAGGCCCGCCTCTTCCTGGTGACCAGTGTCGGGAGGTGGCTGGCGGTGGTCTCCGACCTTGTGCAGAGGCTCGTGGGTCCCTCCATGAAGCGTTTCAGAGGCGCTCTGGGTGCCCGGGCCTCGTCCCCTGTGCACTGGTGCCGTTGTGGCTGTGAGACCGGCTCCGCCTTCCTCACTCGGCCCTCCCCGAGCCCAGAAAGCGGCCTCTGCCTCTCCCTTCAGGCTGCAGAATGTGAGTCTGGACCTCGGACGCTGCCTGCCCACGTGGGCTGTTCTATGCCTTTTCTTGGTTTTGAGGTGCAGTGCCAACTCTGTCTTGGCCCTCAGATCAGCCCTGCCTTGCGTCTGGCGTCACCGTCCGCAGCCCTCGCGCTGTATCATAGTGTTCGCTGCAAGCATTTGGCGCTTCCTGAACACAGCATTCAGAGCTGTGGACGCAAACCCAGGGAAGCAGATGCCACAGATGGGGCTCGTCAGCTGCTTGTCACGATGAATGCGTTTTATAACTCGAATGATGTTGTAGATTTACAGTCTTATTTATTTTGTACCAATTTATTTGTAAATTCTGTGATTGTTTTTAAGAGGTTTTATTTGTTCTGCTGAGATAAATGATGATTTTTCTGCTCACCCTTCTAGCAGACGTGTGTTCCCTCTTTGCCCTTCCTCTGTGTCGCCACCCCCCCCCCCATCAGCTCGTCCAGCCTCGCTGCACTGCCCAGGTCCACTGGCCTGGACCTCAGCGTGGCGGCACTGCAGGGTCTCGTGTTGCAGAAGCGGGTGCCGGCTCCCGGGACGGCTGATTCTAGAGGGGCGTCCTCTCTGGCAGGTCTGCAGTCTGTCTAGGTAAGGACGCCAGCTGCTAACAGCACACACTTCAGCTGGGCAGGTGCCTCCAAGGTCTCTCCTAAGCAAGACCAAAAGCATCCTTCGGGTTGACATGGCTCCTGGAGATGAGAAGGGCTGTGCAGGGCCTCCTGGCTGAGGGCAGCCTGGGAGGAAGGTGGCGCGGGCGAGGACGGGCACCCTGGCGTCACACACACTCAGCACTCGGGCGAGGCGCATCAAGAGCAGCAGCTGACAGCTGTCATCCAGAGTGGGTGACCCCCACCTCTCCCCACCCCACCCGTCCTTTCTGTGCCCAGGGCCCCTCCTGGACTACCGGGTGTTGCTGTTGTTGTTTAGGTTTATCTTACTCATCTGAAAGGCAGAGTTGGGGGTGGGCTGGACAGTTAGGTCTTCCATATTCTGGTTCACTCCCCAAGTAGCCTGACTAGCCAGGAGCCTGGAACTCCCTCCGGTCTCCCACATGGGTAGCAGGGCCCCAGGCACTCGGGCCATCTTCTGCTTTTCCAGGCGCATTAGCAGGGAGCTGGAACCGAAGTGGAACAGCTGAGCTCAAACTGTACTCACGTGGGATGCTGGCTTCCCAGGCGGCAGCCCCTGCATCTTTTTGGAATTTTTTCCCACCATTGTTAGTCTCTGCTTTACGTTCCAAAGAGGATCATGCCATCAGAATTTGACCTCTTGACTGGTCCCATATAGTCCCCACTGTCATTTATTTAACCTTGACCTCTATAGCTGATCCTACTTTTATTTGTCCTGTAGATGGAGACATTTCAGTGAACTGTTGGCAAGCCTGTCTCTGGGCCGCTGCCTAAGCCCCTCTCCTGTCTCCCCAGTGTTGTTAGGCCGCTTCTGGAAGTAGCTTTGAGACGTCCCCTGCGTCCCGCAGGGGACCCAGGAGCCTGGTACCCCCTGAGGAGCAGGCTGGGGAAGGCAGCGGTGCCTCCCACTCGCCCCCAACTCCGGCTTTGGCTGCCGTCTCTGGCTGCACACACTCAGTGTGGCGGTCCCTGCCCTACGGAGGAGTAGCTGTGCCTGTCCTCTCCCTGCATCGGCATGAGCTCACACACGGGTCAGTTCATTTCTAACCTTGATCTTCATGTGCGCACAAAAATCCTGCTCCCCGGAGGCTCTTCCCAACTCTGTACGAGGCAACTACTGATCAGAGGAGCCTGTAGAGAAAGCGATCGACACACAGCCTGGAGCTGCTTTCTGGAAACTTACTTGCCCTTTTTGAAATGAATTAAGTTTAAAAACCCGATTCCTATGAAAGCCAAAAAGCTGACTTCCATTAGATGATAAATAAACTCTGGCTTTCCTCGTGTGACTGTTTCATCATTGCCCCCGAGGGCTTCATGTCTGCTTTTCCCAGAATTCCATTCCACGGCGGGCACTCCGCTGCTGGCCGCCGTGAGGCAGAGGAAGCAAGTTGCTGGGGAAGACTGAGGGACTTCGCTGAACTGGGGGGTCACGGGGTCCTGCCCAAACCTGCACACCCAACCGGTCCCCACCTCCCCTCTGGTGCTGCCGACTGGTGGACCATGAGTCCAGACCCAAATGTTGCTTATTTCAAAATACACTAAGTTAAAGATTACCTCCAGTGAGAACCCTTCCCCCCCAAAATAGTCAATGAGCATTTTCCTGGGCTGGAAGGTTTGCTTGGCAAATCCTCTTTCCAAGTATCGTAGAACTTGGGAGATGGGAAAGGACTCGGCCGTCTCCCATGGGGGTGGGGGGAGAGGGCTGCGCACTGCCTGGGCTCCAGTTTGTATGGGAAGGTTCACTCAGGCCCGGCTCCATGGGAGAGCAGAGCATGCTTGTACCTAATGTGAACCATGAAGCAGTGAATCTAACCCACTTTCTTTCTCTAATCAAGGAGAGCAAAGGTGTGTTATGTGAACAAAAAGAGGGACAAGACTGAACACTATTCATTTTGTTTGAAAGTAGCAAATATAGATTGAGACTTCCAGGGAGAGAATAAGCAAGTTCAGTTACAAGCATTCACAGAGGGTCTCGGCTGCTGCATGGTCAGCAGGGGGTGTGCGCGGCGGAGGCACCTGTGGTGTTCGTGCAGAGCGCACGTGCCAGACTCAGAGGCCCACAGTGCACCACTGACAGCAATCTAATGGGACTGCCTCCCCTAACAGAATGCTCAGTGGGGGGCTCCGTTTTTTGAAACGCTACACCCTTTTTGGACATCTTTGTCAGGTTTCTGTAGCCCTGGGATGCTGTGTGTGAGGACAGGGAGAGGCAGGGGGAGCTGAGACGCTGTGTCTCCTTCGGTGAGCGAGTGCACTTTCTAAAAGGCGCATCCTGCTGCTTCCAGGTCCTCGGCCGCTCGGCCGCGATGGCACCGTGCTGCTTGCCCGGGATGGTGCCACGTAGGTTCTGGAAGCTGCCTGGCCCTGCTTCCTGGCTGCTGTCCGTGTGCACATCGTCCCTGCTCCTTGCTGTACCGCAGTTTTCCTCCATCCTCAAGGCTGCTCAGGCAGCTTCGTGGCAGGGATGTCGTCATCAGGGCCGCTCGCAGTTACTGTTTGAAATTGCTCCCTAAGAGGAAAAGCTTTAAGAAGAGCTGACGGCCTAGTCCCCAGGAAAGAATGTCGTGAGCAAGCTCGAGTCCTGAACCAAGCCCCGTGAGGAGTGCACCGTCCACGGTGTGGCAGCAGCTGGGTCATAGTGATCATGTTTCCCAGCATCAAAGAGAGGTTACATAGTTTCCGTAACGTGGAATGTGGACAAGATTCCTACCCTAGAGCAGACTTAAGTACGCGGTTGTTTGTCTCAAGCTATTTGTGGTGAATAAGCACAGCATTTAAAAATGCCCAGGCAGCCCCGGAGAAAACTGCAGGGCTTAAGTTGTTGACAAAAATATTTCTTAAATAAATAAATCTGAGTTAGAAATATCTAAATATGGGCAAAGTACTTTTTAAACCTGACCTGTAACTGCATGTAGCTTTTACATGTGAGTGATTTCTTAAAAACAGCGCGACTGCGACAAGTAGTTGTAGCTATCAGTTATTACTGTTGGATTAAAACCACTTCCTAAAAGCATCTTAGGGCACACGGGGCTTGCTCATGACTTCAGGTCTTAGACTTGTGCTTCGTGAGGAGACCATCTTGGGCCTAAAAGCAGGACATTAATCTTCCTCGGCTTTCCACGACTTTCCTGAGATCCGCCCTCCGAGCTTCCGTGGCCATCTCTGCAGATGGTCTTCCTTGCACAGGGTCCACTGTGTCCCCAGCTGCCAGCCACGCCAGGGTCCCTGGGAGCCAGCACGTGCTGACAGCTGCGAAGCCCACAGAGTGCCTAGTGTTCTAAAAAGCCTACAAATAAGGAGTGTTCCCAAACTAACGAAACAATTCTCAAGATCTATCAACTCAAGGTCTAGAATTCTCCTTTCTTAAAAATTAAAAGCATACATTTTAAGTTCAGGTTCCTTAATCAGTGGCAACAGAGAAACTCAGAATTCCTGTTTGGAAAAGGCCAGCACTGGGTTCCCCGTGAGAATACTCCGAGAAGCCCGTCTGTTCCGGTTCGTAGGCGTCTTTGGCTCTAATAGTACATGCGGAGGGGATTTCAAAGTTCGTAGGAAAAGAGGAATTAAAAGATGTTTGTTTTGGTGTAAAAACCGTTTGTAATTTGTGCACATCCGGTGGCCCTGGAGGCAGCCATGACCATGGGCACACTCGGTGCAAGTGCACGCTGTTCACTTCTCAGTCTACCCAGAGAATAACCCTGCTATTCAACTCTGAGAAGTAGGGAACATTAAAGCCAGGCGATCACCTGGACCCTGCTCTGCAGGGGAAATGTGTGCATGTGATGCTGCGCTGCAGCAGCTCTGAAGCTGTAGTCACTTAGAAATCGAGACACTTTAATCACGTCAGGGCCATATCTTTATCTTAAAATAATCATGGGGGTAACTGTAATTTTAAAACAAGGATGCATCTAATTGTTACTTGCAATAACATTCTAACCTGATTCCTACCTAAAAGCCAAGTAGGAAGGCACTTCAAAAAGTTCATGGAAAATAATACACATTTTCCTCATAATATTCCAAAACCTTTTTGGAGACGCCACATCTCTTCCCAGTAGACGCTGGTCAGGACGCTGTCTCTCGGCAGGGCTTGTAAAGCTGTACGCAGGGAAAGCAGGGAGGCACAGGTCCTTGGCTACCTCACTGCGGTGCGCTCCCTGCTATTAAACAGATTTTTCTTAAAGCCTCACCTCCTGCTGCATGGAAAACTATGAAAGCGCGTTGAGGCTCGTGAGGATTACAGGTGTGAGCATGTGAGACTGCATCCTGCTTGAATACTCACTCTTTATCAAGAGATCTGAGCATGTTTAGCAACTTTTGAAACTCTGTATTTCTTTAAGACAAGAGAATGTCACCCTGATTGATAGCACTAAGCCAAACCCAAGCCCACTTAAGACCAGCAGCTGTTCACAGTTGGGCTACAAAAGGTGGCGGAGTCAGTGTTAGAAATGTTACTCTTTATTGAACTCTAGAGCAGCTCGTCTACCCTCCCCTGCTGACTAAGGACAACAAGAATGGAAGAAGGGAGATGAAGGTCAAAGTTACACCACTGTTAAAGACACTGCAACAACTCCACTGCACCTGGTGAGGCAGTCACACACCCTGTCACACAGTGATGATTCCCTCTCGTCCAGAACAAGTGGCTTCCCAAGGGATTTGGAAGTGAATTTAGTCACACTGATTGCGCCCTGCTCTGGCAAGGGCCTGGCTTACGAAGCCTCTCCCGGTCCTCCAGTGCTCGGCTTTAAACTAGGCAGTCACCTCCATAGGACAGACACCTTGTTCTGGCGGCCGGAACCAGAGCTCGACCCCGACACGAGTGTGTCACTCAGGCTGGGGTGCGCTGGAAGAAGGTTCTCTTCTTGTGTTCTGGGGCTTGCTCTTTTGGCCTCTCTCTCTACAGATTTATCACCAATGAGAAGGATTGTTTTGAGATAACAAATAAGCATTTGTTCCATCAACCTAAAAAAATACAGAAAGGATGAGGACTTCGGCTTCCAGAGCACCTGCCGTCCACTCCACGTCAGCCCTAGAGCAAGCGGAGACTATTTCTGCAAAGCCACTACAGAGCGGCAGCCCCGCCAGAGCTGCCGGGACACCTGAAGGCTTACAAAAGGAAACTTGACCTTAACAGAAGACATTTCATAATGGAAACAGTGTATTTCCACTGATACACAATACTGTGTAATTCACTGAAAAAGTGGGATTTTGGAGCAATAGCACAGTTTGTAACAGGACAGCGTCCTCTAAGACCCTTAACCCTTAATGTATCCAGGCACACTAATGACGAAAAAGACAAGGAAACAGTGTCACAAGCCACAGTGAAGCCACGTGCATGCAGTTCAGCCTGACTTTACCCTTTCTTCCAATACAGCCTCCGATACAACTCTGATTCATCTGCAAAGAGTATAGATACACAGCTAAAACAGTCTCTCTGCCCCGACGTACCTTTGATGGAGCCCCCCTCCTCCCCAGTAGAACCCAAACAGGGACCTCCTTTGTTCCTGTGAGTCCTGCAAGAACTTGTTCAATGGGCACTCAGAGTTTTGGTGTTCCTTCTTACTCTTCCTCCTCTTCCTCCTCCTCATCATCGTCTTCGTCGTGGCAGTGTGTAATTTCCTGGGGGGCCAGCGGGAAGAGGTTGGGAGGTTTAATCTCACTAATCGACCGTGTTAACTGGTGCCGCTTGTAATCGGTGTCTTTGAAATCCACTGATGTGCGGTTCCGGGTGGCGAGGGGAGATTCCATCTCGTTGATATCCACGTGTGTGTGTTCCACCGTTGATTCATGAGGCATCTAGAACAAAGCAGGAAGCTCAGAAAACGGGCAGAGCAGAACAGCTGCTTCCCAAAATCTGATCCCTCCCCCCAGGCAGCCAAGCAGAGCTACAACTATAATGGACCAGGAAGGAGTCAAGTTTAGGCACAGAACCTGTTCTCTCTCCCTGCCCCATGTCCAGCTAGTTTACTACAAACTAAAACCATCAGAAGAGAGTGAATTTTTTACTTTCACAGCAAAACAGAAAAGCTGATCAATACCAGAACCAATACCAGAACATAGGAATAGAAAAACCACATTCCTTTGAATTAGTACTAACAGGAAAGTCTTCACCACTGAGATACAACTGTAAATAGCGCAGACTGCAGAGTGAAGCTGTCCTAACTCCTTTTCTGGATCATACTTCCTCAAAGCCCCTTCCTATGCAACCATGTCCTCTGTGCCAGCCCCACAGGGCTGCCTGTAGATCTGGGCCTGAGAGTATATCTGAACTGTAAACAGTAACTTGAGGCTGTAGCCTTAACTCACCAAGACATGGGCAGCTCTGAAGAGGTAGCTGAACGGGTAATACAGCAGATTGATGAAAGACGCCGCATAGAGATCGGCGTAACGCATCACTTGACTGGCAAAGAGTGTCTGCCTGGAGCCACTGCGGAACAGGCTTCCCATCATCCCATAGCACATGTCCATGTCATGAGTCACTTTCTAAAGACAAAAACCAAGACTGACCGTCAGCTCATTTTAGTACTTCCTGAGCACCAGTTACGTGGCAGTCCCTGTACAAAGCCAAACTACTGTCCAAGTTTTCTCACAAGTCCTATTTGGATACCTTAATACGTCTCTGGATGGAACTAATGTCTGGGCGCTCATTGCTACTGCTATCAAGGTGCCTGAAGAGAAAAGAAAAATCCCCAGTGAAAATCTCCAGAAAGGACTTTGTTAAAATGTGATTTCAGGGGAAGAAATTTTAGAATTAGGGAACTTACTTGTAGAGTTCAGCCAAGAAGATATCCAAACTCTGAAGCTCTTCAAAAAGTGCTGATTCAGGTTTGCAAGGAAAAGGAAGAATGTTTTAAAAAAATAAAACACCCACTTTTAAACTACTGTTAAAACTAAAGTGAAAGGTTACACATACAACCAAAAAGCACAGCCTACGCTAACATGCTATGGGTGAGTGTATAAACTGCCCTCCTCCTCTCCCCAGGAGAGCCCACCCACTGCGGTCCTGCTTGGAGTGGGGCAGCCGATGACCACCTGCCACTCTCCCTGCCGGCTGTACACTCCCTGAGCTTGCCGAGTGCCAGTTCCAACTCGGTCTCAGCTGCAAATGCTAACAGTTCCATTTTCAGACGAAGAATTAAGAATTTAGAGTCAGAGATGCAGGAAGTAGCAGAGCCAAACCACCTTCATTTCTGAAACTCCATAGGTAGAAAGCTGATAACAGGCTAGCCCAAAACGTCCACCGACAGTAGATGACAGCGACAGTGGCATCTGCTGAACGCCGCCTGTGTGCAGCCTTTATGTACCTGGGTTTCCCAGGAGATTATGACCTAATGCATCCTTTATATTTCTTTGCAATACCTTCTGTAGGAGAATAGAGAGATGGGTCTTTCAAATAATTTTCTGTGTTCTGTGGTTCAGATGAGCAGCCCTGGGAAGACTGGTTACTCTGTCTTCTTCATTCACATGTTATCTGTTACAGCTCATCAGCTTTATAAGGTAGGTGCTATAATTATTTCTAATTTTGCATTGGAGGAAACTAAAGCAAAGGGGCACTTGGTAACTTGCTTGCCAGTGTAAGTGGTGGTGCCAGGGCTCTCATCTGAGGCACCGTGGGTGAGGCCACCAGGACTGCTGGAGTGTGTCAGACACCTTTACATAACTATATGCTAGCCCCACTCAGTACGGTGCACATACTGCTTATACACAGTGTATCCCAGTTGAAGAAGATACTTGGGCCTCATTCACTACTCAGAATAATAAATACAAAATAGCAGGAGCTAATAAACATTCAGAGCCAGCACTGGCCCAGCACTGCAGATGGGGGCACGTGGAGGAAGGCAGATCTCCAGTTCACTATAAGATACTCAGGATACCAACATTCAACAAGTTTTAACAACATAACCTCTCAAAGTTATTTAAATCCTAAAGCTTTGTGAAATATTCAAATATCTTGATGGGGAAGGAGATATTTATAAATATCAGGGCCCAGCTTTTGACCACATCTGAACCCCTGCCTATGAAACAGTGCTTTTATCAAAGAGGATCAAGTCAGAGGTTTACAAAATAAGAGTCCCAGCTCCTTACAACTCTTGTCAGTCCAGACATGAAGTTCTTGTGCAAGTTCAGGAATCACCAAGAAAGTCCGCCACCCTTGCCGTTTCTTTGATTTTAAAATGTCTCCAAAAATGTGATCTCCAATATATAAAATGTCTTTGCCCTTGGCTCCCAACAGGTCACAGATTGTATCAGATGAACCTGAGGCAAACAGAGTGAACAATGAGAGAAATATCTATATTAAAACCAGCATTCAAAATACCATAGCCATTAAAATACTATGATTTATTTTATTCTTATGTGAGGGGCAGTCCTTTTTTTTTTTTAAAAAGAAAAAGGCTCACCATTCTTTTTCCCACTGTTGTTTTTATCACCTCTAACACAAGGCCTTCAGCATAACATACGTCATACCACAGAGGATCCTTGAAAACCCTTAAGGAACACCTTCAGAGGCACCAAAAACGATTCCAGAACGCTAAGAAAAAGCCTCAAACAGTTACAGGAATCGGGGGAAACGGATCCTTTCAGTGAAAATGAAAGCTTCATTAGGACACACTGACACCTTCTCAAATCCATCCTCCCTGACGCCTAGCACGCTGGCAGGTGACATCTTCAGATCTGTGCCAGGAGGAACACCAAAGCTTTCTCACTGGGGTCTGAGCTTAGTGTCCACCAAGTGATGAGACACCTGCGACTCACCTCCCGAGTAGACGATGCCATGCTGCAGGGGGCCTGTGTAGGTACCGATTTTCAACTTGCCAGTTTTCTGTGTGAAGAGACCGTAGACTCTGTGATACTGTATCATCCCATCATTCTCTCCACCCACAATGCAGCCAAATGAATGGTACTTACTCTTTTCAATTAACCGTTTGGTTACCTCAGATAAGACTGAGAGAGACTTGGCTAACCGATTTCAAATGCCTGTTCTCTCTGAGATCAGAGGAACAGGAAGGACAGCGTTCCAGCAGGAACTCCATCCTCTGCACTTACAGTGTCCACTTGTCGCAGGACTGTGCCCTCTCCAAAAAAGAGTGGTTTCCGTGCATCCACCAAGATTAGGTCAAAGTAGGACTGCCACGGTCGGTGGGAGCTCCCAGGCTATAATGAAGAAAAAGCAAAAGCCACAGCAGCACCCCTCATCTTACGGCACTGATATTTAACCCCACTGATGCAAGAAATACAGAAATGCTAAGTATAGCCAGAGGATCCTACAGCTTCATTAAAAATGTATTATGTCTAATTGTAAACCAAATCTCTTTAGAAGCAAGTATAATCTACATTATAAATTATTTCATCTGTAGTAATTTATTTCTGAAATAAAATATTAAAGTGCTCTAAGCATTTTAATAAATGAAAATGTGTAAAAAGGGGCTAAGGAGAGATGCTACTCAAAATGCAAGGACAGATAGATCAGCATCAGAACTAAAGTCTACAAACTACCATGGAGACTATTAGAAATCTTAGGATGTTTTCAGAACGATGGCTCCAGGCCAAGCTGAAAGACACTGCACAGTGATTTTAGGTGATGTCAAACAGGGATTAGCAGCGAGCATGTAGCTTAGTGGTTAAGACGCCGGAATCCCACAGAGGAGTACCTGGGTTTGAGCCCAGCTCCAGATCCTGACTTCAGCCTCCTGCCAGTGCAGAACCTGGGAGGTAGCAGAGATGGCTCAAATGACTGAATTCCTGCTGCTACCCATGTGAGGGGACCTGGACTGTGTCCCTGGACATTTGAGTAATGAACAGACAGGAGCTCTCTGTTTCTCCTTGTCTCTGCTTCTCAAACAAGTAATAATAAAACCCAAGGATTTGCTGATGTTGTGAAGTCTAGGATTAAAGTTTTACAAGTGTTGACTAAGCTGCTGTGGGTATTCCTTATCTTAGTGCAGCCACACTGCAGGAACGAAGACTCCTCTGCTGAACACCAAGGCTAAATGCGGTCTTGGCACAACACTCAGCAACAACTAATTGCACAATCTAGAGTTGTTAAGAATGGATCTTCTGGGGCCGGCACCATGGCTCACTTGGTTAATCCTCCACCAGTGGCGCCGGCATCCCATACGGGAGCCAGGTTCTAGTCCCGGTTATTCCTCTTCCAGTCCAGCTCTCTGCTGTCGCCCAGGAGGGCAGTGGAAGATGGCCCAACTGCTTGGGCCCTGCACCCGCATGGGAGACCAGGAGGAAGCACCTGGCTCCTGGCTTCAGATCAGCGCAGCGCTGGCTGTGGCGGCCATTTAGGGGGTGAACCAACAGAAGGAAGACCTTTCTATCTCTCTCTCTCACTGTCTATCTGTAAAATAAAAAGATAAATTAAAAAAAATATCTTCTTCAACCTCAAAATTC